>NC_033797.1:112823228-112839671 GCF_001876935.1 Asparagus officinalis
GACATGGAATGCCGATCTTTTTCACCTTCTGAATGGATATCAAGGCATTGATTTTTCCCTCGAGGTCCTTCATCTTCTCATCCTCGCTCATATCGTTCCTTGGTCGATTTTGAGAAGGAACATCACGGCCACCCTCGACATTATTATTATCGGTGGGAACACCCCTAGCATCGTTATTTTTAGTAAGACCACCCCTACCGTTTTGGTCAATGGGAGGGTTATCTGCATCGAGGTGTTCGTCCATGTATGAATCGCCACTTGTCCGGTAGGCATTGTTGTGACTAACTGGATACACCGATTTGACCAAACAAAACTTAGATCTGTCGGTCATGCTCTTCCTTCATCCGCAGCATAGCCATTTCCATTTCAAACTTGAAGTTCTCCTTCTGCTAAGCCAAAGCATCTTCAAGAATCTTGGTCATTTGCTCGGTGTTGATCATAAATACCTCATGGGATTATCCTGGGCTGGATACCATATTGTCAGAAGCGACTGCAGAGTTAGCATCTGATACTTCATCATCTGAGGATAATCCTCTATTCATCATATGATAGTCCCTACATCTAGTAGTCTCTGCGCATAGCCAAGTTAGACGATACGATATGAGGGGGTCTGAACTAGAAGGTCGAGTCGACTTTCTCTTATCAGCCATGTTAATCATGACTGCGGATTGTTTAGGTCTGGCAGGTGCTAGCTGGAGTCGAGACATTAGTTAGGCTATTCCTGAATTAACTCTTCTTCCTGGAGAAAAATTGGGACTAGAACCACTTGAAACAATCGGAGATTTTTCCTTATTGACCATATTGATGGTAACTTCTGAGAGTTCGTCGTCTCGAACGACCGATCTTCTTTTGTGGAAACACCTTGATTTGGGCTTCGACGCTTCAGTGTAGATCCTCTTGAATATCGAGAGTCTCTGTGGAGCAGTCTTGGGGCAGCTACACACTGATAATACTATCCTGATAATTTTGGTACATGAACAATGATAGTCCGCTTCCAAGGTACTTCTCTTTCGAGATATGTTCGTATCCCTAGCCTCATAGTACAACTCATCAGCATGATTGCCGAAGCAACCTATCGTGTGTTGGCACGACTTCCTAAGCATAGTGTCGTTGCTGTCAGACGAAAACATTTCCTTCTGGGGATTTGATGTCTTGTTAGAGCTCTCAAGAGTCGCATGTTTTGAGCTACGCCTTCGTGATCGTTGGACCTCAATGGTTTCTTAGACTCGACACGTAGTTCGAGGCGGTCGGTTATAGGGGTTTTCCCATTACGAGAAGGCTCAGACTTGTTGCAAGGGCGAGTACGACCCCCAGCTTGATGAGTTGCTCAGGGTTCATTCACCGTGCCCAAGCGTTCTTTGATTGGAACTCTGCTTTGATCCTCGTACAAAGGACCTAGGCGTTTCGCCATTGTTATTTTGAATCGGGACAAGTCCGTGTTGCCGTAGGATTTCACCGAAGGTACGGGATCAGTCAGAATAGGAACAGAATTCACTGAACTCAAAAAAATAGGCGCAGGACACCTCTTGGCTCGACCTAGGCACGGGTCAGGATAGGGTGACCCACCACCGGCCGGGTCACTTCGTGGTGACCCGTGAGCGGTCGGATCACTTCTTGGTAACCCGCGACTAGCCGGGTCACCTGGGCGTGACTCTTGTTCTTTCGGTGTTTTGGCCGTTGTTTTGAGCTTCGGCCTTCAGATCCACACGGTTTTGCTGGTTTCTTAGCCACCTCTTGTTTCTGCAACTCTCGGGCCTTCTGCACAAGAATTCGCGCATGCGCAAGGAGTGTATGGCGCTTTTGGATGAGTTCCTCAACGGTTGAACGAGTCCTTTTGACTTGGATCCATTCGTTTGTTGCTGGTTTGGAGGAGGGGTCATTTGCTCGCTGTTGGGGCACTTGGTGTTCCCTGAATTTCAGATCCGCCCAGATCCTGTCCACTGGCTCCAAAGCCTTAGCGAGTTGCCGCGCGAGGCATTTATGTTACCTTTGACGTGCCCTCTTCGATAGGATTGGCGCGCCTTCAGTACTCAACTCCTTAATTGAGGAGGAGTCCAGATCTGCAGATCCGGCCTCGTTGGAGGCCAGAGGGGCATTGCAAGGTGCAGCTACCGCAGCAGCGGGGGCGTTGATCTTCCTGTGCTTACGAGTGAAGGAGGATCTGGAGGAGGAGGAGGAAAGATACTCCTCGAACTTTTGACCTTCTGAATGGACATCAAGGCATTGATTTTACCCTTGAGGTCCTTCATCTTCTCATCCTTGCTCATATACTTCCTTGGTTGATTTTGAGAAGGAACATCACGACGACCCCCGATATGATTATCATCGGTAGGACCACATCCAGTATCGTTATTTTTAGTAGGACCACCCCTAGCGTTTTGGTCAATGGGAGGGTTATCTACATCAAGGTGTTTGTCCATGTCTGAATCGCCACCTGTCCTAGAGAAAAGTCGGGGCTAGAACCACTTTAAACAATCGGAGACTTTTCCTTATTGACCATGTTGATGGTAACTTCCGGGAGTTCGTCGTCTCAAACGACCGATCTTCTTTTGTGAAAACACCTTGATTTGGGCTTCGACGCTTCAATGTAGATTCTCTCGAATATCGAGACTCTCTGTGGAGAAGTCTTGGGGCAGCTACATACTGATAATACTACCCTGATAATTTTGGTACACGAACAATAATAGTCCGCTTCCCAGGTACTTCTCTTTCGAGATATGTTCGTACCCCCAGCCTGATAGTATAACTCATTGGCATGATTGCCAGAGCAACCTATCATGTGTTGGCATGACTTCCTAGGCATAATGTCATCGCCATCAGACGAAAACAATTCCTTCTAGGATTCGACGCCTTGTTAGCGCTCTTAAGAGTCGCATGTTTTGATCTATGCCTTCGTGAGCGCGGGACCTCAACGGGCTCTTGGACTTCGACACGCAGTCCGAGGCGGTCAGTTATAGGGGTTTTCCTATTATAAGAAGGCTTAGACTTGTTGCAAGAGTGAGTGCGACCCCCAGCTCGATGATTTGCTCGGGGTTCATTCACCGTGCCCAAGCGTTCTTTGATTGGAACTCTGCTTTGATTCTTGTGCAAAGGACCTAGGCATTCCGCCATTGTCATTTTGAATCGGGACAAGTCCGTATTGCCGTGGGACTTCACCGAAGGTACGGGATCAGTCAGAATAGGAACGGAATTCACCGAAGTCAGAAAAATAGGCGTAGGACACCTCCTGGCTCGACCCAGGCACGGATCAGCTTAGGGTGACCCGCGACCGGTCGAGTCACCTCGTGGTAACCCGCGACCGGTCGGGTCACCTTGTGGTGACCCGCGGCTAGCCGGGTCACCTCTTGGTGACCCACGGCTAGTCGGGTCATCTGGGCATGACTCTTGTTCTTTCGGTGTTTTGGATGCTGTTTTGAGCTTTGGCCTCCAGACTCGGCACGGTTTTGCTGGTTCCTTGACCACCTCTTGTTTCTGCAACTCTCGGGCCTTCTGCACAAGAATTCGCACGTGTGCAAGGAGTGTGCGGTGATTTTGGATGAGCTCCTCAACGGTTGAACGAGTTATTTTGACTTGGATCCATTCGTTTGTTGTTGGTTTGGAGGAGGGGCCATTTGCTTGTTGTTGGGGCACTTGGTGTTTCCTGAATTTCACATCCGTCCTGTAACAGATCCTGTTCACTGGCTCCAAAGCCTTAGCGAGTTTCCGCGTGAGGCATTAACGTTACCTTTAACGTGCCCTCTTCGATAGGATTAGTGCGCCTTTAGTACTCAACTTGTTGATTGAGGAGGAGTCAAAATCTGCAGATCTGACCTCATTGGAGGCCGAAGAGGCGTTGCAAGGTGTAGCTACCGCAGCAACAGGGGCGTTGATCTTCATGTGCTTGTGAGTGGAGGAGGATCTGGAGGAGGAGGAGGAGGAGGATATATACTCCTTGAACTTCTGTTGGTCGAACTCGTACTCGACCTCTTCTTCAACTGGGATCCGGATCCTAGGTTGCAACACGATAGCCTCTGCAAAGAAGCTGTTGGCTCCCACTGTGGTCGCCAGTGTGTTTGGTTCAGAAATTGCTATTTTTATTTTCTTGAATCTATTACAATATCAGTCGTTATAATAAACTCAAATAAATAAAAAGTTGATCTTTTTATAAGATCTTCTTACACAATAAAAATATAAAGATTACAATTCCTTTAAAGAACACACAGATCCTATTTATTAGTCTCTGTTTGTGTGGGATCTTTGCCTGTGCCGGGGACCTTGATATACGTAGACCACCTACGAATCAGATCCGGTTGACAGAATGATTAATCAGAGCTCCTACTTTACCAAGGAAGTATTTGCTAAAGTACTGATATCAACCAAGCAAAATCAATACTCTTCTCGAGATTAAGACCAAGCATAATCTCAAGGAATGGGGGGACGAGGCTACAGATCTCTTGAACTCTCCCTCTTTATGCTGAAGAACTTCGCCGAGATCAGCTAGCCTCCTTTGAAATTCGTGCTCCCTTGCTCTCCAACTCGACAACACCTCCTCGTCTTGATAATAATTCGCCCCTTGAGAATGGGGACCCTAGGCTTGTATTTATAGGGCCTTGGATATGGTTATTTGGATGAGAATGAGGGATTTGGCCATATCTTTAGTTAATAATGGCCTAGCCCCATTTAGAGATGATATCCAATCAGTTAAGATGTTCTGGAATGAACAAATCCCGAGAAATATCAAAAAAACATTTTGGGTACTCGAGGCGCGCAAGAGGCTCTGCTGTCCCGACCTGAGCGTGGGATAGCTCGTACCGACCAGCGCAGCTGCCGGTCAAGCTCGTGCTGACCCGCATAGCTGCGGGTCAGCATGAACTGACCCGCAAAGCTGCGCGGTCAGGCATGAACTGACCCGCACAGCTGCGGGTCAGTACGAGCTGACCCGCACAGCTACAGGTCACCACTTGGTGACCCGTGCCAACGCGGGTCAGCACGAGCTGTCCCGCGCCCAGGCCAGGACAGCAGAGCCTGCCACGTGCCTCGAGTGCCTAAAATGTTTTTTTATATTTCTTAGGATTTGTTCGTTCTAAAGCATCTCAACTGATTGGATATCATCTCTAAACGGGGTTAGGCCGTTATTAACTAAAGATATGGCCAAATCCCTCATTCTCATCCAAATAACCACATCCAAAGCCCTATAAATACAAGCCTAGGGTTACCATTCTTAAGGGGCGAATTATTATCAAGACGAGGAGGTGTTGTCGAGTTGGAGAGCAAGGGAGCATGAATTTTAGCGGAGGCTAGTTGATCTTGATGAAGTTCTTCAGCATAAAGAGGGAGAGATCGAGAGATCTGAAACCCTATCCCCCCATTCCTTGAGATTAGGCTTGGTCTTAATCTTGAGAATAGTACTGGTTTTACTTGGTTGATATTGTTGGACCCTAGAGGGGGTGATTAGGGTCAAGAGGCTATAATTATGCAATAAAAATAAGACAAGCAACCACAATATTCTAATGCAATCAAAATAGAGGAGATAGGGTTAGGAATCGTTATCCTGTGACGCGCGATGTGTTAACGAGGTTCGGTCCACTGACCTACGTCCCCGCTCCCCACTCTCGAGGAGAAATCCACTACACAACCTGGTTTGGAAGCCGGAACTTCGTCTACACAGCGATCCCCTCACGATCTCACACTACACAGTTGATCTCACTAGATCACACTCCCTCACAATTGATCTACACAAGATCACACTCTCAAGATAGTAGAAATGGTGTAAGACTCTCTCTTTACAACGTCCCTATGACAAAGAGAAAAAGCACACTGAAGCTGGGAAGTGAAACACACAAAAACTCAGAAAAAACAGGTTTGAAAATTTTGCTCAGTAAAAACAACGTCTCTGGTTTTTGCAAAAGCTGGGACACTGAGGAAGAAGAAGAGGTTGAGTTTAAATAGAAGAAACCAGCTGTTTAAACCCATACCCTTAATCCCCCAAAATCTGGAAACAATCGTCGCTGAAATCTGTACTGAGCGGCGCTGAAAAGTACTAATTGTTACCGTTTGAAAACACTTGGCGGTCGACCGAAAAAATTCGCGATCGACCGCGATCCAGATCCCAATCTGAGAATCGAGCAGAGACTTCTTCGGTCGACTGTGGGAATTCTCGAGCTTTCGGTCGACCACGGTGGTCGACCGACAAACTCTCTGCTGCCCACTGACGAATGAACACAGGTGCGGTCGACCGGTGCGGTCGACCGGTGCGGTCGACCGCATACTGATACATTCCAAAAAATGATTTTTGACACACTTTAACAATTTGTAAAATATTCATTTGACTTCTGAAAATTGTGAAACTTTGTAAAATGTTTTTAATACTAAAAACAAATTGTTTAGAAAAGGAATTTTGCAAATAGGTTCTCATACTTGTAAGAAATAGTATTTTATGAAAAATGCTTAAAAACATAAGTATGAAAACGTGTGTGTGATATCCCAATAGCTTCAAGTGAAATCAATAACTCTTTGCCTACATTCTAGCACTAGAGAGAAAAATAAAAGCTAGCTAATATCCTCAAATAGAATGCAATTCTTGAGCCTTGATATAGCTTGAGTTGGATGAAGCTTCTATTGAAATTTGTTGTTCTTGAAATAACGTTGCTTCATCACTATGCCTCCTCCTCCTTTGGATATCATCGTTGTAGCGCATATTCCATCCAATCCTCCATTTGTGGCACTAACAAGCTTGATATATGAATTCACTACATTTATACTCAATAAGCCATTAGTACCGATAATGGTGGTTGTAAAACATCATGAAAACATAAGGGCTAACAGATATCAGTACTTTAACGAATACTTCCTTGGTAAACTAGGAGCTCTGATTAATCATTCTGTCAACCGAATCCGATCCGTAGGCAGCCCACAGATATCAACGTCTCCGGCACAAGCAAAGATCCCACGCAAATAGAGACTAATAAATAGGATCTATGTGTTCTTTGAAGGAATTATAATTTTTATATTTTCATTGTGTAAGAAGATCTTATAAAAAGATCAACTTTTTATTTATTTGAGTTTATTGTAACGACTTAAGTTGTAATAGATTTAAGACAATGAATATAGCAATTTCTGAACCAAACAACGGGTATTAAATCATAATATCTAAATATATTTAATCAATGCATCATTTGTTACTGATATGTAAATTTACTTAATCTTCTTTATAGATCAAGTGGATGCCCTATGAACTAGCTTTGGAGTCATTACCAGATATTTGTAGGAAAGGTGAAGATATATGGCGTGCTCGTGTTCTGATTATATGTTTTGAGATTGTCGAAATGCACGTGCTTGACCATGTGCTCTGACAATTTGAACTAAAGCAACATATTCCAGACCATGTAGAAAGAATAGAGAGAAATCCCAGAAAAGGAGCACATCATGTAAATTGGGAATTAATTCGCCATGCTTACATCCAGAATTAGAAGTTAGGGGAGAAGGCTCTAGTGATGGAGAGGGCTGACGCACCTGACCTAGGTGTGTACTTAAAGTGGTACTGGGGGATTACTCGCCGATGGATATTTTAGGAAAACAAAGCCCCTAAGAAGTACATACCAAGAGGTCCACTTGAGAGAGAGTTGGTGAGTGTATAGGCAAAATATACAATTATTTTGTGATTATTATTTTATTATCATCCACTTGCTACTAATTCTATTTCATTTTTTATCTTATAGGTACTAGAGCTCGATGAGGTTGCTACTATTGCACATGATGCATTGAGAACATCTACCAATCTAGGAGCGAGGAACGCGTTCCTTCGAATCATAAAAAAAGATTTAGTCCACACTTAAAAGGACGCACAATGCGAAACGTGATGGACGTGAGGAGCGAATTATAGGGTATGAGCGTCGACAGATTTGAGGACATACGGGAGCAGGCTCAAGTCGTGCACATGATGAAGCTAGAGGATCACAGCAAGCTCAAGTCGGATGTTCACAACAGCTTCAAGTCGACGAGGATGTCATGCGCTCGGTTCACACACAACCGGACGTTGAGATTATCCGAGCTCATATTGAAGGTGAACAAGGATGGGGGAGAGGAAGAAGAGGAAGAGGAAGAGCGAGAGGGAGAGGAAAGGGAGTTGTAAATATTTGTTAAACTTTGATATACTTGGTAGGATGTTTATGTTTAAAATTGAATGTTACATTTGAATGTTACATTTGAATGTTACATATCCAATTGATTATGGATTTTTAGTAAGTGAAATGAATGTTACGTTTGGAATTGATTATGGATTGGTATGTGTTTATTTGTGTTTGCGATTGCATTGTGGATTGATAAATATGTATCAAGAGTTGATGGATTGATATGTATTAGCAGGAGTGAGATTTTCGAGCTGAGTGTTGGCTGGAGGATCTCTGCAAAATGGTCGGGGTTGGGAATCCCGACCATTTCTAGCATGGGCTTAAGTCTCTTCCAAATAGTCGGGGTTGGGAACCCCGACCATTTCTAATTAGGCATTTCGAAATGGTCGAGGTTCCCAACCCCGACCAATTTAAAAGGTGTTAAATTAGTCAGTTGGTAAGTTGTCAGCGAGCTCCAAAATAGTCGGCGTTGACAACCCCGACTAATTAGGATCGAGTTTAAAAAAAAATTGTCCCACTTTCCGGCCACGATGCTGACGTGACGAGAAAGTGGGTAGATTTTCATAATTAAGTTTGAAGTCGGTCGAATTTGGAGAATAAAGTTGGGAATGAGTTTAATTTAAAAATTTCTTCTCTGTCTAATATTTGAGTTATTATCAATTGTTCGTTTGTCAGCATCTTGAGAGGGGGCTGAGTTGTAGGTATTTCAAAAAATCTCCATTGTACCATAGTCTGGATTGAATCCTAATCAAAAGAAAGCTAGCATTTTAGTAATGTGAATTAGGGTACACTAGATTATTGCACGTGCAAATGCACTTGTAATCAGCTTCAAAACTTATTTATCCTAATGTTAATATGATAGTTAATTAAATTTTAATGATCTAAGATTTTATTGATTCAGGTTTAATAGCCTTAAGTTTAGATTTGCTCAAATATACAATAAAGTTTTTGTGATATGGTTGTTTTAAAATGTAACAATGTAATATTCTTATGATGTGAATGCAAAAGGATATACTCAATTTTCTGTAACTCTTCTACAACCGATCTCTGTCATTAAAAACTATTATTAAGCGTTGTTGTTTTAAATCTATCAATTTCGTTTTTAAAAAATTTGAAGATATTATTTGTAGTTTGGGTGTAAATTATAGAGTTTCTAGACTTGATTGTAGAAGGATATATTTTGTTTTTCTTTTTTCTTTTTTCTCTCCTTTTTTAAGAGACATAGAAAGAATAGTTGACCGATTCATAGCAATAAATGTGCACCAAAAGTAAGTAACCTTTGACAATTAGTACATTTAAAGAGGGAGGAGATGAAAAATGTATCTATTCTTTCAAAACTACACTTTTTCCCTAAACAATAAAAATAATTTCATAAAAATAAAAGTATGGTATGAGGAATTTTCCTTCATTCCTTCAAATCTAGCTACCCTTACAATATTTTTTAAGTAGCATAGACATAGAGGTCCACGTATATGTTTTCTTTTGCGTAATGCTTGCCTATGAAGCACTGAATTATATTATGTGTAATGTTTGCTTTGTAGATATCAAACTACATATATATAAGTTTTCATACAGGCTAAATAGCACTTAAAAACCTTATAATTTCGAACACTTTGCATTTTATATCTTTACTCGTACTTCATAGCATTTATGTATCTTAAGTTGTTTAAAATTAAGGTTTTAACACATTCTACTATGCAAATGTGAAAATTTCGCTCGAATGTTCTCTTACGACACTTAGAATCAAATAGGCTGTAAGTGTCAAATTGAAATTAATATTTACATGAAAATTTTCTTGTTTGTATAATAAAGAATACTGATATTCTAATTTTAAACTAATTTAGAGTATATAAATATTACCGAATACAATAGGAGGATATATAAATGCAAAGTGATTTGAAATTATAAAATATTGATGATAAAGGAGATCAAGTATTGGACGAGACGAGAAAAAAAAGTAGCTGATCAAGTGTTGGATGAGACAAGAAGAAAAGCAGTCAAGACGACATCAGCAGACGACGACTCGACATCTCAACTCCGAGTAGAGACGACAAGATGAGACGACACACCTCAATCGACAATCGAGACAACAAGACGAGACGACGCACCCCGGTCAACACGAAGGGCGGTGTTAATCGACACATGCCAGTCGACACGAAAAGCGTTACTACTCGACATGCCTCGTGTCAACTCGGAAACAGATTATGAAAGTTTTATATTTTTGGTTATTTCCTTTTAAATTCGGATATTCTTTTTATTAGGGTTAGGATAGGATTAGTTGGCTATAAGTGTTCCTTTTGTAAATCGAGAATTAACTTTTCAATTATTGAATCAAGAGAAATTTTTCCATTGTTTTATTCCCTAAAGTTGGGAAAATTAGGGCTTGTGAATTCAAGCTTATTATCTACCTGTTATTGTTAGGGTTCGTCGGCATCGGAACAATATCCGATCGGCCTCCCCGTTTCTACGTTTGCGTCAAGTGGTATCAGAGCTTCGGCTTCAACATCCTCGACAATGGCAGGTGACGGCGAGAAGGAAATTTCTCTACAGGATCTTTCCGCGAGGATGGAAGATTTGGCACGTTGGAGACGTCTTTTTAGAACCTTCAACAAGCCATTGAAGGACTTACCCTTCACCTCAACAGTGGGAATAACTTCACCGATGGTCTTCACCTAAACCAGAGTTAGGCAGCCACGACATCCACCCACGTACAATCCTCAAACCCCTCTAGTTCATCCCCCTCCAAATCAACCACGTCCAAACCAACCACCTCTATATCAACTCCCTCCATATCAACCTCCTACATATCAACCCCCTCCACATGATCGACGACTTCCCAATCAAACCCTTCCCCATGATGATTACAGCGACGATGGAGTGAACTTTGGTAACCAATTTGAAGGGCTATGGTATGATAACATGTCGAGTGAAGAAGATGGAGATCAACCTTATGGCAGAGGTCGGGGTAGAGGCTTCAACCCTCGTCACAACTACCACCGACAAGGCCAACATCATCAGGAACAAGAATATCGGATGAAAGTAGAGCTTCCTTCCTTTGGAGGAAATATGGACATAGAGGCTTTCCTAGATTGGATCTACAAAGTGGAGAAGTTTTTTGAGATGACTAATATTCCCAAATCAAACCAGGTGAAGTTTGTGGCATATCGTCTCAAAGGAGGAGCCGCGGCATGGTGGGATCAGACTCAAAACACTAGGCGACGGCAAGGCAAGCAAGCAGTTCAGGTTTGGCGACACATGAAGCAGTTACTACAAGCTAGATTTCTACCACCCGACTATCAACAAATCCTCTATAATCAGTTTGAGCAATGTCGTCAAGGAGTCAGGACATTGATCGCCTATACCGAAGAAATCTTCCGTCTTACTTCTCGTTGCGATTTGTCCATGATCGAGGATGTACAACCCCGTAAATTTGAAAATATTATGATAAATAATATTTATTGATATTTGAGTATGCTAAAAATTGATTTGAGATTAATTCAATGTATATATGAAAATATAGAAGTGAAATCATGCACTACATGCACGAGCATGAAATCTGGAAAAACGACCAGTTAAGAGTATTTATATTTTACACACCGATACAGTTCGAATCTAAAAAACTCAAAATACAAAAGTTGTAGGTATCTTCAACGGATTTCCAACAAATCTTAAATCACCTCATTCTGAGATAGTATAAGAAAGTTACAGCTAAAATAGCAAAGATTATTTTCCCAGTCAGACTAGGTTTCCTGGTTCGGGTCAAACGGGTTTGTTTCGCGTTTGCCTCTACAAATACCTATATTCTTCACAAAAAAAACTTCTCTTTTATGATATCTCTGAACCCTAGCGGTCATCTTCTTCCCTCAAAAATCCTAGATCAATTTCTTGTGAGTTTGTGAGCTTTGTGAAGTAAAATACCGATACGAGGGCGAGATCATCGACGTGTGGCAATGGAAAACGGGTTGTTTGCACTTTTGGATTGCTTGTTGTTCATTTCAGAGGCTTGTACATGAGATTAAGGTAAGATTATCTGCATCCAATCTTATCCCCATAGTTAGATAATGAATTTGAGATGTTTGAATTGTTGTTTACATGTTAGATCTTAACCTGAGGTGTTAAAAATATGATTTTTGATGTTAGATCTTAATCTCATGCTAATTTCATGTTTAATACTTGTTGTTTATGATAGTTCATGATCATGATCTTTAGGGTATCTTCTAATTTCGTTTTAATTGGTTAATCTTGTTTAACTCATGCTAAAAACATAGATTTTGTAATTAATCAAGTTTACATGTTAATTAATTGTGCTTAACCCCTAAGTTTGCGGGAACTTAATGACATGAACATATTTAAGCAAGTCTATATCTGTTTAAGTTAATTTACATATCATGTTAGTGATGGTCATGCAAAAAGTTCATGTTTAAATTCGAGAATTTGAATAATTAGGATGTTAACCCTAATTTTTTTGTTATTTTCTTTTAAATTCAGACTTTCTTTTCAATTAGGGTTAGGATAGGGTTAGTTGGCTATAAATATTAGTTCTTTTTATAAATCGAGAATTAACTTTTAAATTATTGAATCAAGAGAAATTTCTCCATTGTTTTCTTCCCTAAACTTGGGAAAATTAGGGCTTGTGGATTTAAGCTTGTTATCTATCTGTTATTATTAGGGTTTGTCAGTATCGGAAAGATATTCGATCGGCCTCCTCGTTTCTACGTCTACGGAGAATTGATATTTTCAATCCAGCTACCGCAGTCTTTCTCACGCACATGTGAGACCTGGGGCTGCTAGAACCATGAGGGACATTTGTCACTTTATAAGCTTAGCATGGAACACGCGTCAAGCTGCGCTGAGGACTTTAGGGCTTGAGGGCCACGGGCTTCACATGAAGTCTCAGCTGGTCATCTCTTTAAAGGTTCACAACGCGCCAAAGTCAACAAACAACAGATTCCACGGGTTCGCGGGGGGTGATCTTTTGAGAGAACCATATTTAGTGAGATGGTTTATGAACGTAAATATGACATGACCTTTGCACACTGTTGTGCATAAAACCAAGATTTTATATTTGGGCTACCAAACCACGTCATGATACGGAGTTGACTCGGTCAACTAGGCATGAACTTTACCTTATTAAAGTATAGGACATTTGCACTTAGCATATAAAACCCGGTCACAGTCCATGGACCTAACCTAAAAGCCCAGATAGAACGGTAAAGATCCATAACAGCTAAACTTATCAGTTCAATTACTATGTCTCCACCCCAAGCCGGTATGATTTTATGGCGGTCTGTTTAATTGATGATAATTGATTCTGATTGTATCATATCATTCACATACCATGTGAGGAGATATTGATCAGATACTCAATCTCTCTACTTGACAACTTTCATGACTTACCAAATCTATACATACGTCTGCTATACCATCCTAAGCCAACGAGATACTACCACGTGGATGTATTTGCAAGCATGTAGCTACCATCACAACCCCGACCATCAAGATGGTGACATATATAGATACCAATCAGTGCTAGGCAATCGGTGTAAATACCCCCACCTATCTCAGGTAAAAAGAGATATATAATTACAAGGCTCAGTGCCACCGACTTTCAATTTATGATCCTTTTCTTCTAAAATCCTAATCTAGATTTACCTATTGGTTTGACTTACTATTATCGAGAGTTTGGCTTATGTATCGGAGGGGTGTTAGTAGACAACCTATCATTGTCAATCTAACGCATTTTCTGTGTATCTCATGCCATCATTAGCAAGTGCTCGCATTAGACATCAAGGAGATCATTGAGCCTTCATCCTTGAGTTTATTCATACGAACTCAATTCTATCTGCATCAACACACACCAATGGTTGGCTGGACTTTGAGGCTTGTGCATCAAACCTAGAATTGATGTGCGTTTGATATATCATTGATGTCATGAACCAGATTGACTAGATACTTTCTCATATTTCAGAGAATCACATGTCAGTAACAAGATACTTTCTCATATTTCAGAGAATCACATGTCAGTACCTTGTTACGATGGTTAAAAGGAGATCAAACAGCTAGCAATCACCGTCCATAGCGTTGATGGTTCATCAACAGTATACTAATTCTTGGATAGATGAATTTAGAAATTTAAACCCTAGTTCGAAGACCAGCATCCTTCAATGCACCATTAATACTACCAAGATAATCTAATGGATACATCATTTGAGAGAAAGCGGGACAGAAGGACCGACAAGAAAACTAATATCTACCTTACTCTTTTCCAAACTAATTCTACAAATGTGGGCTCCAATAATAAGTCATTAATTTCGTAAAATAAAAATAGAAGTTGAAGAGATCCCACACTTCTCCTCTTGTACAGAAATAGTGTAGAAGTAGTAGTGCTATTATCACAAGCCAGACGACAGGGATGGGGACCAAGGATGAATCAAGCTAGTATTAATTTTATTAAAAAGAAAAAAGGAAAGAGATAAGAGAAAAGAACAGATATTGATATTTTCTACCATTAGGTGAAGAAAAGAACACGTACACAGGTGTTCGCAGCTCTAAGTAGCTTCCACTCTTCTATTAACACTATAGACAAGAGCTAAAAGGAGATCACAACGCTTTAACTCTATGGAGCTTAGAGGACATACCATCAACAACTCAGACTGAACTCGGAAACACAAGAGCTTAAAGGACATACCATCAACAACTCAGACTTGAACTCAGAAACACAACCGACAATTAAATCGAACTACTTCCAGGAGGCGATAAAAGTTAAATTTGTCAATAGACATATACTTAAGAACACAAGCAAAAACTCCATAATTGAAACAGTCACCACGCTTTCAGGATTTAGCCTAAAATACATTCTTATTTCATTTTTTTTTAAGATAAGATGACTCACAAATTTCACCTTGCAAACACGAACGTGGCTTAATCAGGAAGGCACTTCTATTTCATTGACTGCAGCAGCACATCTATTTACAGCATTCCATAACCTTTTCTGTGGTACAAACTAATATACATACAATACATTCTTGTCTAGTGATCGACTAAAAATACAAACATAATTTACACGGAAGTAGATGCATACGCATTGAAGAGAACATATCATTTGTCAACAGCAACAAAGGCTTTCCAATATATCATTTGTCAATGGTCGAATATATCATTTGCTAACGGTCAAAGGTATCATTTGTCAGCTTTTTACATGTCATTTTTCAACGGTGACCAAAGCCCTGATGTTCATATTAGATGTTTCCTGCAGATTGTAAGGAAGAGAATTTTAGCTCCACAAAAGTGATGGCCTAACTAGAACTTTTAAAGAACTACTAATTCTCCCCGCCCAAAAATATGTACCTGTAAAATACAGCACTTAAGTTTTATTTGCACTTTTCCTACCTATCGGTTTTTGAAATTGCACTTTAATATATTGTAACATTATTACAGAAGTTATATTATTCACTTCGCATACTGCATTAATGGTGATGACAAGAAAAAAGAAACAATATACTTCAATAACAGCTTATGGGGACTGAATTCATTATATTTCTGCTAATCATTATGCCTCTGTTGTGCACATGCAAGTAGAGTTATGTATATCAATGGGCATGCTTCTCATGCGTACGTGTAGCAAGGGAGAGGCCCTATCATTGTGTCTCACTTTTAAGTAAGTAGACAAAAGATAACATGACAGTTCAACCAAAAAAAAAGTATGGGGAGAAATATTTCGTGTCATTATATATGCATTTCCTTGAAACAGAAATAAAGATAAAATTGAATGGTAGCTAGATACATCAAGTTTGACTTACATCTGCTGCTGAATTTAATAGTTTATAGCTATTCCACTAAATGCAGTTCCAAACAGCAAAACGGAAATCCTAGTAGTAAAACGAAATGGAAAAATAATTAAAATAGTATGTTACTCACAGCTATGCTGATATGACTATGCCACAGGATCACAAGGAAGAGGTATTCATGGCTTTTCTTGCTTTCCTTGAAAACTCCTTGACTGCTGAACTGTCAGAGAATGTCAAAGGAAAATCTTCATCCAATGCATCCTTCTCATAGAAAAGGGTTATAGCCCTCCTCTGTGATCGCGAACTGCCTTCACCACTTGGAAGTTCAGGAGGCTCTTCGGGTATATCGCGATACAAGTGTTTAAGCATAAATAGAGCCGTGTCATAATCCCGCCAATAATTTCTGATCCACGTATAATAAAGTCATTAGATAAGCATTCAAGCATACATTTTTTTTCTTTGAAAAACATGAGGTGTTTGTGTGGTTCTTTTTTTTTCTTGGTTGTTTTTTTTTCCTTTTTTTTTTGGGGGGGGGGGGGGGGGGGGGG
>NC_033797.1:112839681-112853948 GCF_001876935.1 Asparagus officinalis
GGGGAGTGGGTATGCTAATGTTAATAGTATCTAAATTGTGAAAATTATCAATCTGAATTTAAAGTTTTGACTCCCAGATTGAAAATCAGTACCGTTGAATGTGATCTACTGCACATCAATATCTATAAATAAAATTTCAAAAGATTTCAACATATTCTACCTATGTATCATATGTTGTCAAAATCAACGTTTTATAATTTTCGTAAAGTTGCTGAGTTTGTTGCCGTTTGATATATGATTAAAAACACGATCGCATCATCTGAAATTTGCTTGCTATGTAGTCCATGTGTAGTACTATCACCCCCAACCATAGGGATCTCCAATTTGAGGATCAAAATTTTAAATTTGGATCGGTAGTATCCATTAGATTGAATACTACTAGTAGCAGTCTAGCTGAACTCATATATACATGCGCGCGCTTGTGTGTGTCTGTATATATGTATATATAAATATACATGTACATACATGTGTAGAGAGAGAACAAACAATATACGCTTCAAATCCCCAAGGGAAAAAATAACAGTCAATGATCAAAGCAAACATGATTATTGAGTAGGGTGTTTAGTGTGACTTACGTGTGTGCTCCTAGAGCAGATATGTACTGGTGCTGAAAGGTTTTGTCCTGCATAGTTAACAGTGGTTATAGGAAGAATATTTCTGAAGCAAGCAATAATAACAGAGAAGTAATGAGAAAAGCAATGAAGCGTCTAATCATATGGAGGAAAACTACAATCAACTAAGAACAAGCTACCAATAACCTGACAAAAAGTGACTAGCATGCTGAATCAAATCCTTGGATGTCTAGCTGACATAATATACAGAAAACAATAAGTTTCACTTTAGATGGCAGCGTCAAGGTTCTAAACATCCTAAGAAAGGGCCATTCTCACTGTCCTTTTTTGCAAGCTCACCTACCAGATAATGTAGCTTTATTATGATTGATATACAAATCACAGGAAGGATGAGCCGTTTTAATCTGCTAGCGAACTACATCAGTATCAAACAAAGGTATATACAGTTGACATCATTTTGGAACCAAGTCTTTTGTAAACCCCAATTTGGAGGTACGAGACAGAAACAGAGAGAATTAAGATTTCATGAAGCATGTAACTGTATTTTTATCCATGATCTGCATTCTTTGGGTTATTTCTCTGCAGAACTAGAGCATTCAATCATTTATGAGGTATAGGTTTGTAAAGATTCCATTTGTACCTTAAATAGTAAATTTTCCAAGTTCAAACATACAGATCCACTAAGACCATAGTTCGCTATTTCAAGTAATGTGCGATGCAAGCTTGGCAAGTCATTGCACTGACGTTTAGCATGCTCCTATGTTTTCCTTAAATCTGACATCTCTTTGATGTTTAAAAGTCGGGGTACATGGGATCCACATTTTAAGTTGCTGTAATAGACTGAGAAAAAGGTAGCACCGAAAAAAGAGGGGAACATGTCCTCTAAACGAGCTTGCTCCTAAGAAGCAGTGAACTAAATTGGTATGGACTCCTCTTACTTCTCCGAAGCACGCTTTCATATTTTTGGGTTGCTTGTCTTGATAGACTTCCCACTGGGAGTAAGCTTCATGGCCATGGGATTATTCAGAGTGATATATGCCCTCTTTATGAAGCTCATGTTGAAGCAAGAAATCATCTCTTCTTCTCATGTTCATATAGTTTATAGCTTTATGGCAGATAGTTATGGCTTTTTTACAGTTTCAAACATGGTCTGTTGTTTGGGATTATGTTTTCGATTGGATGCTGAAATGGAGGGGAAGCAAGGTGATTAATACCATCAGAAAAGCTTCGGATGCAGCTTGTGTCGACTTTATTTGGTTGGCAAGGAATTCTAAAATATTTCACCAGCAAAATTTGCCAGTAGAGGAGTGCTTTAACCTGGTTGTTTTCAGGATAAAGATCAAGTGCAGCATGATTACTCAGCTGAAGAATCCAAGTGAGAACCAATCTTGGTGCTCTGCAATGCCTATCGAGCCACACTTTATTCCTCAAAAAAGAAGGATAAGTCCATAGTTTCTCGTGTGTGTGTGTGTGTGTGTTTTCAAGATTGGTACAAATTTTGTTTCCCTGTTCGATTTCTCTGTTTTGATGCACAGGGGCCAGTTTTGATATAGGCCTGAGAGTTTTACAAACTGTTTGTATGTAACGCTTTTGGTAATTGAGGTACAAAATCACTTACCAACATGGTTTTAAATGTGGGCCAACATGTTGGATTAGAGGCTAGAACGACATGGATATGACCATTTCAAGCCAGATATCATTTTTAAATTCCATGTCGGACATATCAGGGGATATCGCGGACATATCGGCTAATTTTCAGCCTTGAAAAATCAGCCTTTTTTGTGTTGGTAAGTATTGGGGTTTAGATTTAGTACTCAAAACCCAAACCGATTAATTCTTTTTTTAGCCTTTTGTTCCCATAGTAATCCGATAGCATATAATACAGATTAGGGCACAGAAGAAAAATGTTGCTCTCTTTTCCACCGCGATCTCCTCTCCTTCGTCTTCGTCTCTACAAATTAAAATTGTGAATTCATAAAAGCGTGATGTAAACAATAAGTTGACTCGTAGCTTGAAATCAATCTAGAGTCTAACACTTTGTCAATTTTATGCAAGGCACTTTACGTTATATTAATTTTATGCAAGGCACTTCGAAAGTTCTAGTTTGACAATGTTTTATTTGTTAGCATAATATTCCACTGTTTCCCTTCAAGAAATGGAAAACAACTTGTGTCTTGATGTTGAATACTCAACTCATGTAGGATAAGCAATAACAACACAAGTGCATTCCATCTTGGTGACCAGAATTGAGCAGAAATTCATCCAATATGACAATCCGTTTTTAGTACATGTCCACTGACATATCCCTGATTTCTGCTATCCGACATGAATTTTAGTTGTCTGACATGAACCCGACATCCGACATTTAAAACCTTGCTTACCAAAACAAACATGTCCTCTAAACCAAGATAAAGTTCACCTAGTATATATAATTTCTAACTGAGGGATCATTTCATCATTATGACTTGCGAAATCTATATTCTGTGTGTTTTGTTCTACATAGCATGGGTACTTATATCATGAAGTTGTAGCCGTGTCCGAGACTCTGACACCCATAGCGGACACCGACACTTCTTTGGGGACTCCTTATTCAACGTGTCCTCAATCATATAACACATGTTCTAATTTGAAACACCGTGACACCGTCGCGTGTGTGTGTGTATGCTACATTCTTAATTTCTATTACATTTTTGAAAATTCTATTTATTTTAAGTTATGCACTAAAGACTAGTGAAATGCTATAAATATTGACTTGTATAGAACTAAGTTTCAGTAACATCCAACATCTTGTACAAAGCCAAAGACCAAAGTTGTACTCCTTTTGCATGTCATAATAATGTATGATAGGTCAAAAAGTTAGCATACATACAATTGTTTTATGTTTTATATTATTAGAAAATATAATATACTCTCTAGACTACATGAACATGCGTATGGATGGATGTGTATATAACTCTTGCTCTATTATTATAATTGTGTGTGTGTGTGTAGGGGAAGGCTTTTTTGTTCCCAGTGCATAACTAACTTATTATGCCATATGTAAGATGACCTTGTTCGCCACTTTTCTGATGATAAAGTAAGGACAAACTTTCATCATTAAGAATTCATGACATTCAACTAAGCTTTACAAAATTTCATACCTATTACTTTAATTCTTACGAGATATAATAACATTAATTAGATGCTCTTTGTACATACTCAAAACCCATAAACTTTCAACCAAAGCATTGGGAGAAGGGCTACTTATTACTTATCTTCGAAGCAAATTGGACATGATGGAGATGGACATCAATTGTCCAACTTGAGGCAAGCGTTAGACCACAATTTGGCACTCCCAACACATAATATGGCAGTACGAGTGAAAAAGGCTTGCCATATTATATGACAGATATTCCACCTTCTGAAAAATATCTCTCTTCATTCTTTCCTCTCCTCTCAGAACATCGCTCTATCACAAGACGACTGATCCCGTATATGAAAGTAACATTCTGTGTTCTCAAAAGAGAAAAATAAATTAATAATAAAGTAGCATACGACAGTTTATTGACATCTAATTCATCGTATACCAATAAGGTCTTGAAAACGATCAGTAATGCGTTCATCAAACTGGTCGTGTAAGCAGGAAGACCTCCACCAAAGCATTGGAAGAAGGGACACTTACTAATCTTGATAACAAGTTGGGCATGATTGTTATTGTTCACCACAATTTGGTACTATCTACATATATGTAATGTGATAATATAAGTATCTACTGGAGGCTTGCCTCATTCTATGACAGATACTCCACCTATCTAAAAAATCTCTCTCCATTCTTTACTCTACGTTCAGAACATTGCTGTATCACAACATGAATGATCTGACCTAAGAAAGTAATATAGTGCAGTTTTCAACTAACACTTTCATAAAGATGACTATAAACACCCGAGCATAGATATGCTTTCAGCAAGTATTAACGCCTTGAAGTTTCTCTCCATTAGTACTACGTATTCATCAATGTCATTAGAAAAGAAGTACACAGACAAAAAAACCCAAAAGATACAGCAGTAAAACCCAAAATAGTCTAGAAGAATTCGAAGTTGGTGATCATCTTCTTGCATTTACTACATTAAGCATCTTTTATCAGAAGACCTTTGAAAAATGAAGCTCCAAACGACCCAGGCAACCCTAGACCCGGCACAGTCCGGTGTTCAGCTTTGTCCTTATAGATGTACATCTTCTAATCTACTCAAAAGAGTGCATAATGTAAAGATTGAAACTAAGCAGACACGCAAAACAGTTTTCATCAAGTAAAGAGTACGGAATAAAAGTATCATCATCATTTTGTTGACTTGAAGTAATCACTAAAAAATTTAAGAAATCAATACTCTCCTAGCACTTCTACAATAATAATCCCAGTGAGAATAATGAACATAATAATGGAAACAACAGATAATATTGCATGCCACATTACTATACTCTTGTACTAATCACCTGGAGAACATGATCGATACGGCCATCCTCACTTCCCGTTAGCCTCTCAATCATGAGTGATCCGTATGATCTTTCCTTCTCTTGGAAGTCTTCCACAGATTCTGAACGCAATTTATGAAGACATTCAAAATAACAGTGTAATGCAAAAAAAACTACAAAGCAAGTAGTGAAGTGAATGTAGAAATTAAATACCTTCCAAATTAGCTTTGTTCATTGGTTTAAACACTTTGGCCACTTTAACCTATTAAAGCATTTTTATATTAGGAGATTTGAACATAACAAGTAAACACTGTTTATCTAAAACGTTGAAGCAATCAATCAAAGTTAAGATACAATAAGACATGCCACAGTTTGAGAATAATCTAGTGCTCAAAAAGCAGTTCAGTCTAGGGGATCCGGATCCTCTCCTCATGCATAGTGTTTCCTAATGTTTCCTGATGCATCCATCCCCTCCATCACCCTCCATCCCCTCCAATGGGTCCCACATGTGTAAAATGAATGGTCAAGATTGAACATTAAGAAATATTAGGACACTGTGCATGAGGAGAGGATCCCATTTCCAGTCTAGGTCCACTGAGAATTGGGCCAAATCGCTTAGTTATGTGATCATAATGCATAGTGTATCTTTTTTTTTTTAAATGGCCACATAAAATTATTATGTATCTGGTGTAACAACTCAACCTTTCTTTCTACCCTGCATCCCTATCTAGTATCTACTAGCTTAGGTTCGACCATGCACCTACCTAAAAAATGACAACATTTCTTTTGTGTTTTAGTAGTTCCTAGCAATAAAAGGAAGATTACAACAATGGAGCTAAGAGTTCTCCTTTTCAGTGATCTGGATGTTCAAGGCAGAAAGTAGACTTGCACGTCAGAAAGAACAGTCATTCTATTAAACAGCTGCGCATGTAACAAGAAGGTATTAGTCTTAAGCATATGAAACCAACCTTCATAGATTTAAATCGACCTGCTATGATCTGAGAACGTGCCGTCACATCTTCTCTAAATTCCTGCATCAGAGATAACCAGTACAAGATATATAATCAGGTTAAAAATAAATCCTTCATAAAACGTAAAAATATGACACTTTGAAATCCTTTCTTTCAACAATTAATTAAATATGTAACATCTCACCTGAAAGCCAATGTGCAATCTCTTCCCTCCTCTGTGATAGGGTATGATGACCGGGCGCTTGCTAGTGTATTCTTTGCATACAAGTGGTTCGATTCTGTATGAAAGCCCAGCCTAGATTCATATAATATATTCCTTCACTTCCAAAAAATAATTTTATATTTGAAAGCAGTAAAAAAGGAAAACCAAAATACCATGCATATTATGTTAGCCCCTTATAAAATTATAATAAAACAAACAACGATAACATTAAAGTGACAATATGTGAAAACATAAAATAGATGACAGTAAGTAAAAAAAAATTAATTACACAGCAGGTGAAAATGGAATGTTAAAAAACCAATATAAAGAATTCAAATTGATGAAATGTAGGACAAACCTATATGCTACAGGATCAAAAGGATGAAAAATGTTAAATTTCTTTCCCAGTAACTTTGGCCCCTACCTAAAATGTAGGAGAACAAAGGAACATGCAGTAAAGGGTAAAAATGCCAAGAAATATTTATATTACATGAGAGTTATATAAAAAAATTAAAATGGCATCTAATTGCTGAAAACATAGGAGAAAAAACAAGGAAATTTAATATGCACAATTTAAGGAACAAACAATGTGAATAATCTTTTGCTTTCATTGGGCAACTATCCATTCAAAGCACGACAAGTTGTTCCCACATGGCCATCTGAGAAGTAATACATGTATGTATGTATATATATATATATATAGAGAGAGAGAGAGAAATGGGTATGTTTGGTACCAAGCACAAATTTTGTGCTTGGTAGTGAGGTGTCTCATTCTCATCCACTCATTCAAATGGTGACATATCCCCATGCACTCCCCAACTCATGTGAATATCGTCCCCCTATTTGAATGAGTGGAGAAGAATATGACACCTCACTACCAAACACAAAAATTTGTGCTTGGTACCAAGCATACCCATATTTCATAATATATATATATATATTAATGGGTATCATATGTCATATGAGGGAATTCCCTCATTTACAATGATCTAGCCCAATCCCATCCAAGTACAATTTTGAGGGTTTCTCTCTCCTACTTTTTGAGCCACATCATTGTTATATGAGGTAATCCTATCACATGACAATGACATGCATTACTCTAGAGTGTGTGCATGCGTGTGTGCGCATGCACGTGCGTGTGGGGACGCGTGTGTGTGGGCGCGTGTCACATGACAATGACATGCATTACTCTAGAGTGTGTGCATGCGTGTGTGCGCATGCACGTGTGTGGGCGCGTGTCTACACGAGGATTATATGCATGCTTGGTAGTGATGTAGCCAATTCCCATCCACTCATTCAATAAATGGGTAATCATGTAGGGACCAATTTCAAGTGGACAACTTGAAATGTGTGGATGCTATGTTACCCGGGTACTTCTATGAAGTCGTACCCTTACCTCTCCTACTGAACTTCATGGACACTCCTTGGGCATATGCATAACATGTACTCAATTATATAATACATGTTTTAAATTAAAACATTTGTTCAGATTTGTTTCAGCCCATGCACATGTTTAAAACTATGATTTTAAAATGTTTTTTGAGTGTTAAATTCAAAAACAAGCGGTTTTCATTTTATAATAATCAACATAATAAAAGAAACTTAAAATTGTGATAGGTAGTTTAATTCCAATAGCACATAAATTGTGAATCAATAATGATCTCATGTAATTTATTAATTTCAATATATATAAGAAGCCATGTCCCAATACCATATATTTTACAATTTTATCGTATCCCATACCCGCACTCATACATGTTTCCATGCAACTTAGTATGGATGAGAAATGACCACATCAACCAGCACTTTGTGTTTGGTATCAATCATACCATAATATATAATATATAAATATATATATATATATATATATATATATAAAAGAGAAGAGAGAGAGAGAGAGAGAAATGGGTTATATTTGATACCGAAAGCACAAATTTTATGCTTGGTGGTGAGGTGTCATATTCCCATCTACTCATCCAATTCCTAACCACTCCCAACTCATGTGAATGTGGGTGCCGATTTCAATGAGTGGAGGAGAATTGTCATCTCACTATCAAGTAGAAAACTTATGCTGTATCAGCATAACAATTTTTCTCATAATATATATATATATATATATAAATAATATATAAGAGAGAGAGAGAGAGAGAGAGAGAGAAAAGTGTTTCTAAGGTGACATCTTAGATTCAATTTAAGGAAGCGTCTATTGATTCATAATTTAGACTACGCCAGTAGATGATCCGCTCCCTTCATTATGATCTAAATGTCTCAAAAAATCTATAAAACAAAAATCATGATGTTTCAATACTTCTAACACGCATCTTTCATTATCATTTTAGATATATTGTTGTAAAACTGGTAATTTTACAATCACTTGAAGCATGAGCATAGAGCAACTACAACCCATTATGCTTTTTTTGTTTATATACAATCCAAAACACATAAACCAAAATGAACAGAGTGGATTAAATAAATTAATTGCATATAATGTAGTCTTGAAGGCGCTTATTTATGTTGAATAAAATTGGTCACTAGAACACTCCTCCCCCCCCCCCCCCCCCCCAAACAAATTAAAACATACAAAACACATTCGACAGACACATATATGTTGTGAAAAGTAATAAATGGATTTAAGAAAAACAGCAGCATCATGTTTATTGTCGCCTACTTTTAAAATACATCAAAGAAATGTTAATTTGTATCAATCAAAAATTCAAAATTACTGGTTTTCCCACTTTAAACCTCAAACTTGTGATCTCACCCTCAAAACATTCCAATCAACATTACTGCTTGAGATTTGCAAGTGTAAGAGAAATTACTTGTTAGAGTTAAGAAATAAAGACTATGCTCAATAAGAGCCCTTTTCTACAGTGAGACAGACAACTAGCCAAGGGTTTCACAGGTCCAGAAGAATCAAACAAACAGAAAATATGGTCATGTATTCAAACTATATAAACAATCAATTTGATAAATATTTTGGATGATATGTTAACGACTTCAGATCTTGCATCTAAAGAATTAATAGTGATGTAAAAGGCATTATCATCTTTGTATGTCATAGGAGTGTCAATCATTCAGAGCATCCAAATCAACTATACATCAAGAACAATGTGTAAATATGTTTGCAAAATACCCTAACCAATCATTGCTAAGATAAATCATAGTGAGAGATGAAGATCTCATATCTTCATTTTAATAATTAAACAAAGAAACAAGCAAAAATCGGGTGAACAGAAGCCAAAAGAAATTTCAGCCATACTTGCAACAATTTATACACTAGTGCCATTATAGAAGAGAACGGTATATTCAACAACCTTATGAAAACTCAATCAGCTCCATCTCTACATATATGCCTACTACCTTGTCTCAAAAAATCTATTTTTCTGTCAAGCTCCATAACTTACGAATGCAAACACTTTGCATCCATCAAAAACTTATCAAGAATACATTTGCACTTTGAACAAGGTTCCAAATTTCCCTAGAACCCTAATAAGCAACTCTAGACCGTTTGAGTGGTTATTTTCTATTTTTCTTCACAAATTAACATCCAAAAACTGCAAATCCACAAACCAAATTCATTTATATGTCGAGGTACGTATGGGTAATCAGATGCCAGATTGCACCCATGAAATGAAAACCTAATTCTAATTAGAAATGAAGACCAGGTAGAAGCAGAGGGGAAAGCAAGACGTCGGTAATGGCAGTAATCCCCTCCTTTACTTCCCTCTAGACGGCACTAAACAGGTTGAGGGAGTCAGTAATGGCAGTAATCCCCTCCATTACTTCCTCCTAGCCAGCACTAGACAGGTAGAGGGAGGTCATCATGCAAGGAGCTGTCTAACAATCCTCTAAGTTCCAAGCCTCCAATTCTGATGCCTTCTCATCTCCATCCCTCCTCTTACCCTCTATAATACTTCTTTTGCTTATTATCTTCTCTATTTATTTATATACTAAAAGAGCATTTGGGGTAGCTCTAGTATACAACCACAAATAAAAGTTTGATAAGATTTCACTAAAAAAGAAATCAATGATTATATGGGCAGGATGCGCTGATTATGCTAAAAGTTATGTCAGTGATGTTGAGTTTGTCCCAAATATGATTTGGACCTCTAGCCTTTTCAAACAATGGTTACATGGGCAGATAAGCTATTTATGCTAAAAAATTATGTCAGTGATGTTGAGTTTGTGTGAAGCATGATTTGAACCCCTATACTTTTTACTGAAGTGATATTAGAAGTCGTATCTTACCACAATGATCACAAAATAGATTAATGCAATCTTTCTGACAATAAATCTGCTAAGAATCATGTTTCAAGAAGGGATTTAATAAATCTTACAAATCAATACAACCCACCCCTCTAAACAGGTACTAAGTTTCAACTAAAGGAAATAATGTACTATTGAATCGAATTATTTTTAATACAGAAAAAGGTTGTAACAGTCATGCAGTTTAAGCTCACACCACAGAGGCAAGAAGCACACTTTTGACATAATGATTTAGGATAAAACTTGGGTCCTGTCCAAGAAATGCAAGATACCCTGAGATCTAGACAATAGATATTACGTGTTTACAGAGGAATATAGTTTGCCCTACTATTCATTATACTCTTCTATTCCACTTTTAATATCATAAATATATCGATTTGAGATTGAAAGTTGAAACTTTATTAGCTCATTTGACATTGGTTCATTATTATGCTTCTACCTACATTATCAGTCACATTCAATCTTCTACATGAACAACGAAATCTAGGATCTCATGTAGCAAAGATAAATGGAGATTTATCTTGCATTGAGTTTGTCTTAAATTGAATTTTTCTTACATGACCTTAAGTGCAGTTATCAGGCTATTCCTAACCTTATAGATTGATATTGATTCTCCAACTCAACTCATGAACCTCAGTTTCAAATTAGTTTCTTATAATTAACTGAACATAAAATTAGGTTGAATTTGATAATGTATCCATATTCGCAATATTTTTAAAGCACTTTAAGATGTATAATAAGATAATTTGTTGTTATGTCTAAAATTAGTTCCATATTCCACATTACATTTGGCAGTGATAGGTAAGATTCAGCCAAAAACAAATATTTACCTTAGTTTTTTTTTTTTTTTTTTGAGACACTGACATGAGATGTGGACATAGAAAGAGACATGTAGATCGATTAAAAAACCTTTGGACACAGCAGTTTAAATGTCTGGATGAGTTACACTACAAACATTGCACTAAATACACAAAAGTAGATTTAGTACATCCTCGCCCTCTATTTGTCTTTACTATTTCCTATGTAAATTTCAAATGGTGAATATTATCCAAAGAATAAAAATGCAGGGCCATAATGTGATAGCAAAAGCTGAAAATCTACTTTTATAGATTTAATGGAACACATGAACTAATCATATAGATGTTCAGCATATGTCCATCGATATCTAGCATGTGCCATCAAATAAGCATGAAACAGCCACAACAGCCTCGAGAATATGATGATGCAAAGTTGCTAATATTTATTTTACATCATTACCACAATCACAATGTGGGCAGTCGTCCTAACTATAGCACGAGCTGACTCCTTATTACGCGTTTCATATACTCAAAATGATATCAGATAACACATAACTCTCTTCTTATCGATCAATCATTTTGTCTGCATCATGTTTGCTCATACAAGATATTCTGCTATAAATTTAATATTTCTAGACCTCTATACCCCTAGAGAGTTCCCAAGAATTAACAGACACCTAACTTTAATAGGTACACTGTTTCAATCAATTGAAATCTAATATTTAACAAGTCAATGTTTATATATTGACCAAAATATAACATTTTCTCAGAGAACACCCCTGCTCTATTTCATGTTATCACCCTTAATTACCCAACCTTCAGAAAACCACCACTAAGGAAGATAGAACCCATAATCTTTTCCATCCAATTTTTAATCTCCAAAAAAATTATATTTTGATGGTTCTACCCCTACATAAGTTTAATTTTACTGAATTTTAGGGTCAAAATTAAATAACTCACATTATTTTCCATTTTTAACTTAACACCTCAAAGTATTTTTTTGGACCAAAAATACCACAAAATCGCTTCATTTTTATTTTCATAACTCAAAAGTATTTTTCCCCCCCCCCCAAAAAAAATACCTAAAGTTCAACAAAATTTAACTTTAATACCCTAAATTTTTAATAAAATTTAATTTTGATTCTTACAAAATTAAACCTATGAAGGGGAAAACCAGCAACATATAATTTTTTCGATGGAAAATTGGATTGAAAAGGTCATGTGCAGTTCGTTGTTAACAAAATGGTAGATAGGGGTAGTTTTCTAAAATTTTGAGTAATTAAGGGTGATAAGGTGAAATAGGGCCTAAGTTAAGGATTGCTCCTTGACCAAAACCCTAATACATAATATTGAATGGTGAGAACTACTTTCGTTCATTCAAAAATGACATATGGTCATCTAAGTGCAGCCATTTGTCTCAATCTCATGTAAGCAGTGCTTTAAAAATAGGACAATTTTACCAATTTATCGCCGATATATTAGGGTTTGGGTCATGGCCGAAACGATTTCCGTAAAAATTTATCGCATATCATTTTTCGCTGATTTATCATGATATATCCCTTTGTAAATCTGACAAATAGGTTGATTTCTCCTGGTTAAAGATCACTCAATTTTCTACAATTTACATTTTAAGGGAACCTATTCGAGCTTGGAGGCAAAAACCCTTTTTTTTGCATACACGATGCGCATCCACTAAACAAAACCCGTGCTATCCCATTCTATTTCGCATCCGCTCATCATATAACCTTAATTCTCTCTGCCTCCAATGTTCTTTCCCCCAAATCAGTTGCAAATTTCTCACTCGACGGCCTCTTTCAACAACGTCTCTCGAATACTCTCTCCTGATATTTCATTAAATGTTGATATTACATATAGGACATATATTATGTATGCTCACCATCCAACATGACACTCTAATTTTTACTATTTTCCACCAATATATCCCTGATAACCGGGATCCGATATGAATTTTGGTCATCCGATATATTTGTGATAACCGATATTTAAAACCTTGCATGTAAGTTTTTGCAAATAGCTGATAAGGTTGAAAATGGCATTAAGCATCCATCCGATGATTCACCTAACGTGCGTTGAATTTATGAACCACTGAATTATATCTAATTAATTGTCAATTAAGATAGTACCCATTATGTGATATTTACTAATAATTGAATAAAGTGCATCTCAAACTATTTTTATAATGATTATGGTTGGACAATTGCAAGTTACAAATAATTTTCGTGAAATAGATGGATTAACTGTCATATGTGATAAGAGGCACTCAAAAATATACATGGAACATCAAAAGAGAGGGGATTTAACACAATTATTAAAGAAGTTGGTTTCCATAGTCCATCATCTAATGGAAGTAACAACAAGAACCATAATTAAGCCTTTATCACAAATTTTTGCCTTTGGGGTCAACTATAAGAAATCATATGTGATAAGAGGCACTCAAAAATATATATGGAACATCAAAAGAGAGGGGATTTAACACAATTATTAAAGAAGTTGGTTTCCATAGTCCATCATCTAATGGAAGTAACAACAAGAACCATAATTAAGCCTTTATCACAAATTTTTGCCTTTGGGGTCAACTATAAGAAATCATATTATTCAATTCATCTTACTTGTGGGCCATGTCCTCAGTTCAGTCTTTACTTATGTATCTATAAACCAAAAAACCAAGGTAAAATTAATATAGACAGATCCTTACCAATCCCTATGCGGATATTCCGAAGAGCTAGAAAAACGCCAAGAGGTGAACCAGCAGCAAAGAATGTATCCACCTTGATATAGAAACCCCCAATACAAACATGAAAAAAAATCACAGATCAGAATAATAACAGAAAAATCATAAGTAAATATCAAAGACAGCATAATGTCTCATGGAGACCAAATGTATGGAAGCTAATAGTTAAGCTGACGAAAAAAAATTTTGAGGGTGAGTTTTGGCATGGCAATATGTGTGATCTACTTTGACATGGTCACAATTTCAAGTCAAAAGAAT
>NC_033797.1:112854509-112895548 GCF_001876935.1 Asparagus officinalis
AAGTACAGGTGAACAGCCTGAACTACCCAAGGACAGGAGCGCAAGATGCTTTTTTTTTTTGTCCACAAAGAAACAACTTAAAACAAAAAAAATTCAAAATTGCACAATTTACCTTAAAACTAAGCTTTGTATATCTGATGGAAGGTGTATATATCTTTCTTAAAATATCTTCATTTGGAAGGAACTTAATTGGAGAGGCCTGCTCTGCTACAGAATCGCCATTCATTACTGCTTAAACATATAAGGTTCAGTACAATCGCTATATAAATACATCACAAGTATACATAGATATACCATTGCCTTCACAACCTTTGTTTCTTCCATCATAATCCTCGTTACAGGAAGTTGAAGATACCTGCTTTTGTTCGAGCCCTGCAATTCTTTCTTTAAGATGTTTCACCTGTATAATTGGAGACATGTTAAGTAGATTTACTGAAACATACCTTTAGAATATAAGAAGGTTACAAAAAGCATTAGGTGGCCTAGCCATCAAACCTGGCGCCTAGAGCCTAGGTGCCCAGGGGGAGCCTAGACAGGGCCTACGATGTCTCCTTTTTTTTAATACAATCATTGCTATCATAGGTGCCAAAGTGGCGCCTCACCTACGCGATAGGCCCAGAAGGATTTACTTTTTTGTTTATGTGGTGGCAGAGGAGGTTTTGCCAAATGTCGGAGGAGTTGGAGGAGGTGTTCATAGTCGGTGGAGGATGTTGGAGGAATTCAGAGGAGGTTAAAGGACATGCAGTCTGCATAAACGATCTCCACTCCCCTAGGCAGAGCCTAGGCATCTTAGGTACCACATAGGCCTATGCAGAGCCTAGCCCTTGTAGGCGGGCTAGGCGGGAGCTTTTTAAACCATTGGAATATAATAATAACATCAAGCAGAAAGCTTACAATGATAATAACCATAAAAATCATAAGAATAACACCAGATGATAAATGACTACATTTTTCTAGAAAAACGAGGTCAGCGAAAAAGTAAAAGAATTAAGCTCAAGCAATTGCTAACCACGGAGTTATATATAAAATGTTGCTTTGCGCTCCTTACTAGATAATACCAAATAGAAGTAATCTACATGGATATCGCACATTTATAGCTTAACTAAATCAACATAAGTGAGCATTGTGGATAGGCCATGCTTTTGTAGTTCAACTAAATCGGGACCAGTATCACACTAAATCAGTACCTCTTCCTCCATCAAGGTGATCATTCTGTCCTTGTCACTTGTGTCCTCAGGCATACAACCAAAAGTAACAGCATTGGCTTCAAAGCTTCCAGGGCTAACATCTGATTTGATATTGCATTTGCTTTCTCCGGAATGGCTTGTAGTTGTAGATTGTTGTCCATACGTTTGATTGATTTTCTCCAACACTGGTGAAGAGTTACTTTCCACTTCATTGAGCGGTAGCTGACATCCCCCTTCAGGATTTATTGAAGTAAAATCTTCTGGACAATCCCCTGACACATCTGCAGGGGAAATAGGATTCACAGAGTGGCAAAGATCTTCCATTTTGCCATGATGAACCATGAACTGCGTAACTGGCATGGAACTCTCTTCTACTCTAGCACGTGGTGGTTCCTTTGGATCTGAATCGCCTGTTGCAATACTATTTTTATCTGACATCACAACACTATCAGATGAGAGAGATTGATCAGTTGCTTTAGCTTGATCTTTCTCCCAGCATCTCATGTACGCAGAATCCATAAGAGGCGTCGAGCGCGTATTATCCTGATGACAAAGGATATCATAAGATAGGACGCTTCCTAATGAGTGTCCATATATAGAAACCTGCAAATGATAGAATGAATTTGTAAGATCCAATCGAAAAGCTAGCACAAACAGAAGGTTTGGCAGTGTCTGAATCAGTTTAACAACAAACCTTCCCATCATACCCAGGATTTCGCTTAAGAAATTTTGTGTACAGTCTGTTCAATTGGTTTGAGACCTGAAATGCAAGGAAAATGAGAGCCATACTTTTTTAGTTGCTGATGCAAAGAGTGTACCTAAAAATCTCTCAGCTATAAAACATAGTGGTCATATCTTTGTTCTTCAACCAACTTATTACAGTCAACATGTACAACAATATAAACTTGGACTTCATCAAAGGATTAAATATTTAAATCGGAACTCCTAAAGGATAAAAATCAATGCAAACCCAAGAATGAGAACATCATGTGTACTCAAGATCATTTTAATGCAGCATATGAAATAATTCAGAACAAGGACATTATTTGCAACGTCCAAATAAATATGTAAGCAAGCATGGACATTAAAAACATCTCGAGCCTTGAATATAACTCAAAAGCCAAAAAGTCATTAAGTCCTCTCTATGAAATAAGCTCTTGCTAGATTTATGTTTTCTTCTTTCATATATAACTAAACTGATAAACAATTGGTTTGTTTTAATTTTCCAGTCTTCCTGTTTTAAATTTCTTCAACATGCTTAAACGACGGGTTAAATGTTAATCATAAGGGAATTCATCTTACATCTCAGGCCTCTCTGAGCTAACAATCAAAAGGAAAAAAAACTGCAATTGGGTACTTAATAAGTTAACAAAGACCTAATGCCAAGATAGGCTCCCACTTAAAAGGCTACAGATTTAAACAGTTTTCAAGGAAAAAATAGAGAACGCAAGCATACAATGGCTTTCTGCATGCTTTCTGGATTTCTGTGTCCCAAAAGAAGAAAAAAGAGAATGGTTACAGAGTCCTCACAGAGCATGGTTATACAGAAGAAGCAACATCGTACTTAAGGATATAAGATTTTGCAATTATGTAACCTAACAAACCTAAATGTTACCTGAACTTTTGAAACAACTCAAAACATCATAACCCTATGTTATTATAATACAAATTGCTTTATTTCAATAAAACTTATGTTGTTTCAATATAACATGTGTTATCCCAATATAACTTGAGTTATTTTCATATAGTTTATTATAAAGACGAGACTCAAGAGAGTGTTTCATTTTTTTTTTTAACTTGAAGTAATTACTTTTGAATTGTTTGTTAAGCTTTTATGGTTTATTTTTGGTTACATCATTATGAGATTGTGAAATTACTAACATGACTATCACAATGAATGTGAAGCTTTGAACCGGATGTAAATTTGTGATTATTTGTTTGCATTTTATATCATAATACTTGTTAGTAAATCTGTATAGCTAGTATTATATTAAGGAATTTTTATTAAAATATTGTTTTGCATTTTAATATTTTGTTCCTAATTCTTAAAATTATTATAAACATCTTTTACATAGTTCGAATATCTTATGGAAATTATATTTATAAATTACACAATAAGAAAATACATAAACTACATTATGCATGGTGCTTTGAGCTATCAAGAGACCTTAAGTTATACATTGTGGTATTTTTCAACATTGCTTAAGGCTTGACAGTGTTTCCTTTTGATTTTTGTTTTGAAATTGAAGTACATATGCTTTTAGATTGGCTGCTAAGCATTTATGAAATATTTTTATTGAGAAATCATGATCACATATTTTATAATTGTGATGTTATATTTAAAAAAAAAAACGTGATGATTCTATTTATTAAAATAATTGTGAATATTTTTTTATTAAATATTTTAAATAAATAGTAAAACATGTTACCTATACTATGCATTACGTTGTTTTGCATTTTACGTTACTGGGAGGCTAGCGTTACATCATGTGTTATCACAACATTTGTTTTATTCTCAATCCCTCTTAAGACTAAATAATGATACAATTAATTCCCTCTGCCTCCACGATGACAGAGACAGCCTCCTACTTTCCAAGAAAGTGCAACTACATGAAAAGAATATTAAAATAAACTTTTTGAGGGTATGGAGAGACACTGATTTTGATCAGACTAGAGTAATTCTTGCCACAGATTACAACCATTCACATCTTCGGTTATTGGCAGAAAGGCTAGTCAAACAGATCTCTAGATGCACAGCTATGTGGCCTACCAATACCATGAGCAACCGTTTGAGAAATAGGCTGCCTTCAGTATCTCAAATCTGATTAACTTCCATTCAAGAAACTGAGAAGCAAACTTTGGGAGCAACTCCGGGAATCTCTAGCTATACTAGGGCAAATCAGTCTACACTACAACAAGCTGTGCAAGACTCTTGCACAACACTGCAATATAAACTTATGCCAAAATACTTGAACAAAGATGAAGAAAACTGAATTGAAAACTTTTAAACACGTACAATGTAGCCATCACTAGTCATGACATGGTTCAGAGAATTATGAAGGAAAACCAAACAATTAGTATCATGGAAAAGCTCCCATGGTAGACATAAGCACAATGGAAAAGCACTAGAAGGGAAACCAGCCAAAACCATCTGGCAGCAAAAATATATGCAAAAGCATATCTTGAAAAGTTTTCAGGTCTTAATCAACTGAAGTCTGCATTCATCGAAGAAGTTACGCCTCAAGGGTGGGTAACCTCAGACTCATGCCCTTGAAGGTCCTGAAGTATATAGTAGTTTGGCCAACAGTGGCTATTGTTCATGCACATTTAACAGCCTCTGGTTCAAAGCATATATAAACCACAAGACACAGTCCACAAAGATTCAGCCAAGTTTGATGCACGAATTTGTATGCATTTAGGCACATATTTAGAAACCAGAAGTAATTATGCTGTGTGGTAACTACTAACTAGAATGATGACAAACATATACAGAAGCCATTACAATGCCTTACTTTCCGCTTGGAAAAACACAAGCCTAACACCTCGTGATAAATAGAATGATGACAAACATATACAGAGGCCATTAGACCACCGTACTTTCCTCTTGGAAAAACACAACAAAGCCTAACACTGCCTGACCTCCTAGACCACAGAGTTAACACAAGCTACCTCTCTTAAGTCCATATCTTCACAAAGAACGTTGGATAGTCATCTGTAACAAGCTACCTCTTCTAAGTCCATATCTTTACAAAGAACGTTGGATAATCATCTGTAACTTCCATTTACAACGAAATATAAATGGAAAACCTACTTGGCCCAAAAAACTACCTCAAGCATAAAATAATAAAAACACAGCACAAATTTTTCATAGTTAGCACTACACTTAATAATGCTATCCATATGCTTCAAGTCCTAGGGAAGGTTTTTTTCTTTTTCCCCTTGTCAACTTTGTGCTAGTAATTTTGTCACGTTAAGCTTAAAATAAATTCTCAGGAATCTCTATAACTCTCTAAAAAAACAAATCTGCCTGAAACAAAAAACCAAAACTGAAGCAAAATTATTTAACAAGAAATAAGTAAGCATGAAGATTTTTCTTGATTTGGCTCTTCTAGAGAAATTTCTGCAAGTTATATTTGTATTGACAACGGTTATCACTCATCCTTTTAATATTGGTATCCAGAGTTTCGGCAGTTTTTTCTCAGATATCATATTGTTTGTTAGCAGCGCCTTAAACATTCCAAATTTTAAAAAATAATACTATAGACAATTAGAAATATTCTAACTCTTTTTTGAATTATTGTAACATTGATTAATTAACTAAGATGCAAATTTGAATTAATAGACTAAATAGAAAAGTAAACTTTTGCCAAGAACGTTACTCTGTCTAATATGTAAGCATAAACATAGATAGTCCTAATGACAGGAAGGAAGTTGAAGTCTTGAACACATTGTATATGATTTAACAAATTCAAGTAAGTATATGATTTAACAAATTCAAGTAACGAGTTAAACATTAAATGATAGAAAATGTTTTAGAGGGTTTCAAACCGATATAGTATTTTTTATTGATATTGAAATAGACCAAATACAAAAGATTTTTCATTTAGCTAAACCGACTAATCTAACCAACCACTCAAGAGTGTTATTAACCCTTCTTTGAATAACCGGATTTTTGTTTGTTTTATTCATCATTGGTCTTCTCTCCCAGTCTTGCCTTCTCTATCATTTAGAAGTCCGATTTTCTTTTGATCTCCTGACGAGAACATTTTTCATAAACTAATTTAGTCAACCATTGAAAACAAACAGAATCATCGATCAAGAAAAGGGAAATGGGTAAGATTGAGTTTCATGTCGAACAGGCCAAGGGAATGGTCTGAGCAACAGGGAATATGGCATGGTGTAAAGGAAAATTTTGTATGCATACATTGATGTCCTTAATCATAAACGTAAAGAGATTTGAATGAGCTTTAAATAGTAACAAAGTACAAATATTATGTTCCCCATGTTTTGTGTGATTACTGCCCTTTTACCAATTAGTGTGGGACGCATCCCAATAAGCTTTTTGTAAAGGGGCTTATATCCTAAAAAACTAAATTTAATTGCATATTGATTCAAATAATGTAGAATGCAAAAATGGGGAAATTCATCCATTTACTAAAACTATTCAAGTTAAACATCAATAAATTTAATGGTAAACTGAGGAAAATAAATAAAATTCAAAAAGACAGGTCAGCTACAAATTACCGAGTCAATTATGTCCTGGCAGTGCATGGGGCTCATGTAGTAGAGGACATCATGAACTGTGGCACTTAATGTCACACGAAGACCACGAACACCATCCAAAGTGATCTTTTCAACTGCATTTTCACTGCTCAGCTTCAACCCCTTTCTCCACTGTGAAGAAAAAAAGAGCTCAAAAACATTAAAGAGCAAACAAAAGCATAGAGCACGTGATCTGTTTGACTCACTAAAAGAAAAGCATCAGCAAAAAGATATTTAAGAAACTAATCATAATGAACAAAAATTTGCCCAATCTTCATTTGTGAAATTGAGGCTGCAGACATTCTTACTACATTAGTAGTTAAACTAATGTAGTTAAACTAGATCCAACACCAAGAGTTCAAAGCTCGGTGTAGATTATAGTCAAGTGAAAAGAAACTTCCTCATTTTAAGAGAAGGAGGTTCTAGTGGAATCACAAGATATATTCAAGATAAAAAACTCTCATGTGGAACAAAATATACACTTGAATCACACTCCACTGAGGTCATTGTATGTAGACAAGCAGGATCAGACTCTTATCTGAATGTTTATAGAAAATTTAAAAACATGACTTTTATAGAAAATTTAAAATCATGACTTTGCATTAGTCATGCCTTCACTTACTAGTAAAACAGAAGATAAGAAAATCAATTATATCTCCTTTTTTATGAGTGCCAGACTTCCATAGAAAATGGTATGTGGCTAGTTTATATTCATGGAATGAGATTAAATATGACATGGTTGAATTTGTGGGCTAGAGCTCATATTGAAACTATTTGGCCCAACATGATAACAAAGGGGTTATAGAAGTAGATTTTTAACGCTTACACCATCTATGAGGAATCCAGAAACCCATAACCAACCAATTAGACTAACAATAATTTGGAAAATTATGTTGTTTATTTCTAAATATTAATGAATAGCAATAACTGATGGGTAACTACTCAAATTGGAATAGAGACACAATAAGGGAGAATAGGCATCCATGGAGAAGATATTGGTGCACTTGGATTATTGTCTAAATTTTTTTGAAGTTTAAATCAAGTTGCATATCCAAACCTGCACAGCTCTGAAACATCTTGACCTAGGTTGAACAGATATGTGTACGGATGCACGTATGTCTAGGTGACACGGAAAATTTGTAAAAGGTAGTGTACGGGGACACGGCTACACATACAAGTGTATATAATAATAAGTTTCATGAAATCAATATCATAGTTTTTACTTCAGGTGCTATGAAATAAAATTCATGTTAGAATATAAAAATATAATTCTCAACCTTCACCACGACTTCGAAGTTTAAGTGTACTAGGGACTTTAAGATGGTATCAAAGAAACCTACATTTGAATCCTACTGGCCACAAATTTAACGCCGGTTTTTTTAAAAAAAATTGATATCATGCGTCTGTTCAGGTTTCAGCCCATGAAAAGGGCACTCAACCTGCAGAGCATGTTGGAATATAAAAATGTAACCCTCGCCACAACTTCGATGTTTTGGTGTACTGGTTAGAGGCACTTTAAGGATATCCAAAAGGCCATTTATAATTATAGTTTTCAACTAAGTACATGCTGAAACAAACTAATTCATGTCCAACGAGTTCCAAGAATTGCATGTGTAGGATATACATCCAAGAAGTATATGGCAAGTCTTTTAAAATAGAACATGTATTATATAATTGAGTACGCATTTTAATAAGCGTATGCAAATATTCAAGGAGTGTCTACTGAAGTTTCAGTGTTGGGTGCGGATACAACATAAGCACGCCTCCAAATAGAAGTACCCATACAACATAACTCTTGACTTTCTCCATATTACTCAAAGTACCCATTTCCTTGTCTTGGAGTTTGTGCAGAAGCCTGCAGCAACAACAGATCTATGATCTAACTTGTCAATCTATCTTTTCTAGGATCAAAATTTTAAGAAATTAAATATGATTAGAAAATGATAATTAACTTTAATATATTACACTATCATAAGTAAAATTTATTGAATAGTCACATGATAATTTGAGAGATGGAAAAAAGTCAGACCAATTGGCCACTTGCAAAAACACTAGCTCACTAGAAAGACAAGGGCCAAGAATGTTAAACTATTCCTCTAATTTCGGAATATATTTGCCCCTTTGGATTGTATTAGCCCTTAGCAATACCAAATAAATTGCTTACCCTCTCCCTCTTTTTCTTCAATAAGCAGCAAAGAACTAAGTGAATTGCTTCTAAATTGTGTGACTGTTGACTCCACAATCTACAGCAACATATAGGTCTTTCAACCAACCAACTGGCACGTAGGTGCAGTGACACTCTTGCAAAGCAGTTTTCATGGCTAAAAACTTGATATCAAAGCTCAAGAGCATGACTTCAGCTGCCAAAAAGTTTTCTGTCCGAATTCTAGCATAACATGCTCAGCATGAATTAGCACTCCAAAATCAACCCCTTTTCATCCAGAAAAAGCTCTGATGGTGGTCATGATATTGCATGTACAATTATATGATTGACCAAAAGATAAATCATTTTTTCTCGCACGTCAAAATATTAAAACGATAGTAAAACCGAGTGCAGATCTATGACATGTCTTGTAGCCTTCAGACAGCCTGCTGACTTTCCATTTCCTATTAACCGTGTAGATTTTTCATACTCTCAGAAAGCATAGAAAACAAGAACCAAAACCCCATAAAAAGGCTGATGGAGAAGGTATTACGTCAACATAATATTAAGGCCCTTTTAGTAACAAAAAAAATTAAATAGCAAATTTTATGGAAAAAAAGGACCAGAACCTTACCATATAACTAAACCAAAAATAACATGAGAAGGAAAACTTGAAAGATTCTAGTAAGAGGAGAATAATATTGCTATTTTACCTGGCAAGGAATGAAGAGAACCCGTTGGGTGCATCTCTGAAATGGAGTTAAGTGCCTTTCAGCTAGGCTTGACGTTATGCGACGGAAATCACCAACATCATCAACCAAGTTAGCTTTCTCTAATCTTTGGCCAATACCATGAACCATAAAAACTAGATGTCCAACAGGAACCTGTGGAACAAGAAACAGAATCCAAATACATGTCAGGCATTCCATTAGTCTGGAAAGTTGCAACTGACATTAGTTCTTCATTATTATTGTGAATCTTTTTCATCACATTCAAATTATATACTAAAAGGAAAAGCAAATTCAACTGACAAGCTGTATCCAATTACTTTAGTTTGCATTTCTCCATATTCTTCAACTTTTCTCCTATAAGACCCACACCTTTTCAAGAAACAGGACCAGACTTCTTTCACAGTTTAACATTTTTTTGTTGGCCTATCACTTTACCTGAAGCCACTTTCCACTTAACCCTTGGTTTATAATGGTATACGATGCATTTATCATCTGTCCAAGGTGAATATTACGGACATATACATACCATAGTTAGCAAAAAAGGATGACAAAAAATAAAACAGAAATGTCAAAGCAAGAAAAGTAAGAAAAAGGCAATATCACAAAGGCGACAAATATAAACACTAAATTGTCAGTTCACTACTCACTAGTGACAACAATTTAAATGGTATAGTACCAAAATGATGAATGCCAAAAAAAGGTTAAACATAAATATAGTATAAATATAAATATATATGTACACACACACACACACAAAAGGAATGTGTGTGCCCCAAATTTATATGTCAAATATCTAACTTGTTTACAACAGAAATAGACAGGTTATTTTGGAAGGATTAGGAGCAAAATTTTCCACATTATAATTAAATAATAGAGCGTTCGATTTCATGATCCGCTCCAGTGTAGTTGATCTACATCATTTCAAGTTCTCAACAACTAACAATCAGGCTTTTAAAAGATCCATGCATCAAGTAGATAGAAAATAAACTGCTAAAAATATTATTTCTCTTAGATTTTCACTTTAGAGCACAGAAAGTAGTCAATCCAAACATTTGTTCTTGATGTAAACATTTAAACACTCTTATACACGACTTCTTATCAAGTCTTAATTACTGTGGACTTGTTAACTAAGTAACTTTCTGTTTAGACCATTGAATTTGTGCATACTTGATGCATTGCTAAAGAAATATTATTTCTGTCATGTATATCAGCTTCAGTGGCATATAACTCTCATAGTAGTGCCAAAATAATAAACTTCCAAAAAATAACCAAATCTATCTTTAGTTCTCTACAAATATACATGTTAAAACAGCGTGTTATTTAGCGTTACCAAATAAAATATAACTTTTGAGCTTATTTACAGTAGAAATTTTTGTGTATATATGTCATAGAATAGTTGCCTTTACAAACCAAGTTCCAGGAAACATATTAAAATAGCAGAGGGCAATGTAGAAAAAAGCTTAAGAATAGTCATATATGAAGAGGCAGAGGATATTCATGCTAACAAGCAGGTACCCCTTGGGCTTGAATGTAACTAAACTCCATCCAGAAAACATAAATAGCATAACCCCGATGATTTTGAGACAACTGAGCTAATACTTTATAAACAGTACAATACCAAACAGTTCCAGTACAATATGTCTAAAATATAGTATGCATATGTAGAGTGCCATACTTTGACTCCTGTGCCATTTTGGTGCAAGGAAGTTCCAACTTTCAGATACATTTCAAACTAAAAGTAACTGAACTGTTACCGACTAAAAAAGCCAAGTGTTAGAAGGAGAAGCCAATTGAAGCGAAAAACAATGACCTCATTTTAGTGTTTTTTGCTCTTTTAACCCAGTTATCTGAATAGAGGAAAAAACACCATAAGGCAAAAAAGATTGGAGAGATAGTTGGTATCAGAACTCAATGGATACATGAATATTAAGATTGTGAAGTAGCCTGAAGACAAAAGTCAAAGCCTCATCTCATTGTAAGTGTTCTACATAATTTAGGATTGGTGAAATGAATTCATAATAGGTTTGAGATTAGATATTCGATTTGAGCTTAGGATTGGTTATGTAATTTGAGTTTACAATTAGATATTTGATATGAATTTGAATTTCTTCTATCTGAATCCAGGATTACTGCGTAACTCAACATATGACTTTTGAGTATTTGGTCTATAGAAACTCTTGTAATTTTCAGATTTTATATCGAATTATTGGTTTAATTCTTATAAAGTGTTATGAGTTGATTGAATATGATTTGCATCTTTATGTGAGGCAACAAAATCCTTTGAAGGCGTGATTCCTCTTCTTTTTCAGGCTGAGGATCCCAATCTTGTGTCAATGAGGGTGTAATTCTCTATATTTCTAATCTTTTCATTTTTTTTTCCAGTTTCTTTACTTGCCAAATATTTCCCCGTTACTAAGTTATATGGACCATGTAATTGATGGGATTAAGGCAGGCTTAAAATTGTATGATTTAATAAATCAAAGTAACCAATTAATGAAAACACTATATGTGGAGATAAAAAAAAATAGCTAAAGACTCATGTACTGTAGTTTCACAAAAAGATGGATGAAGCTAGGATCTTTGTAATTGCAAACCTGAGAACAGTAATCATCCATCTCCTCTTCTTTTTGCTGACGTAGCTCATCCTGAACAAAACATTAAAATGGTTGGCGCACATGTGCATTGATTGCTTGACACAGAAGTAGGCAAATAGTGCTCAAGACAAAAAAAATAAAATGTTACAGCTGATGATGATGTCAGAAGCAGTTGAATAATAGTCTTATACGGGCTTGACAATGGTAACACGCTCTCTGATGCTAGTGTCACTTTTCACCAAGATTAGTACAATAATTACAAAATGCTATCAAATTCTAAGGTCAAAAAGAAGGCATGCTTGTATATGCAACCAAACTGCATGATTGTTTTGAGCAAATAGGGTCATTTTTTTAGTCTATGAGGAGTGAGAGGAACAACAGGAACAAAAGACCAATACAAATAAGTTCCCAAAATCCAAATATTAGAAAGTAGAGCAACAATAGGTCATTAGACTTGTAACTCGATTGTTTGAAAACAGTCCTTTCGATATCTGCCTAATGATGGTGCAGAGGTACCATAGCTGTATTATTCTTTTGCCATGTATTTCTTTTTTAAATCATGGAGTGATATGTACCTAAAAGCCAACCATACCAAAGCCCCTTTTGGTGTAAACTTGTAACTTCTTTCCTCATACATATGTTCTCTCATGTCGACACGCAGATATGTAAATGCATGTATGACATGTGCAGCCATGACACAAACATATAGAATACATGTGTCTGGACAGGGATACCACATATGAGCTACCACCTCATTTAGAAAAATGAGCTACCAAGAGAAAGGAGAAGCAAGGTCCATCTACTACAATGTGATGACTAATCTATCTTTTGGCAGCTCATTTAGATGAGCTGGCACCTTAAACTCATACACACATATATAACAACAACAAAGCCTGTCCCAAAAGCTCTAGGGTAAGCTACATGAATCATATTCTTCCATTCAGTTCCGATTTAGTTTATTTTATATAGAGGACCTAACCTTTTTCCACTTTGCTTTTTCCCCTCTTTGTAATGAATTAAAAGCGTTAAGAAGGAATAAGTGTTTAATTCACAATTCCAAATGAGAAATAAGTGATAGTTGGGGGGAGGTAAAACACAAATAATTCCTTTTGCCACAATAAATTGTTTACACAAAGGTTCATCTAGTATAAAGAACTTTGTACTTGAAGGGTATTATTCTGGTAGTGATTATGCATTGAAGAATTAACCTGAGTAGGCTTCAAAGATCCTGATGGTGAAAATCCACGTCTCAATTTAATCCCATTTCCTCGTCCAAAATTCAAGGAAAATCCACCACTGTCATAAACTAGCCATGCCTCCCATGTATCATCTTCTCCTGTGAAAAGAGCATGCAAACCCTATGAAGGCAATTATTTTAGCCATTAGCATCGGTCACTGTTAACAAGCGCCCTAATTCTCATTCTCATAGTATACCTGTACAGAGCCTTGCAGATCAACACGAGCAGCAAATAGTCCTGAAGGTTGAAAAGTTCGACGATGCCAGATCTACATGTGATGAAATAACCAAATCATTTAGAGTATCAAACCTAGAAGCTGAGAAAAGATTACTGGGAAGGTAAGTAAAAGAGCAATGAGGAAATTCCAGTTGTATGTCCTCGAAAGTGAAATAGCCCTAGCAATTTTTTCATTTAAAAGATGTCAGAAAATGAAGCAAATAGGATGCATTCAATTCTGGACAAAAAGTTGCTATGGAAAATCTAGAACATTGCTAGTGTCCTTCATAAATGAGATTAATAAACAGAATTATATGATTATACCACAAAATACTAGCTGCACCCAAAGCTAACTTCCCTTCTAGATGATCCATCTCAGGCAGAGGGATTATACCACACCATCAAATTTGACTACTACATTCCTTATTTCCACAAGAAAAAAATTAGCTTCCAGGATACTAAAGCAAAGCATCAATGGATTTTGTAAAACAAAACAGTTGTGCCGGAGATATTTGGTAATCTTCCCTTTACAACAAAAAATGGGAAACATAGTATCAACAATAATCTTTTGCTTTGTATCTTCACCCGTAGATCCTCTTAACTCATATACATTCAAGGTTGGGGTACCGCTGATGTGCACATCCCATACTCTAAAATCCAAAACATCAACACCCAAGATATGAAGTGATTGTTTAGGAGTGTGTCACATCAGTAACAAACCATCGATCTACGTGGCAGGACACACTAGACCCATTTTCACACACACACACTCTCTCTCTCTCACTAACACACATGTATGTGTATATGTATGTACATGTGCGTGTGAATGTCTATTACACATACGCACACATACGTACAATGTATGTGTGTGTCACAACTCCATGATCACATTTCAGTTAATCTGGTATCACTTCTGAATACAAATCATGAGAATGTATATTCTTTCCCTTATGCTAACTAAAAAATATGGCTACATTTCTCAAGCACATATACGTAAAGAAGCAACAAGCCCAAAAGTCGCAAGGCATAAATCTTGACAGCAACATAATACACATACTTATGCATATATGTAGAATACCGAGAGGCAATAAATGGGAATACATCAACAAGTCGAAGTCAGGACATTGGACTAAATTTAGACTGCATTTGTTACAATGAATTTATCAGGGACCGCACACACACGTGCAAGTGAGAGCGAGAGAGGCAAGAACAAATATGAATATCACAAAATTTTAAGGCATAAATCTTGACAGCAATATAATAGACATACTTACACATACATTTGTGATATGGGAATACAATAATAGTCGAAGTCAGGCCATTGTATAAGTTTAGACACCTAACTACAACCAATTTATAATGGAACACACACAAACACATGCAAGTTAAAGGCAAGAACATACAAATGCAACTACTGTACACTGTTACCTGGGTACTTCTATCTGAGTGCCGTACCCGTACCTAACATGTACCCGTACCTGTACCCAAACTCCTTGAACACTCCTTGCATATATGAACACATTTATTCGGGCATCTACTCAATTATACAATACATGTTTTAGTTTAAAACACTTGTCATACATTTTTTGAACATTTATCCTACACTTCACTTCCACTTTTTGAAACTCGTTGGATATAGGTTGGGTTCCAAACTATGATTTTAAAGGGTGTCTAGATGTCTAGTTCAAAAACTAGTGATTTTCCAATTTATAATCCACATAATAAAAGAATCATAAAACTGTAATAGAAACGTTATAAGGATTTTAATTCTCATGACACGTGAAAGAAAACAATATTGATCTAATGTAAATTATTAATTCTAATATATAACATGTATATGTGTATATAAATATTTATATAGCCGTGTCCCAGTACTCTACCTTTTACAAATTTGCCATGGACCCGTACCCATGCAACATAGACTGTACAACTCAGAGTACAGTTAGAACAAATCAAAACTGATCTGGTCATTTCAAATCTTTAATACAGTTAGTTATTTACATAAAATTTTAGTTTAGTAACCTGAGACCTTATGCCTAATTCCAATATAGAATTAAATACATACCTGGTAAGTAGCATAAAATAAGTATTTAATCATTATACTTCTTTGACACAGAGACACGAGAATACAGCATATTGTTTGGATTTCCTGATATTTTCAGAATGATTATGATGATTTACGTAAAGAAAAACCATTAAATCATGGAGGTGCTTTCGGGAAACACAGGGGCCTGCAGTTTTCATGTAGTAGCAGAAATTTGGACTTTGTAATGCACTCAAGGTGTGGGAAAGGCTCCAATATTTTCCATTTTAATTCTTCACTGCTTAGCAAAAAATAAGCACAAGTCTTCATTGTTCCCTTTATGGTAGATGGGGACTAAAGGATCTCTGAGCTTAAATCAGTTTAGATGGATCTAATGTTATATTTACCTCCTATGAAATTTTAGCTTATCAAGTCTCCCTTTTTACAAAAACCTAAAACTTCTGGAGCAATATTAGATGAAAGCTCTGAACCAATCAATCCAAGTTAACCTCCAAGGCAAAGTCACTATCAAAGTGTGAATTCTCTATCTAAATACCTGACAGCGGTAAGCCAATTCTAGTTGTTCTGCCACATCCTCGCAATCAAGACCACCCTTCCGAGCAAACCAGTGACCTCTAAGAACACGCCGATTTTCACCATGCCAGTATACTGGGAAACAATGCCTCTTGGTTAAATCTACCTGCAATCATTCCCAATCCACGTTAAAGCATAAACTGATATGTACAAAGAAACCATACCTAGTTTACTGCATTATAATAGTAAGACACGTTTCTTGAAAAGAAATAAGAAAAGAGTCAAATTTTTGTGTGGGTTAAAACCTCATCATGCTCTAAACATGCTCTATTGAAGCAATGACCTACACTAATAATCTATGTTGCATGGAAACGGGCACGGGTACTGGTACGGGTGCGGGTACGGGTAGGGGATACGACAAAACTGTAAAATGTTGGGTACGGGGACACGACTACACACACACACACACACACACACACACACAGATATATATATTTTTACTAGACATCTAAACGACCCATTAACTATATAGTTTTGAACTTGGGTATGGACTGAAACGAACCAGCCCGTATCCCATTAGTTTCAAAAGACGGATGTGAAGTGTAAGCTCTACGTCCGGGAAGTCTTTGACAAGTGTTTTAAATTAACACATATATCGTCTAATTGAGTACATGTTGTAATAAATGTTTAAATTAACACATATATCGTCTAATTGAGTACATGTTGTAATAAATGTATGCATATATTCAAGAAGTGTCCATGAAGTTTGGGTACGGGAGTACATGTTGTAATAAATGTATGCATATATTCAAGAAGTGTCCATGAAGTTTGGGTACGGAAAAGTGTCCGGTACGGGTACGGCTTCAATAATGAAGTACCCGGGTAACATAGCTAATAATTATAGATTAAAAAAGATATATTTATTTGTTGTCACAAATCCTTTACTTAAATATCTAGTTCAACAATAACAAATAGATACAATAAGTGGTCAGTTGACTCGGTCCATTGCTGCTGCCAGACCTATAATGGAGCTATACCGAAGAAAACAGGAAAAGGAACACATTTAGACAAAATGAGAGGATGAGGGAGGGAAGAGATGATGGTGATGGTGATGCAATCAGAAGAGGGTGCAGAATCTAGCTGATGAAATGGAAAAAAAAAAAAATTTAAGTCCTGAGCACCGAATCCAAAAAGAAAAGAACAGGTAGAGAAAACTTAAGAGGTACTCACAACCAACTAATCTTAATACAGCGTTTGTATCTTACAGCATTGTTAATAGATTTGGGTGAGATGACTTACAAGATACCTTAACTACCCAGACCAATTTAATGCCAGCTTCAGATTTCTTGATTTAGATCAGACACCCTACCAGCTCAATTTTTTATAACAGATCATAACCACTGCACTTGATGTCAGTTCTAGTACAAATGAATCATACTCATAATGGTATGAAGCATGATAAACGCACAACTCCTCGGACAGGTGTAAGGTTGCACGACATAAAGTAAGCATGCTGGCAAACTTCACTTAAGGCAACTTCTCCAAAGAAGTAAAAGAAGTAACTGCTGAAAACATTATCTGTCTGAATTCACATCCAAGCATAGATGCCTTGTCTCAAGCACAACAAGTCCACATGGTTATGCTTCACACCAACAGAAGCTTCATATTAAATATTTAGAAAAATAAAAGTAGAATTCCAAATTAATATAAGCATACTAGCAGAAAATAGTAGTGTAAGTACAGAAAGGAAGACATGGGACATTCCAGGAGGAACTATGGCTTTCTCTGTGCAGAGTGCAGAACCCAAAATACTACAAGAAAAGTCTCAGTAACAAGTGGCCAAAGTTATTCCAAAAATATAAGATAGCCTTTCTAAGCAATATTTACTCAATCACAAAACAACTTACAAAGTTCAAGCTATTAAGATTCAAACATATGTGAACAATATGGTTTTCCAACTTAAACAAAATAATGTTTCCTTGTGTCGCTTGCGAAACTATTGTTCGAGTTGTTTATTACCCAACCCTTTCCACAGTTAATAAATCATTTCCAAATAAGAGCTATGAAATCAGAAAACCATATGGAGATTTTTTAAGGCCTGAAATACATAAGTTGAACCAATATTTTTTCTAACTAACTTGCACGGGAACATGCTGACAAGATATGCTGTAATATGCCCTCTTGCCAGGTTCTTCATAATATTGCTCTCTTGCAGTCCACAAATCTTTAAATTTTTTAATTTTTCTTTGCCCGTTGGATAACATTTTAACCAAAACTACCAAGTCATCTCATAAACCTGCAATTTCATAAACTTTTCAAGGATCAAACTCTCCAGGTAAGCCCCCAAAGAAAAGAACTTGCATTACTGGAACTCAAAGTACCATTCTATCAGAGCAAACAAAATTTGCCTGTTATGTTGTAAGCATGTAATATATACAACAATGGTTGATACTGAGTGAAAATATTCCTCTCAACTACCACAGTCAGAAATTCAGTTCTATGTAGAGAACAACTTAGTAGATTAATTTTTTTTCTAGTAGATAGAAAACAATGAATCAAAGAAGGAAATGTGACGGATATGAATTACAAAAGGAGAATACACGAAGAGTTTCTATTAGAAAGTAGAATAAAAAATAAAGCTTGACAAAAAGGCAGACGTCATGATTATAACTGTGGAAACAGACCAAGTGGAGTTTTTTTTGTTAAGAGGAGATAACATAACAGAAGAAACAGATTAGAAATCACACGTTTAGGGCATGAGCATGAGAAAAAGATGAAATTTCTCCCCAGAACTAAGAAACATTAAAAAGGACTAAGAATAACTCTAGCATTGACTTTTTACATTTTAGTACCAATAAAGATACTTCAGTAAAAAAAATACCTCGTAAAGGCCTCCTTTTACGGGGACACCAACTCTCTCTTCCTCAACAACATATAATTCATCATTTAGAGAGCTTGTAGTAGTGTTCAGTGCCTTGCTTGGTCCAACAGGACCTTCACTGCATTCAGCGTACTCTTTCCACCAATGGGAAAGTAGCTCTTCTTCCCTCTGTCATAAATGCGGAAGACAAAAAAATTACAAAACTGAAACAGACAAGCTTTTTCTTATGACAATTTAGTATGAAGAAATCCACATAAGGAATCATTTAATACACATTTAAGGTTATCTATTAATGAGATATCACATTCACAGACAGCTAAATTGATCAAGAAAATAGATCTTGTTAAAAATAAAGCAAAAGAGCACATCTTGGAACAAAAGATAGCACCTATGTTACCTAGGTACTTCTATTAGGAAGCCATATCCGTACCCGATGCGTACCCATACCCATACCCGTACCCATACCCAAACCTCTTGGACACTTCTTGAATATATGCATATGTTTATTCGGGCCTCAACTCAGTTATATAATACATGTTTTAATTTAAAATACTCATACACTTCTTGGATGTAAATTCTCTGTTTCACATCTATTTTTTATATATTAATCTTATGTAAATGAGAAAACAATATTGATCTTATGTAAATTATTAATTTCATCTTATGTAAATGAAAAAACAATATTGATCTTATGTAAATTATAAATTTCAATACATATAAATATACATAACATACATATATATAGCCGTGCCCCCGTACCCTACCTTTTACAAAATTTCCGTGTCCCGTACACATACCCGTACGGGTACCCTCACTCATGCAACCTATGATAGCACTGACTTAAAGACCAACTTCACTTAATCAAATGGTGGCAAGGAATCAGCTCCATTACATCACTAATGCACAATTAATTTGTATCTTTTAATCAATAATTTCAAAGAAAGAAATACACCTATAAACACATGGAAAAAGACACCTAGGGATGTTAGGAGTATCGCTTATAGAGTTTCAAGCACCATGCACAAAATAAAGATGAATAATCAAAATTTTGACCACAACTTCACAATATAGTGAGTATTTCTGGTATGCAAGTATCACTGACATCCATGTGTCATTTCTTGCAAGCAAGTCAATAAAGCATAGAATCCTAGAGAATATGCTATTAGGATGAAAATAGAGATAGAAGATCACAAATTAGAAAGCATTATGGTAGCGATTCATAGCTGCAATTAGGAATGACAGATCTTAATAGGGTTGGAAGGAGAAAAGAATTCTTGTATACAAACCAAAGGCTACAAAACAAAGATCATCTTTTGTCCATCAATGATGAGTCATCTATTGGCGCATATTCTTACAACTACTTCATAAAAGCATAACATTAGTCATTTCTCAGAAGAGGCACTACAAAAGTACGGGATTACATTTATTCTTCTCTTTTAATGGAAGGTTTTCTAATAATGATTATTTATTCTCATACCAGTCAACTTAAATTGTAAACTGAATTTTGAGTGCTTATATAAACAAAAGACCATCTAGACGTCCTTGGTTTTCTTAAACTCAATACAAGATTAAGCTTGATAATATTAGTGAGGTGATAGAGTTCCCTCTTCAACTCTTACTGTGCCTAAGAAATGATGCAATTTTCTATGACATACATTACCATGCTATCTCCATTTAGAATTAGCTAATTATTTAGCGCAAAATGTAAAGTTTAATGTTAGGGTTAGCATTAGAATCATGGGTATTTGGGTATGGACCCATGTCGGGTTATATACCTATCCACCTATTGCTTGGATATCTTCTATTATCTCTCATGAACAATTAATTGGCAATTATCCTAGTCGATAACATTCTGCTACCAAATCCTTCGCTCATGCATTCTGATAATCAGTTTGTTGGCTACATTGCAAAAGAATCTGTTGTTTCATGAGAGGATTGAGCACGTAGAAGTAGACTGTCATCCTTGTAAGGGATATTGTGATGAAAGAGTCGATATGCACTCCATTTACACCCCTATGGAACAGTTGGCGGATATGTTTCACCAAGCTGGCGTCTCATGATGTGTTTTCTGTATTCTGTAAACAAGTTTGGGCATCATAGATATCTACGCTCCAGCTTGAGGAGAAGTGTTAAAGTTAGTATTAGAGTTCTGGGAATTTGGATATGGACCCGTATTAGGTTATATATTACCGCATCCACCTATTACTTGTATATACTCTATTATATTTATCATGAATAATTAATTGACTGCTCTCCTATTTCGTAACATTTAACTTTTTAGCATTTTTTCAACCAAAATTTTAGCTTTAGCATCCATACTGTTATTTAACAGTCCACTCTTCCACCCATGTTCAATAAGCAGACCAGATAAACAAAAATACAATGAAAGGAAGCACTAACTCCTACTTAGCATTACCATAACTTCCCTAGACCAGTAACCAATGTGGGTCATAGACCCTTCAGTCACTGGCCTTAAAATTAGGTTCATGGAGTTCCGTGCAGGCCATTTCCTCGATGATCTACATCAATCTTCTTTACCTAGATACCTTAATTAGTCCTAGCATGAGATATGAAGTGATCAGGAAAAAGTTAACTCAAATGTTAACATCTAATTGCTAGATGCAAAGGTTTCCAAACTGATAGATCCCTAATCCTTAGACTAACTGATAAGTGAAGATCACAATGACCATTGTTGATCATCCATTGAATGGCCCACTGCACTTCTTACAGCATTGATTTTGATGTCAATCCTAAAGGATAAAATCATGTCTTCTCGTGAGCTGTGATTATGCAGAATACTTAATAAAGCCGGTATAACAGCATGTACATTGTCATTTGTCATCCAAAAAAAATAGTGAGAGAGAATAATGAAAAACAACTAGACTCAAGAAGTCTCACTTATCAGAAAGAGTTTAGAAATTTTACTGGAAAAAAAAAGTTGGCATGAAGACATCAGGTGAGAATGATATGGATGTACTCCAACTTTCAATTTAACACCACAGAGATCGAGATTGACCTGCCTATAGAAAGAAGCCTTCCGCGCAAGAGAGTCCTCATGCTGAACCGAAAATAATTCAACTTTTTTGCCCATATCTCTGGTCTGATGCGACTGATGCAGGAAGAAGCTACTGTTCAATTCAAAAAATATATATAAATATGTAGATCAGTTGAAAGTATATATCAACAGCTACCCATAAAATTTAGTCTTTCTACACTTCTACGCTCATTTCTCTAGTATATCCTCGTCAAAATAATATGGCAAAGCTATCTACATGCAGTTTGCTACTACCAACGTACTCATGCACCAAGTGCCCACGGTGAGAGGTCAAGTTACCCACGTTTCCTAAGTATGAGAAAACCTCTTTATAAGCTTTAAATTGCATCCTGTCCAGATTTCCAAATGAAAATAACAGGCTCCTTTGTATATCCATTGAGTTCCAGCTAATATTTTATGAATCGCCATCGAGAATACCATCTACTAGACAAATTTTTCTTCATTCACTCACATAATCTTTCTTCTCAACACGGAGCCTATCAAGATCAGGAAAATGGGCATTCTTTAGAATTCATGACAACTGTCCATACCACCTACTAGACATTTTTTACTAGGATTCCAATATAACCAGGCAAAGATGAAAGGAAAAAAACCCAGACACAAACCAACTGAACTCACGTTTCTCCGCCAGAGGCACCTTACAAAAGTACCAGCGGACGTCCTCCCCGTCCGAGGGGCTCCTCGTCGCCGCGAGATACTTCCGCCGACCCTTGCAATGCTCGATCTCGTCCTCCAACCTCGCGATGTTCGAGGGCGTGTTCTTCAGCAGGTCCGGCGGAGTCTCTCCCCCCTCGCCCCCAGGAGCCGTGATTTCGCTGCCCCTTTCCTTTTCGGGTGTTCCCATTGGGGGAAAGCTTCGGCGGTGATTCGGGGTCGTGGCCTCCGGTACAGCGGATTCCGGTGGGATTACGGCTGGACTGATCGAGGATTGGATGGGATTTCGGGCGAGGTTTGAGAATTGAGGTCCGGATCGAGGAGGATTGAACTGCGGGAGGGACGCCGGTTTTAGGGTTTTTGAGAAAGGGGTCGAACTCAATTTTGGGGTCGGGTGGAGGGCGCGGGGGAGGGCTCCCCCGCCAGGCGCGAAGATGTCTCGGTACCGAAAGCTGATGGGCACCCAGAATCTCCGATTAAGAGCAGCGCGATGCGTATGCGTATTATTTGTTGTTGGATTAATTTAATTAGAAGGTCATTCCGTTACGGTTCTATGTCGATATTGGCTCCACAAATACTGTAATTGGTGTTACGTCCTCCAAATTTTATAGAGCTTTGCTACATGCACCCAAAATATGGGACCAATAGAGGGGACAAGTGATGTGTCTCCCACCTATTGGATAATGAGTTGGCCATCATTAATGATGGCCAACTTATTATCCAATAGGTGGGAGACACATCATTTGTCCCCTCTATTGGTCCCATATTTTGGGTGCCTGTAGCAAAGCTCAGCTCATATTTTCACTGTTTTAACGGAACTAATATAACGCACGTGCATTGCACGTGGATATATATTTCACGCAACTTCCTGTGTAATCTATCAAAAGCTTGATTTTGAATGTAATCACGCAATCTTTGAGGACTTACTTGTAATTTTCTCATCATTAAGAACATGCTGCGTATAATTTTAGTGAGGTTTATTTTTAAAGTTTATAGGGGTTAACCTATAAATCTTATATAGTTCCCAGGTTCTTTCCATAAATATATTAATGTTGGGGTTATTTATGCAGAGTTTCAAATTATTTTATAACATTATGAATATTAATGGTTGTTTGTGCAAAATTCTAGGGTTTATTTTGGAGTTTCAAATTATTTTATAACATTATGAATATTAATGGTTGTTTGTGCAAAATTCTAGGGTTTATTTTGTAAATTTTACTAAATTGAATATTAATGGTTGTTTGTGCAAAATTCTAGGGTTTATTTTGTAAATTTTACTAAATTTAGAGTTTTTATAAAATTGGGCACTATTCTATAAAAGAAATGCAACTTTTAGGATAACCAAAGACATAATTCTATTTCTTAAAACCTAATAAACAGATGCAATTCTATATTTACTTTATAATTTAGGATAATGTATGGTGTTGAAAATGTTATAAATATTTGGGGTTTTATGTGCATAGTTAGAATATAATTATAGCATTAAGAAGGGTAAATGTAAATAAGTATCTATTGTAACATATAATTTTACATTGTTTTTTCGGACAAGTGCAAATTTTATGTGTTCTGTGGACTTTTCTGTAAAATATGTAATTTCCATAAATCTTAGCCATTTATGCAAATTTTATAGGTTCTGAATATTTTTCTATAAAAAATATGCAAATTAGTGAATTTCCTGAGGACTTTTATCTAAATTTGCATACTAACTTGATTCTATTAAAGAGTATGGACAAATTTTCAAAACCAACCTTTTTCGGTTTTTATTTGCAAAAACCGACTGCTTTTGAAAATAATTACAAAAACCGACATGTTTTCAGCCCAGCGCTAAAAACAGGTCGGTTTTTGTAAAAAGTTTTCCGAAACATCATGGGAGTTCAACTCCCGTGAAGTTTAATGTATTTTTAAACTTCACGGGAGTTGAACTCTCGTGAAGTTTAATTTATATATAAATCTTCACGGGAGTTCAACTCCCGTGAAGATTTGGCCAAGATGCAACGCCAGAGCTGTTCTCTGAAAGTTGGCACTGCAACTTCACGGGAGTTGAACTCCCGTGAAGTTGCAGTCTCAACTTCCAGAGAGCAGCTCTGGCGATATTTGCTGTCGGGAAGTTGGGACTGCAACTTCACGGGAGTTCAACTCCCGTGAAGTTGCGAGCCTATATAAGGCCCGCGTGACCCAGCCCCAGCCCGACCCCATTTCACACGAACCCTAACTCCCTCTTTCTCATTGAAATCTAGATTTTAGAATTTAATTGTGAATTATTTATGAATTTTGTGAAGAAATGTGAAAATTAGAGGGGAAATTATCAATAAATGTGAAAATTAGAGGGGAAATTATTAAATGGGAAATTATCAATAATTTTGTGAAATTTGTGAAGAATTAGTGTGGAAATTATCAATAATTTTGTGGAATTAGTGTGAAAATTTCACAATTATTTACGAATTTTGTGAAGAAATGTGAAAATTAGAGGGGAAATTATCAAGAAATGTGAAAATTAGAGGGGAAATTATCAATAAATGTGAAAATTAGAGGGGAAATTATCAATAATTTTATGAAATTTATGAAGAATTAGTGTGGAAATTATCAATAATTTTTGTGGAATTAGTGGGGAAATTATCAATAATTTTGTGAAATTAGAGGGGAAATTATCAATAATTTTGTGGATTATTTACGAATTTTGTGAAGAAAAATCAAATAATTTTGTGCATTTAGAGGTGAAATTATGAATTAATGTGGAAATTAGAGTTACTACCTAAATGTAAAAATTAGTAACAATCAATATTTATTTTGCTTTTCGTGTAATATTGATCTTGAATTTTTCACTCTTCATAGTTAACGATGAACGATCGAATCGTAATTCTCTGTTCTTATTATGGGAAGATCAATTACCTCGAAAATAATATGCCTGTTTATGAAGGAGGCGCTACGAGACCGTTGTTCATAACAAAATCGTGTACTTTCGATGAGTTGGTTAATGAATTACACAAACTTACATTAACTAACTCACGTGAGTATCACCTCAGTGTGGTTTGCAATTATCCTGTTGTGGAGAACAGAACAAGTGGCATTCAAATATCAAGTGACTACGATATGGGTCTCATTCATGTCTTACACGACGAGAAGCGTTCGGTCGAATTGTTCATTGAAAAACATCAGAGAGATTTGGGCAAATCGTTGAACTACGAAGGAATGTATTCCCGCATGTTGGAGGATCCTGAAGTTGATTCCGTAGGCTTTTTATCTCCTCAACAAGATGAATGTTGGACACAATCACAATACATGAGCGGTCCTTTGTTCGTGGGCACTTCGAATGCTTTTGATACTAACACGGGAATTCAAGAAGATAACGCAAGTATCGAATCCGAGAATGATGATGAAGAGGAGGGATTACAAATTAATAGCATGACCTTGATAGATCGTGATGATGGGGAAAACCAACACATCGACGGATGTTATGTTAATAATGAGTATGTCGTCTTAGAGGATCCGCCGCCCGATGAACTTCAAGGAGATGAATGGATTGATAACTCCGCGATGGAAAGTGTTCCTATTGGCACTAATAGCGGTGTTGATACACAGGCCGAGGACTTCTCATTCATGAAGGGAGATCTTTACGATAGTAAGGAGAAATTAATCTATGCTATTCGCACGTATTCCATTGCAAAAAATGTGAAGTTCAGGCCAACCAAAAATAATACTACAAGCTATAATGTGGTTTGTTTCTATCGCAAAGATGATGATGTCGAAGATAATAGTGGACACCACGACGGCAATGAGAGGTGTCCCTGGAAGCTTAATTCACGCTCGGGTGCAAGAGTAGGTGGGCAATTCAAAATCACGGCATACAATGGACTCCACACTTGTAGCAATCCTCAATTAGAGATGAATAACAAGAATGCGTCCTATTCTTTTATATATCGATTGATTTTACCGCATCTGAGGGAGGATCTTGATCTAAGACCGAAAGATATCCGTCTTTTAGTGCATAAAGCCACCAACTTGGATGTATCATATCACAAGTGTTGGAATGCTAGGAGGAAGGCGATGATAAAAATATTCGGGGATTGGGATAATTCGTATGAGATCTTACCTCATTATCTTGAAGCACTCAAAAGAGAAAATCCGGGGACTGTCTACGAAGTATCTTCGGACCCCGTTGATGGCGGAGAACGGCGGTTCACCGGTGTATTTTGGGCATTTGGGCCTTGTATTGAGGGGTTTCGATATTGCCGTCCCCTTCTTAGCATTGATGGAACTCACTTATATGGTAAATACAAAGGCGTTTTGCTTGTTGCAACCAGAGTTGACGCGGATGGCGGGTTGTTTCCTTTAGCATTCGCAGTGGTTGATGTTGAAAACACAGAGAATTGAGCTTGGTTTTTTTGCATGCATTAGATATCATATCCCTAGTGTGAGGAAGCGGCCGATTACATTCATATCCGATAGGATGAAAGGAATTCCAAGAGCACTCCAACGACATTTCCCGCCACCACATGCACATCGCTATTGCTTGCGACATATTAGAGACAACTTCAAGAAGAAGTATGGAAAACCTCAGGTTCAAGACTTACTTTGGCAAGCCGGTTGTGCAACAGAAAAATATGTTTATGAACAAATATGAGAGAAGATTAAGTTTATTTCACGAGCTGCACATGATTGGATCGAAACTAGTTTGGGTCCAAACAATGTTGATAAGTGGGCTTTATGTGAGGATGGCGGCAAACGGTTCTGTATGATGACTACGAACGCGTCTGAGAGCTTCCATGGCGTGCTTAGGGGAGCACGCGGCATGCCAATACAGGCACTAGTTGCTAAAACTTTTTACAGGCTTAATAAATTCTTTCTTCGACGTCGAGAACTTGGTGAAAATATGCGCTCAGAGCTAACACCGAAGGTTGATGAAATGCTAGCGGCTCGGATTGTACAAGCTCGGTCCTTTCAGGTCGTATGATATAGTTTTAATGAATGGGAAGTGCTCGAGGGAATAACCCATAGAGAAAGTTGCTCTTACAAAGTCAATATGTTGGTGGATCACACTTGTACGTGCACTTGCAATGTACTGCAACTACAATGGATTCCTTGTTCACATATTGTAGCAACTTGCTCCGACCTATAGGGTGGTGCTCGCATTTCACATTATGAATTTGTCGCGGCTTGGTATTATGCATACAACTATCAACAAACGTACAAAGAGTGTTTTCGTCCACCATACGATAGTCGACATTGGACACAAGATGGGCCACGGATATTACCTCCCTTGTATAAGAGATCGGCGGGGCGCCCTCGTTCCGTGTGTATTAGAAATAGTATGGATGACGGACGTGAAGGAACTAGGAGGAGAAATAAGTGCAGTAGATGTGATCAACCGGGTCACAACAAAAATAGGTGTCCAGTTAGTATTAGGCGTTGATTTGTATTATGTAGCGTTTGTAATATGTAGAGTTTTGTATTATGTAGCGTTTTGCACCCATGCATTTCACCCATGCATTTGTATTATGTAGCGTTTTGCACTATGTTTTGGTAATGTATGTCATTCGTATTTGTTATCTTTGAAGCGTATGATACTCGTTATTTGTAATATGTTCTGTATGATACTTTGTTCATTTCACCCATGCACTTGTATTATGTAGCGTCTTGCACTCTGTATATATGCTCATATTTTAATCACATGTCTATTCATTATGGATCCGGGACCGGAAAATCATGACGTTTTGTACCTTCAGACGAGTCATTGTTCAGACCATATTGGTTCAGGAGAGGTAATACGAATAAATTAGATATATATTTCTTCGATTAATGTAATTTTTTTATGAATATACTTAAAACCGATTCTCATTTTATGTGCAGCCCGTACCAGACATCACAATGATCAAGCATTCCCAGAGTCATTCGGCTTGGGTCATTGAGGATGAGAGCGTACTACTACTGATCGCTCAGGCCGGTTTTCGACCATGTTCGACGATTCGTTATATTAGGCTTGATTGGCCGCTCATCACTGCACTTATTGAGAGGTGGATGCCAGAGACCAACACCTTTCACATGCATATAGGGGAGTGCACCATCACCTTACAGGACGTGGCCGTCATACTTGGACTCCGGATCGATGGACCGGCAGTTACGGGCACCGATGATCATAGTTGGCCGGAGGTATGTGCTAGGCTTCTTGGTCAGGTTCCCGACTTGAGGAGTGGTGCGATGAAGCTATTGTGGCTTCGTCAGACATTTCAGAGCGATATACCAGAGGATGCCTCTATTGAGACGCTCCAGTTTCATGCTCGTGCATACATATTGCACATGATAGGGTGCGTACTATTTCCTGATGCGAGCAAGACTCTCGTACATGCACGATGGCCGCCACTGCTGGAGGATTTCGGTGTATGCGGCACACTATCGTGGGGCAGTGCGGTGTTGGCATATTTGTATCGAGAATTGAGTAGAGTATCTCTGATGCAGAATAAAGAATTCAAGGGATGATGTACGTTGATACGGATTTGGTCATGGGAGCGCATTCATATTGGACGACCCACTTTACTTATGCACTGTGACTTAGAGGGGAAGTATCCGTTGGCATACAGGTATAATTGTACACACACATATTTCATTCGTAACCTGAATATTTGTACTTATATATTCGCTATTCTGCATATAGGTATAACGTGCGATACGCTCAGTACAGATCAGCGACGTGTCACCGTCAGTTTTACCGAAATGAGCTTGATGGCCTCCAACACGAACAGGTAAATATAAAACTCAAGAAGTATGAATAGTATGAATATTATAGTTTTTCTGTATAATACTGATAAATTTTTTATTTTATTTCAGTTCAATTGGAGACCCTATACACCGCTGGAGCTCGATATGCATTCTCTTGCACCTATCTGCTGAGATAGTCCCGACTTGTGGAGAGTCAGAGTTCCATTGATCTGTTGGGAGATCGTAGAGATGCATGTCCCGGACCATGTGCTATGGCAGTTTACGCTCTCTCAGCATATTCCAGATCCTGTCGAGCAGATCAATCGTCGGCGGCGCCCTACATTAAAATAAATAGCTAATCAGGTGGAATTCAATATAATGAAGGGCCAGGATTGGGTTTTCACCACAACTTCAATGCTCAATGATGAATTATTTTAGTTCTCGGTGTTGGTTTAAACTAGAAAGGGTGAATTAGTCTAAATTAATTTAAAGCCTCTTTCAAGGTCTAAGGATCATGCCTAATTAATCTCAATTAACATACTTTTGTGGAATCAAAATTAAATTAAACCTATTAAGTTTTATGCTAATCCAAATCAAATCCCTAACGAATCTAGCCTACTTTAGTGGTTCGAAAGCCCTGCTTAATTTCTAGAGGTTCGGTATTAACTTCAAGAAGAAGTATGGAAACGCTCAGGTTCAAGACTTACTTTGGCAAGCCGGTTGTGCAACAGAATTGCATACAGGATACGAGGCCCACAGCTGTTGACTATACCGCGTATATGCGTTGGTATTGGGGTATCACATGTAGATGGATCACGCGTGACCTACAGCCTTTAGCTGGACACATGCCACGCCCACCGACAGATAGTTACATTCCTAGTGGGATGAACAAGAGAGATTACGTAAGTTTCTAAGCTAAATTATAACATTTTTTATTGAGTTGATACTTAATAAATTGTTCGGTTCTGTATGATGACTACGAACGCGTCTGAGAGCTTCAATGGCGTGCTCAGGGGAGCACGCGGCATGCTAATATAGGCACTAGTTGCTAAAACTTTTTACAGGCTTAATAAATTCTTTGTTCGACGTCGAGAACTTGATGAAAATATCCGCTCAGAGCTAACACCGAAGGTTGATGAAATGCTAGCGGCTCGGATTGTACAAGCTCGGTCCTTTCAGGTTGTACGATACAGTTTTAATGAATGGGAGGTGCTCGAGGAAATAACCCATAGAGAAAATCGCTCTTACAAAGTCAATATGTTGGTGGATCACACTTGTACAAGCACTTGCAATGTACCGCAACTACATTGGATTCCTTGTTCACATGTTGTAGCAGCTTACTCCGACCTACAGGGTGGTGCTCGCATTTCACATTATGAATTTGTCACAGATTGGTATTCTGCATACAACTATCAACAAACGTACAAAGAGTGTTTTCGTCCACCATACGATAGTCGACATTGGACACAAGATGGGCCACGGATATTACCTCCATTGTATAAAAGATCGGCGGGGCACCCTCGTTCCGTGCGTATTAGAAATAGTATGGATGACGGGCGTGAAGGAGCTAGGAGGAGAAATAAGTGCAGTAGATGTGATCAACCGGGTCACAACAAAAATAGGTGTCCAGTTAGTATTAGGCGTTGATTTGTATTATGTAGCGTTTTGCACTATGTCATTCGTATTTGTTATCTTTGAAGCGTATGATACTCGTTATTTGTAATATTGTAGCGTTTTGCACTATGTCATTCGTATTTGTTATCTTTGAAGCGTATGATACTCGTTATTTGTAATATCTTCTGTATGATACTGCATTCATTTCACCCATGCATTCGTATTATGTAGCGTTTTGCACTATGTCAGATCATGTATGTCATTCGTATTTGTTATCTTTGAAGCGTATGATACTCGTTATTTGTAATATGTTATGTATGATACTGTGTTCATTGCACTCTGTATATATGCTCATATTTTAATCATAGGTCTATTCATTATGGATCCAGGACCGGAAAATCCTAACGTTTTGTACCTTCAGGCGAGTCATTGTTCAGACCATATTGGTTCGGGAGAGGTAATACGAATAAATTAGATATATATTTCTTCGATTAATGTAATTTTTTTATGAATATACTTATAATTGATTCTCGTTTTATGTGCAGCCCGTACCAGAGTTCACGATGATCGAGCATTCCCAGAGTCATTCGGCTTGGGTCATTGAGGATGAGAGGGTACTACTACTGATCGCTCAGGCTGGTTTTCGACCGTGTTCGACGATTCGTTATATTAGGCTTGATTGGCCGCTGATCACTGCTTTGATTGAGAGGTGGAGGCCAGAAACCAACACCTTTCACATGCATATAGGGGAGTGCACCATCACTTTACAGGACGTGGCCGTCATACTTGGGCTCCGGATCGATGGACCGGCAGTTACGGGCACCGATGATCATAGTTGGCCGGAGGTATGTGCCCGGCTTCTTGGACAGGTTCCCGACTTGAGGAGTGGTGCGATGAAGCTATCGTGGCTTAGTCAGACATTTCAGGGCGATATACCACAGGATGCCTCTATTGAGACGCTCCAGTTTCATGCTCGTGCATACATATTGCACATGATAGGGTGCGTACTATTTCATGATGCGAGCAAGACTCTCGTACATGCACGATGGCTTCCACTGCTGGAGGATTTTGGTGTATGCGGCGCACTATCATGGGGCAGTGCGGTGTTGGCATATTTGTATCGAGAATTGAGTAGAGTATCTCTGATGCAGAATAAAGAATTCAAGGGATGCTGTACGTTGATACAGATTTGGTCATGGGAGCGCATTCATATTGGACGACCCACTTTACTTATGCACCGTGACTTAGAGGGGCAGTATCCGTTGGCATACAGGTATAATTGTACACATATTTCATTCGTAACCTGAATATTTGTACTTATATATCCTCTATTCTGCATATAGGTATAACGTGCGATACGCTCAGTACAGATCAGCGACGCGTCACCGTCAGTTTTACTGAAATGAGCTTGATGTCCTCCAGCACAAACAGGTAAATATAAAACTCAAGAAGTATGAATATTATAGTTTTCTGTATGATACTGATAAATGTTTTATTTTATTTCAGTTCAAGTGGAGACCCTATACACCGTCGGAGCTCGATATGCATTCTTTTGTACCTATCTGCCGAGATAGTCCTGACTTGTGGAGAATCAGAGTTCCATTGATCTGTTGGGAGATCGTAGAGATGCATGTACCGGACCGTGTGCTACGGCAGTTTACACTCTCTCAGCATATTCCAGATCCTATCGAGCAGATCAATCGTCGGCGGCGCCCTACATCGCACCGGACTAACTGGGCCGTAGTCCGTGCAGCCTACATAGACAGGTGGGTTCACAGATGGGATTGCATACAGGATACGAGGCCCACAACTATTGACTATATTGCGTATATTCGTTGGTATTGGGGTATCACACGTAGATGGATCACGCGTGACCCACAGCCCTTAGCTGGACACATGCCATAGATGGATCACGCGTGACCCACAGCCCTTAGCTGGACACATGCCACGCCCACCGACAGATAGTTACATGCCTAGTGGGATGAACGAGAGAGATTACGTAAGTTTCTAAGCTAAATTATAACATTTTTTATTGAGTTGATACTTAATAAATTGTTTACCACGCAGGTCCATGTTTTAGATAGCATTGATGCTGATATTGATGCGCACGTGACTGAGATTCATGATCAGGTGGCGTTAGGGCTCCTCAGCAGGATCAAGAAGAGCATAGCGCAGGTGTTTCATAAGACTCACGTCGACGAGTTCGCAGGCCGTGAGGACAGGTCTCGCTCATTTGGACGGGCGTACGCTCGACGTCGACGGCCGCGTGATGATGACGCCGGCACTTCGCATGCTGATGGAACCCAGGGGGAGGGGAAGAGCGAGGGGGAGGGGGAAGAGAGGGAGAGGAAGGAGGGAAGCTATATTGGGTTGTATTTGAACTTATTTTGTTAAAATTTGTAACTTTCCTGGATTTTGAAATACTAAACTTTTGAAGATAAATTATTGTTCGTATACATAATCGCGTGTGTTTAATTCATGGTTGAATAATGTATATATTGTTGTTTGCAAATAAATTGGCATATATATGAGTTATAATTCATGGTTGAATCATGTATATATTGTTGTTTGCAAATAAATTGGCATATATATGAGTTAACAGGTACGTATACAAAACATGCACAGCAGGCTGTGCATGTTTTGGAGGAGCTGCAACTTTACGGGAGTTGAACTCCCGTGAAGTTGCAGTCCCAACTTCCCAGAGATCAGTGCTCTGGTGATGTTGACTGTAACTCCACGGGAGTTCAACTCCCGTGGAGTTTTAAGAAGAAATTAAACTTCACGGGAGTTCAACTCCCGTGAAGTTTAATTTCTCAATAATCCCGTGATGTTTCGGAAAACTTTTACAAAAACCGACCTGTTTTCAGCGCTGGGCTGAAAACAGGTCGGTTTTTATAATTATTTTCAAAAGCGGTTGGTTTTTGCAAATAAAAACCGAAAAAGGTTGGTTTTGAAAATTTGTCCTAAAGAGTATTGTCTTCTATTAAGAGCGGGTTGATGCAAGCAACATAAATTATGCTCTGTAAATTTTACTAATTTATAAGGTGTACATGTGCATCACTTTAGGGAGGGGAAAAAAAGGTATACATGTGCATCACATATCTATAAAGTATCCTTTTAACGTACAAAATTAGTGCTTAATAATTACGATACTTAGACCTCGATATTCTTTCCTAAACTTATGACATTGTTCTGTGCAATGTTTACTGAAGTTAATATACATGTTTTTTACTTTAAGTCAATGATTTTCCTTCTCTACGATCGAGTTAAACACCATATCACACGAGTACAATGAAGTAGATATATATGTTATCTCATCATATACGACTCTTTCTCATCCTTGTTCTAAATGAAAGAAATATCATATCATCATATACAAAGCTTTAAATATTAACTTTTTGGCATTCAACGTTATAATAAGCAAGTAAACTTTTCAAAAATTCACCCTTAATATTTACAATGCACATGGAAAATCGATAAAGACAATTATAATCTCTCTTGCATGTATACAACACAAGGAAAATTTATCACAAATCACACAAGTGCAATGAAGTAGATATATATGCTGTGCAATGAAGAAGATATATATGCTTATCTCATCTGAAGGGACAGTGTGTGGGGTCCACCCACCCACGTGAAGAGTCAAAGGGTTGTGAAGAGCCGATTCCAAGTCCAGCGGACAAATCACAAGGCCCACCCGATAACTTGCACTATATATATCTCTTCAACCATGACTTAGGGTTTTGTGCAAAAGGGGTTTCGTACAGAGGTGCTGCAGAGAATAAGGAGAAGTCGGCTGAGTTTTTTTTCTTTGTTGGCAGTTATGCAAGTGCTTAGGGCTTCGTGCATAGTGCAAAGGACAAAGGTTTGGGTGGCTATGCAAAAGAGAGGCTTCGTGCAGCAGCAAAAGAAAAAGAAACGTAGATTTCTTTTTGGGCCATATTAAAGTACATAGGCGGCTGTCCTTTTTTGTAGAGAGAGATTAAGAGAGATTTGAGAGTTTGTTTGAGGGTTTTTAGTTGTGTGATTATAAACCCTAGTTATATTCTCTCCCTCTAATAGTAGATCTCCCCCTCCTTGCCCGTGGACGTAGGCAGTTTGTCGAACCACGTAAAATTAGTTTGTTTGTGTTTGTGACCATTGTAATAGTTTTTTAGGATCACTCGACAAGTCAGTCCTAGAACTGATGAGAGGAATAGCCGATATCTCACTTTGTTGAGATATTCGTTTCAGATTCTTATCTCCTTGGTGAGACGGGAATTCTTATTGATCTTTCTCTCTTATTGTGCACCAGAAACTCTGCCGAAATTTCCGCTGCGTACAACAAGTGGTATCAGAGTCTAGGTTCTAGATCTAGGGTTTTTTCTTGGTTGGAGGAGTAAATCAATTTGGAGGTTCGTCTAGGACTTTGTTTGGTGATAAAGGTGGGATCTTTTGGTAAAGACTCTATCTTTTTAGTTTTGGATCTATTCTTCGTTCGTTGGTACGTTGATAAAGATGTCGGGGAAAGAAGGTGCTTCGGGTGTCGAGGATGGTGCTTCTGGCGTAAAGACCGAGTTTGAATATCCACTCTATGAAGATAGATGTGGAGAAATTTAATGGCACAAATAATTTTGGATTATGGAGATGTGAGGTTTTGGATGCGCTGAACGCGCAGAATTTGGAGGATACCTTGGAGTTAGATGGCAAGCCAGATGACATTGAAGAGAAGGTTTAGAATAAGATGAATCAAACGGCATGTGGTGTGATTAGATATTGTTTGACTCAAGATCTAAAATATGATGTGATGAATGAGACTTCTGCAAAGAAGATTTGGGAGATTCTCGAAAGCAAGTATCTGACAAAGAGTGTTGAGAACCGTTTGCATTTGAAGAGGAGACTTTATCGTTTCCAGTTGAAGAAGGAAACCTCAATTAGAGATCACATGAACACCTACACAAAGCTTCTTATGGATTTGGCGAATGTGGATGTCATGATTAAAGATGAGGACAATACGTTGCTGTTGTTGAGTTCCTTGCCTGACGAGGAATATGAGACATTCGTCTTTACTCTGATTAATAGGAAGGCATCTCTTTCGTATAGTGAGGTCACTGCTGTACTGGTGAATTGTCAGCTTCGGAAGAAGGATAAGGAGACTTTGACTGAGTCGGTAGCAGAGGCGTTGGCTGTAAGAGGGAAGGATCCAAATCAAAAGAATTGGAAGTCACAGTCTAGAGTAGGACATCCTACAATTGGAAAAGATCAGTGTGCTTGGTGCAAGGAGACTGGTCATTGGAAGAAAGACAGCCTAAAGCTCGACGAATGGATGAAGAATAAGCAGAAGGGAAAAGGGAAGCAACCATCATCAGAAGCAAACATCGTATCGGATGATAATATTTCTGACTCTTCTATTTATTCGCTTTCTATCAGTCCTACATGGAGCTATTCGGAGGAATTCGAGTGGATGTTGGATAGTGGTGCGACCTATCATGTGTGTCCTAGAAGGGAATGGTTCTCCAGTTTTGAGAAGTTGGATAGTGGTGTGGTGTACATGGCTGATAACCGTGCATGCCAGATCCTTGGGATAGGAAAAATTTGCATCAAAATATTTGACGGGACTGTTAGGGAGTTTAATGATGTGAGATATATTCCTTCTTTGAGAAAGAACTTGATCTCGATTGGAGCTTTGGTTGGAGAGGGTCTGAATGTTCGAATTGAGGACATGATTCTCAATATTGTGGAAGACACTCGGGTTATGATGAAGGGCGTCAAGAGGAATAACATGTATTACTTGACTGGAGGTATAGTGGCAGGTGGAGAACTGGTAACTTCTATTGATTCGACTAGACTGCGACATTTAGGGCTTGGTCATTCCAGTATTGATTCCTCGTATAAATTGAAAGAGGGTGCGAAGACATGCAGTTTGAAGTCCAGTGAACATGTTCATGTGAGCAAAAAGACCGATGAGAAGTTTGGCATCTCTATTCACCGTGCTAAGGGTCGTTCTGGAGGAGTTCATATAGATGTTTAGGGGCCTTCCAAGGGGGCATCATTGGGAGGTAATAGAAGTTTGGTTTCCTTTGTTGGTGACTGTTCTAGGCATGTTTGGATTGCAACCAAATCCCCTATGGATAAAGTCCTAGTAGTCTCTAACAGTTTGAAGAAGTGTAAGATGGACAGAAAGGTGAAGGTACTTCATTCTGATTTTGATGGGAGGCACAAGATTGACATGTTTCTGTATTGGAGCCGAGCTCATGGTATTTTGAGACACTTCGTTGGAAAGGAAATCTTGGGGTAACCAGATAGGGTGGCAAATTTGGAGAACCGTGCCTTGCTGGAGGAGGATCGGTGTTTGTGGTCAAGCAATAGTTTGCACAAGAGGTTCTGGACTGAGGCTTCGATATATTTGAGTCATCCTATTAAAGAGTTGTCAACTGCTGTGATTGGAGGTAAAACTCTATTGGAAGATAGGTCTGATTGTGTCACTTTGGATGAGACTTCGATGATGGAGCCAATTGACTCTCAGCAGGTGGAGAGTTTTGGACAGACCTTAGTTGTATCGCAGCAGGTGAAGATTAATGCTACTTTACATTAGGTGGAGATTACTCCACATACTCCAGATTATACTGCATTATTTGGGATTCCAGCTGATGTGACACAGTTAAGGGATCAATTTTTTTTGGATGCAGATGATGAGTTAGGTTTTGATTCGAATGCAGCTGATAGATGTAATTTGGATATGGTCATTGGTTCACCTCAGGTGGAGGTGTTTGAGGCCATTGGAGGTGTTAACAGCCGCAGAGTTGATGATATTGGAGAAAGGTTGCGAATACTTCTATTGGACTAAGGTCGTTCGTGGCCATTTGGGTGAACTACGTGAGACTTGATTCCTTAGGCAAGAGGATACGTAGATAGTCTTTATGATGTAGTCGGGTTGGATTTTGATGGGGGTTAGATTGATTGGTGAGTAGATACCTACGTTTTGGGAGAGTATTCGTACTCCCGTTTAGGTCTTGACTTATTATGGATTGAGTCCGTTATCGTGAATCGTTTCACTTCATACTGGACGCAACAAGTGGGATATTTGTTTGGTTGGTGTCGGCTCGGTTTTGGGAGAATCTTCACTGATGTGGAGAATTGTGAAGGGACAGTGTGTGGGGTCCACCCACCCACGTGAAGAGCTAAAGGGTTATGAAGAGCCGAGTCCAAGTCCAGCGGACAAATCATAAGGCCCACCCGATAACTTGCACTATATATATCTCTTCAACCATGACTTAGGGTTTTGTGCAAAAGGGGTTTCGTACAGAGGTGCTGCAGAGAATAAGGAGAAGTCAGCTGAGTTTTTTTTTTCTTTGTTGGCAGTTGTGCAAGTGCTTAGGGCTTCGTTCATAGTGCAAAGGACAGAGGTTTGGGTGGCTGTGCAAAAGAGAGGCTTCCTGCAGCAGGAAAAGAAAAAGAAACACATATTTCTTTTTGGGCCGTATTAAAGTACATAAGCGGCTATCCTTTTTTGTAGAGAGAGATTAAGAGAGATTTGAGAGTTTGTTTGAGGGTTTTTAGTTGTGTGATTATAAACCCTAGTTGTATTCTCTCCCTCTAATAATAGATCTCCCCCTCCTTGCCCCGTGGACGTAGGCAGTTTGCCGAACCACGTAAAATTAGTTTGTTTGTATTTGTGGCCATTGTAATAATTTTTTAGGATCCCTCGACAAGTCAGTCCTAGAACTAATGAGAGGAAGAACCGATATCTTACTTTGTTGAGATATTCACTTCAGATTCTTGTCTCCTTGGTGAGATGGGAATTCTTATTGATCTTTCTCTCTTATTGTGCACCAGAAACTCTGTCGAAATTTCCACTGCGCACAACATCTCATCATATAAGACTCTTTCTCATCCTTGTGGAAAATGAAAGAAATATTTTCTCATCACATACAAAGCCTAAAATATTAATTTTTTGGCATTCAACCGTTAAAATAAGTGAGTGAACTTTTCAAAGCATCACCCTTTATATTTACAATGCACATAGAAAATCGACAAAGTCAATTATAATCTCTCTTGCGTGCATACGACACAAAGAAAATATAGGCTTCGTTCATATTGCTTGTTCTTGATCTTTAGTCATACCAAATTAATGCACCGCTATATTCACACGCCTATGTCGGCACATAGTCCTAAGATATTTCAAGATTATAAGTAAAGAATGTTGGGGGATTTTAGTCTTCCCGTGTACTATGATCTTCGCAACTCGGAAGCCAACCCACAATCAATAAGATTTATGTGGTTTGGTCGACCAACTTCGACCTACATCCATGGGGCAACAATACGAGAAATCCACTATGTATCAAAGAGAACTACAAGAGGATTCACTCAACTCTCGTCTCTCAATCTCTCAACCTCATATACATAATCAACACTCATATTCTCTCCAAAATCCACTCCTTACAATCTTTTGAACGTACATAGACTACGAAACCCTCTCCAAATATCGTAATCTTTTGCATGGACAAAGACTACGAAACCTTGCCTTCTCGCACAATATTCTTGAGTCATGCTACGCCCTCTGCTAACCCTAGATTACAAGAATATTGGCTATCTCTCCTCTCCTTGATTTTTCCTCTCTCTCTCTCTCTATATATATATATATATAGATATATAGATATATAGGGAAGCGCTGGCCAGCGCTCCCCCCGTGCGCTGCTTGGGTTTTTTCGAAAAAAAACACCGCGATTTCACACGCCGCCCAACTTCCCAAAAAAGCTTGCTCTCATAAATGTCTCCGATTTTCTCTCTCAACAAAAGAACAACAAGCCAACTCAGATCCGGCAACTTCCCTTGCCTCCCTCTCTCGATCTCTCACACCGGCCGGCTCGAGCATGATCTCGATCTCTCACGCCGCTCGAGGGATCTCTCAATTTACATTGAAACAAACCCTGATGTAATAAATAAATAAATAATGGTTTAAGTGGGATAACTGAACTTCTTTCAATTGGAGGAAATTGATGCAGAAGAGGAACTTGTGAATTGCAGGAAATTGATGCAGAAGAGGAAATGAATGTTCCAAACATGTGGGTTTCTCAAATGATACAGAGCTAACTTTGCCAAGAGAAATTGAGGCTGTTTATAAGCAGACTCCTTCAGCTGACAATGAGTCATTAGAAAAAGATGATGTCCTTATTCATAATCAAACACATGAAGCAAGAGGTCAGTAACTTGTGAAGCTCTCTTATCTTTTTTCTTTGAACTAACTAGAATTTTATTTGCCTAGTTCAGGTTTTAGGTGAAGTAAAGCGTACCTTCAGCCATATTACACAAATTAATTATCTATACTCTAGTCTACGTAGGCATAGAGATTAAGTTACAAAAAAAAAGATGAAACAATAACAGACAGATGAGATACTGATGCAGAAATATATGTCCATGTATCAGTCTTTGTGCAAATTTTTGATTGTGTGTATGATCACCTATCATATATTCGAAAGCAGCCTGTGATGAATACCCTAATCACTACTTTTTATCTTCTTCTAAAATCATAATTTGATGATTTCAGTGGAAGAAGAGGCAAATATTTTGGCTCAAGAATCAACAGAGGAAGCCGATGAGTTTGTAGATAGTATAGTAGAGAGGCAGAATCAAAGTCTTCCAGCAAACATCAACCAAGAAAACAAGATAGATGATTTACCAGTTGAAGACAGCAACTCAATAGGAGACATGGTACCGGTGATTAATAGTATCCAAGTAATTGAAGATCATAATGACCAAGATAGAGAACGAAAAAGAGTTAGAAGCAGGCCAATCGGTTGCTTATTTAGATGCTGTTGACTCGGAAATTGAGAAATTAATGATGGAAGACTTTGCAAATGGAGCGAAAGAAGCTTCTAAGACCGAATCAAACAAACTATTAGAAGAACTAAAGATGGATGATGTTGACACAGATAGTTTTGAAATACAACTTAATGCCCTTGAGCCTAATGAAGAAGAAAAGGATGATGGAAACGATGCGAGACTCGAAGAGGCAGTATTTGAGATATCTCTTCAAACTGATTACACTTCAAATTTGATGCCTGAAAATTTGAGTAAGAATATAGAGGTAGAGACAGCGCCGGTGATGGAATCTGCAAAAGTATCAGATATTTCTGCCGCAGATAACGAAAGTGAAGAGGCAACCGAATATGCAGAACTTGGTGATCAGAAGAAAGAACGAATTTTCCAAACTGAGAAAGCCAGAGGAGAGTGAA
>NC_033797.1:112896548-112908344 GCF_001876935.1 Asparagus officinalis
CAAGAAGAACGCCGCTCGCCGACGGAGAAGATCCATCCGACGAGCACACTTACGAGAAAGCCGATTGTTAGCCTAACGCGAAGATCGCGTTTCTAAAGATCCAACCGAACCTGGCTTCCCCAAAGAAGAACGCTCACTGCGTGGCAATGAGCCCAACTATGAGCCTAGGCTGATACAGCTCAAACGCGACCCTGAGTGGCGCGTTGTTCATTCAAAACGCAGCCCTCAGAACGGAGCTGCCAAAACCAAACGCGACCCTCATAGGCGCGTTCCAATTGAACATGACTCTCAGGAGTCTGTTTCACAAATTAAACGCGACCCTCAGGTGCGCGTTCAAACGAAGCATGACTCTCAGGAGTCTGTTGCACCCCAAAACTTGACCCTCAGAGGTCAGGTTCATCATTTAAACGCAGGCCTCGGCCTGGTGTTTACAACTCTCAACGCGACCCTCGCGTTATTTCTCAGGAACGCGATCTTCAAGAGGTCCGTCAGGTTCAGAAAAGTCAGCGTGGCTTTAAAATTCACGTTCGACAAGAACCAATCTCACCTACCCAAGGGCAGGGGGTTCCAACTCCACCTCCAAGTCCGGGGAAAGTTTCCTCCCAAGTTCCTGATCTGCGGGAATTATTGTCAAGAGGAAAATCAACAGTGCAAGCAGCTCACTCATGTCAATGTGAGAGGCTTATCTCGGCAGTCTTGTCAGAATGCTCTTGTTGTGCAACAACACCTCGGCAGTCTGTATTCGACAGGTTGACGAATGTCGTTAGACCTGCCAAACGACAACGCCGCAACAGAAAGAAGACAGTTGAAGCGGAATACCCTCAGGTCACTATCAACATGATCGGCCGAGGGAAAGCCTTGCCTACTGATTCCGATGAGTCACAAGAGAGTCATCACTCGACTGTCAGAGAAATTTGTGACCAGTTCGAAGGAGTATATCAGAATACTCGGACTCGAACAGGAGCTATTCGCCCGGTTGACTATCAAAAGTTAGCCAAAGGCATTACAACAAGTGAAGAACATTCAGCAATAGCTGAATCTCAATCGTCAAGCTCTGTTGGAGCACGCGAGGTCTCCGCTTACATGTCAGGGAATCACGAAGACATCGCCAAAAGAGTGGACGAACATCATGTCATGCTCCAGGCGCAACAAGAGACACTTCTCCAATTAAAGGATATGCTGGCTCAGCTTCTTGCTGAAAAAGGCCACAAACCTGAATCTTCCCGGAGAACAACTTCAAAGGGAAAACAAAAACTGCATGAATATTCAGACCGTGAGACTCACAACCTGGGATCCTCTTCCGAGGGTGAGAGGGAGATCGAGAAAGAACTGCACCCTCAATCTACTAAGATGGATGAGCTGGAAGCTCGCCTTAACGCAATCGCCAACAGAAGCGAGCTCCGCGAGGAAGGGGTAGTGCGACCTTACCCTGCTGAGTGGGATACAGCTCCCTACCCACCGAAGTTTAAGGCCCCTACCTTACAACCGTTCGATGGTACAGGATCGCCAAATCAGCACATTTACTACTTCAAGTCCCAAACTGGGGATGTAGTAGCAAACGACGCCATCCTGACCAGGCTGTTCATCGGTACCCTTAAGGGTGTCGCCTTCGAATGGTTCATGAAATTGCCTGCCGGATCTATTCAGAAATGGGTAGACCTGGAAAGGCTATTCTTGGCCAGATTCTTTGAGGACGACACGGAGGTCTCGGTCCCAACTCTTCTTGCCACTAAGCAAAGGAAAGGAGAGTCCATCAAAACCTATGTGGAGAGATTCCGCAGCATGGCATTGCGATGCCCCTCAGGTATGACCCAATCAACTCTGGTTGAAACTTGCAGGCACAACCTGCAGACCCAGCTCCTTGCTCAAATGGGGGTGGCAGAATGTCGCTCCTGGAGACAACTAGTCTCACAAGGAGAACAAGCTGAAGAAATAGTGGCACGGGTCAAAGCCGAAGAAATGCCACAACCCAAGCCGCAGCAGCAAAATCAGCAACGCAACCAGAACAACGCCCAACGGTCTAAGGGGAAGGAGACCTTGGCGGCCGACTACACGCGAGTTCCACCGCCGAACAAGCAGGGCAAAGCGCCAAATCAGCAAAGAGCGCCCAAGCAGTATTCGTTCAAAGAGGAGCACGTGGATACATTATTCCAATTGCTTCGAAAGAACAACAAGCTGCAATTGCCTGAGGTCAGGAAGCCGGATGAAGCAGGGAAAGTAGATGACCCCAGCTATTGTCGTTATCACAGATTCCTTGGACATCCTACCAAAAAGTGCTATGTCTTCAAAGACATCTTACAGAATCTGGTGAACGCTAATGTGCTCACACTGAAGCCAGAGCAGAAGACCGTATCTACTAATATGATAGCGGTCCAATTTGGTGATTTTCCCCCGGTAGTAACGGCGGACGGCGTCGTCCCCATTCGCAAGGGAGAAATACGTCTGAAGAATGCTGACTTGCATAGTCAGAAGGACAGGGGGTTGGTGCCCCTCACTACCCCAAAAGGGGAAATCATGTGGGTCCACCCTGATCTGCTAGGAGATCAACAATGGACGAACACCCCGTCCAAAAAGAAGGGAGGCAAGGCTAAGTCTTCCAACATGATTAGCCCCTCCATTACTGAAGATGATGACCACCTCAAGCCTCTTACTGATTCAGAAGAGGAGAGGATTGTTCTAGCGGCATACCCAGAAGGCAATCCTGGCACTCGGTCAGGAAAAGCTTACCTGAGAGATTATGGCCAGAACGCTCCAGAGGTCGTGGAACAGCCCCAAGACGCTGGGGGTTCTGTTCCGAAAAAGCCAGTAGACAAAGGAAAACAGAAGGAGCTCCGATTCCACAGAAATCTCCACCAGGAAACTGGAGAGTCGAGCGCTCCCTTCCAATTCAACGTCATGGCGCAGCTGGCCAACATACCGGCCAGGATTACTTTATATGAGCTCCTAAGGTTATCCAAAACTACCAAGGAAGCTCTGATTGAAGCCCTGAAGAATACAGAGAGCTTCATCACCCAAGTCACCCCGGCTCCCGAAGCCTCTGATGATCAAACTTGTCTGCAATGTCTGCAAGCGGCGAGAAGTCTACCCTGCATATCGTTCACGCAAGAAGACATGCAGGTCAAACATGAACATGACCGACCACTGTACTACACAGGATATATCGGATCCTCCGAAATCAGTCGTGTTCAAGTTGACCCGGGCTCAGCACTCAGCATCATGCCCTACAGGGTCATGCAGGTCCTAGGGATTCCCATGCACCGGCTGCACACCACCCAGACTACAATCTTCGGGTTCAATGCAAACAGTACCCGACCCCTGGGAAAGATTAAACTCAGATGCCAGATCGGAGATCTCAAGTCTGAGGTAGCATGCTACATCATAGATGCGGACACGTCCTACAACCTTTTGCTAGGACGACCATGGATACATGCAAACCGCATTGTCCCATCTACTTTGCATCAGGTTATGAAGTACGCCAATGACAAGGGCGAAGTCAGAACCTTGATCGCAGAGAAATACCCCTTCCGAGGAGTAGAAAACTTCCACACCGACTCCGTCTTCTATTTGGAATCCCAAGAGAAAGAAGATGTGGACAGCGGTAATGAAGCTGACATCGAGCCAGACCCCGATGAAGATTGTCCTTGGGAGTTAAACTTTGATGTAATGGGTCAGGGTGAGAGTAATAATGATGTACCGAGTGGGGGCGAGTGGTGCATTAATGAAGATTTCATTTTAGCGTACTTGTCTGATGTCTCTCTTAACAATAAACAAATAGAGAATGATTCTAGTGCAGGTACCAACCCATGGCACGTACTGTGCACCGAGGCGTCACTCACCTTACCAATCCAGTCATCTTTCGCTTCGGATGAAGAAGTGGAGGACGCACAGAAGGCTTTCTTCAAAGTCCCATCCAAAAGGAGAGGGCAGAAGCCGATCTGTTTTGGTAAAGTCAAAAACTCATTAGCTTAATTCTGCACGCGGGTGGATTCATTCCGTCGCTTCTGTGCGATTCGTCGATCTCGTCGCCTCGTTGGCTCGTCGGTTTGTGCCGAGCTATGCTAGGGGACCTATAAGCAATTTTATATGCTTACAACACCCTCTAAGTGTTGGTCTCTAGCCCGTGTCTTCCTCAAGTGTTAGGAATTACAACCTACCTCTAGGCATTACCACCTACCCCACTCCTCTTGGGACGACCCCATCTCTCACCATACACTCCTCTCGGTGTACAAGTTTATTACAAAGTGATCTACATAATTAAGCATGAATACGAAGATTTGTTCTCTAATACAAGATGAGAACTATATGTAAGCTCACTCTCTAAGTCACACAATCTCACAACCCCAATTATACTATGTATGCAAATACAATACGCTCAGTAGGTTGTGTGTGAACAATGAGTATAATTAAAATAAATCTAAACTCAAATAAGTTCTAGCTTATGGAAATAAAAATCAAACAAATAAATAGCTAGATAAGAGTTTAGAAAAACTTCTCTAGATGACAAGAGAGAGAGAGAGAGAGAGAGAGAGAGAGAGAGAGAGATGAGTTGAAGCTCAAACACCAAAGGATGGTCTCTTTTAGCTCTTGTGAAAATTACTTCATAAACTTAAAACTCAAAACTCAAACTTGAAACAAACACTAAACACCCTTTAAACTTGTTAAACCTCTTTTAAAATTTTTTCTTAATTACTTCAGAATGTTAGAGGGCAATGGGTATATATAGGATCAAGAAACAAAGCCCAAAAACAAAAGAAAACCAAGAAAAAATATAAAATAATGGAAACATGATGCCGTCTGTCGACTGATACTGTTCATCAGTCGACTGGTCAATTGACCAGAAGAAAAATAGTCAGTTTTAGAGTTCTGGAATTTTGTATATCTGGCTTTGTAAAATCAATTAAAAATAGTAAATCAAATCCAAACATCATGAAATGTTGAGAGAAGGTTTTATACATGTAGATAAACATGTTAGAAAAGAATTTCTAAAACATCACTTCCCAGTTGAGAGAAATAAATGTTTGAACACATATATTACAGTTTTTGAAAACTGCTAAAACACCCAACTTTGTAAAATCAATTTGACACAGTAAATCAACTCCAAAATACATAAAATTTTGAGGAAAGTTTATAAACATGTATATGAACATATTAGAGAAAGAATTTTGTAAATATAACTTTCCATTTGATATAAATAATTTATTTTGTAAACTAGTCAAAAAACTAAAAATCTGGAAACTGTAAACAGGTCATCGGTCGACACATCAGTCGACTGATCAGTTGAATGAAACAAAGCAGAGAGAAAATAAAGTTTCTAGGAACATTCATCAGTCAACTGATCAGTCGACTAAAATCATCAGTCGACTGATCAGTCGACTGATAACACACTATCAGTCTGTTTAAAGCTGAAAAACTAATTTTTGATTTGCCTTTAAAAATATCAAATAAATTCGAAAAATTATGAAACTTTGGAAAATAATTGTAAACATGTAAGTGAACATGCTACAAATTTTTTTTTTTGGAATTTCACTTTATATTTGTAAAATATCATCATTTTGTAAAATAGTCCAAAACATGAAAATACAACAACACTTGTTTTTTATTATTTTGACTAAACCATGTTTTGAAACTTTATAAAGTGATTTTATAAACTTAACAAAGTATGTATAAACTGATATTGAAGTCTATAACTAAATAAAATAATATTTTCACAAAAACACCTATATTTTGATAAAATCAACAAAATTAACAAATACGTGTGTGTGATTAATATAAGAGCTTAAAGTATCTACACATAAGTATAAATCTAAAACTAAATTACCCAAGCTTGATAGATCTTCATTGAACCTCTTCTTGGTAAACTTACGGATGAAGCTTAAACTTGAATCTTTAACTTGAATTGTATTGCTTCACTCCACTATTCTGCCAACCTCCATTGGATATGATCGTGAATGCTCGATTCCATCCATCCTCCAACATATTATTTGCCTAGAATAAATATAAAACACAAACACTAGACAAAAAATATTTGTTGTAAATTGTTTGTTAATCATCATCAAAACAAAAGGACCCAACACCGGTGTCCTCATCTTTGGGTACCTCTCGACTAGGCAAAGCTAAGCCTCCTGCTCTGTAGCTGCAGCTGATGGTGGGGTGAGTCTTGGTGTGGCCTTTACGGAATCCTCTACGATGGGGATGACTGAAATCACTAGCGGTGGAATTACGGATGATGGTGCAACTGGTGGTGTCTGGTTTTCCTCTCGCTCCTCGAGTACTGCTAGCTTGGTTGCTATAGGTGTCATGAGATATATGAGGTAATGCGGAGCCTACTGCAGAGCCTACTATTAGAAATTTTTGGATGAAGGTGTTAGCCGGGCTAGCTACTTCACTGTAGGGTATTCTCTGGAAAACAAGCATAGGTCCAGAGCTGACACCTGTCAGTTGTAACCAACATTGCATACACCATGAAAGGTTAGAATGCCAACTATGACTCTGTCTTGTTCGTTGACAAGATCGAAATGCATAGAGGGAACATCCTCTCCATGTTAGGTAGAAAGAAATGGCGATCTCCCACCTTCCTTAGCCATTTATAGTCCCCATCATACATGATGTCCCTCTCAATTGCAATAGAGTCTCCAAACAGAAATGCCGGTTTGTCAAACTTTTAACGGTCTGCATTCTGAAATTTGGCATCTGTAACCAGAATTCTGAGAGTTGCTGGAGAGGCTTGAGTAATGGTGTCAGCGCACTCCTTATCAGCATCTTTGAAGAGGGGAAGCTCCTGGTGGAGGTTGAATGTCATATTATAGCCCACGCCACCCTTATGCCCAAAATGGTTACGAAATGAAAGAGGCTCATCGGTATAGCGCACTACAAATGAAAGAGATGATTAGTTAGCGTAGGACCAAAGAAGATCTAAAAAGACTTAAGTCAAACGCAGAGTTCAAATATGCATTTCAAAAAGTCAAATGCAGAGTTCAAACTATGTTTCAAAAAACTCAAACGCAGTGTTCAAACTACATTTCAAAAACTCAAACACAGAGTTCAAAACTACGTTTTGAAAACTCAAATGCGAGTTCAAACTACGTTTAAAAACTCAAACGCAGAGTTCAAAACTGTGTTTCAAAAAATCAAACGCAGAGTTCAACCCTGCATTTCAAAAAATCAAACACAGAGTTCAACCCTGCATTTCAAAAAATCAAACGCAGAGTTCAACCTGTGTTTCAAAAAATCAAATGCAGAGTTCAACCCTGTGTTTCAAAAAATTGAACGCAGAATTCAAACTCAGCGTTACAACATCAGAACGAGTTTCCTCATTGATCAGAACTTATCGAAGCAAGTTTTACAAGCGGCACTCACCACCGACGAGGGGAACTTGCGGCGACGGTGCACTCACCTGTGCTACGGCAACGCCGGCAGTCAAAACTGACAAGGGTTTCTGAATCGCGGCAGCAGCTATTTTTGATTTCAAAGTGGTCCTCTTTTTGGGCGCCATGGAAGTCGATGACTGGAAAAAGTTGAATAGTGCCCGGATGAGAAATCAAACAAAAAATTTTCATTCAATCGCTGAAGAAGATGAATAGGTTCGAAGAATCGAATGACTCTAGATTTAACCCCAGTAGTCTATTTATAGACAGCTGTGAGCTGTCAAATCAGGACATGATTTTAGGAAAAAATCTCATCCAAAACACGAACTTTGTATTTGTGTTAGTTCACCCTGAAATTCTAAACGCAAAGTTCACCCTGAACTTCTAAACGCAAAGTTCACCCTGTATTTTTAAATGTAAAGTTCTCTCAACACAATCATTTCAGCAATCATTCTCAAATACTCAAAGAAACTAGTAATGGCCATCAAGGTGACGAAAGCCGAGAAGAAAGTGATTTGCAATATAAAGCTATGCATCCTCTTAGATGAGTACAGACAGGTTATAATTGATAGTGCTGATACTATCGAACTCGATTAGTCGCGCAACTCATCCTTCCAAATGGCTTAACATTCCAACCAAGATTAACAATGATATTGTTGAAATCATTACCCTCTGAGGCAGCTCTCTTGGCCAAATTTGGGATAAGGTCCTTCTCATACGGGCTTGTGGTTTTCTCTGTTTATGACAATGGATCTATTTTCAGCCCAAAGGTGCTCAACCTCACTAAAGATGACCTTGTTGACAAGTCTGTAGCTGGTATTTCTATGATGGATTCGCTATCATCGGCTCTCTCTTACTTAACTCTTGCAGCTACGTGTTGGGTGTTCATCAATACCTATAAGAATCTTTTTGCTGGTGTTGTTGATATTGAATACACCTTCATATGAGTTGAAGGAGTATCTCAAAGATCCAATCAAATTTCGCTATTATTTTCGCTTCTGTTGCATCGGCTAAGAATGTTGTTATTCCTGCTACGAAGAAAAGGAAAAAGTTAATCCTACTAATGGATCTATTGATGATAACTTAGATTTTAGCTTGTTTGACTAAGGTCATTGTCATCAAGACATAAAAGTTATCTTGTTTGGTTTAAAAAGATCAGAACTACATTAAATACTTCTACGCGTTCGTTGGAAGTATGAGTTCGATCATTACCAAAGAAGATCTCAATGAAATTAGTGAAGAAGTTGCAGAACTGCGACACACAGCAAGTTTCTACAATCAAATTCATAATATCTTCAAAACAGATATAGTGAATCGTTATTCAACAACAATCCTTAAATCAATTTAGAGATCCAAAGTATTCTAAAAATTCATTCCAGTCAACCGTGAACTTTTGAAAACTTTGGAGGGGGTTCAATAGGCTATCTAAAAATTAATGCGGATAGCTAATCCTCATCAAACACTAATAATGGAAGCTACAACTTAACGACTTCCATATGAACAATTCAAAAATAAAAGTTACAGACAAATGACTTTCACAATCAACAAATGAAAGTTATAATTAGAAGATTTTTATGTAGATTGAGAAAGTTACAATTTGACGACCTTCACGATAACCGATGAAAGCTCTGATTCAGTAGTCTTCACAATCAACAGCGAGAGTTACAATCTGACGACTCCCACATTTTAAGAAGCTAAAGTGGAGATTACAAAATGACAATCCCTGCAAATGCCTTAGTAAAAGAGATTAAAATCCCTTTAAATCCCAAAACACAGAGTTTATTTCTGCGTTTTAGATTTACAACGCTGTGCGAGCACGATGTTTTCAGCCTAAAACAGGCCTAACTTTGTGTTTCAAGTCTAAAATGCAGAGTTCGGGTCTAGAATGCCATTTTTAACTCATTCAAACATAAGTTGAACGGTTCTAGAAACTATTTTCCCCCACGATTTGAGGGATTTTTGCCCCACTTAGGAGCGGATTAAGGGGACAGTTACCACCCTTAATCCCCCTATAAATAACAGAAAACTCAATTGAGTTCGGAGTAGACTTTTTCAACTCTGGGTGTTCTAATCTTCTCTTTGGATCTGGAGCTCAATATTTTGGAGATCTTGGAGCTTTCTTCAGTAACAGAAAATCTTTAGGGGATTTCCTACTTGGCTCTAAAATCGATTTTTGATTCAAATTAACTCTGTTATAGAGTTTAAACTCCTTCTGAGTTCTAAAACTCATTAAGAGTTAAAATTCATTAATCGTTCCGGTGAAATGAGATGATCCGACCGTCAATAAGAAACAAACTCGATGCGAGTTTCGAAGGAGGCATCTCATCGCTACCGTGAAGAACCCAGTTTTAAACAAAGAAAATGGTCTTTGTCGATCCTTCTCTCTTTTGTAAATCGGGATTCCGATTGAGAAGAATTATAAATTTTTTTCTAAAGTTTGTTAGAGAGAAATTGTTTCGAGGACGTTGTAATCATTCTTTATCTAAATCAGTTAGAGACAATAACACATTTTTGTTCTAAATTTTTTTCTTCGAATTTTCCCACCAAACAATGACATAAATGGTTTGACCAATCAAGTAGTGTCGTATTTTCTGAATTACGAACACTAGGGCCAGACATTCCTTTTCGGCTATGAGGTATCATCGTTCGGCTCCCTGTAGGGTCCTACTCAGGTAGTAGACGCCTTGCTCGTGGCCGACATCGTCATTCTGTGCTGAGAGGGTGCTGAGAGAATGCCTCATTGCTCTCACATGGATCAGGAAGGGTTTCCCCAAGACGTGTGTTGCCAAGACAGGTAAATTCGAGAGATAGTTCTTGATCTCATCGCAAGCTTATTATAAAGGCTCGTCCCACATGAAGAAAACGCCTTTCTTCATCAGCTTGGAGAAGGGTTGGCATTTACCTAACAGATTTGTGATGAATCTTTGGATGTAGGCCAAATGTCCTTGTAGTCCTCTTAATTCCTTAAGATCCCTAGGTGGTTAGAGCTCTTGGATAGCTCGCACCTTTTCTGGGTTGATGTGAATCCCCTTCGTCATGACGATGAACTTGCCACTCATCATGCCTAAGAATGACTTTGTAGGGTTCATCTTTAGTTAATGGGACCACATGAGGTGAAACATGACTCTCAGGTCTTGAAGGTGATCGTCTTTGTCATGACTCTTTACGACCAGGTTATCCATATAGCATTCGACTGTCTTTTGTAGATGATCTCGAAGGATCATACTCATGGCATGTTGATAGGTTGCGCCAACGTTCTTGGGTCTGAAGAGTATGACTGTGTAACAGTATACCCCCACCAGAGTCCTGAATGAAGTGTGCTTCTCGTCCTTAGGGTGCATCTTGATCTGATTATACCCTGAGAACCCGTCCATGAAGGACATCCTCTCAAAACCACAGGTGTTGTCAATGATTACATCTGTGATGGGCAAAGGGAATTTGTCTTTGGGGCATGTAGCGTTGAGGTCTCTAAATCGATGCAGATGCGGATCTTGTCGTTCTTCTTCAGGACTGGAATAATGTTAGCCACCTAATCGGGGTGTTGCTCCTCTCTGATGAAGCCTGACTCGATCAACTTCTTCACTTCGGTTTCGATTGCCTCCATGATTTATGGATGAAACCGTCCCTACTGTTGTTTGACGGGTTTTGCATCTGAGCTAATGTTTAGGTAAAGCATTAAGATTTGAGGGTCAAGGCCGGGCATGTCCTCATAATTCCATGCAAAAACATCGATATATTCTCGGATGAGGGATATGAGGTCTTCCTTCTCTTGGGGAGGTAAGCTGTCGTTAATGAATATGGGTTTAGGATTTGTATCGTCTCCTATATTAATCTGAAGGATTTTGTCCTCTGTGGGTGGTTCGTGCTATTCAAAGTGACCACTCCATTAGGCATTGACATAACGATCTCATGCTTCATCATAAAGCGGGATCTGTCCGTCTACTTGGATTTTAACGGTATCGATCGTAGCCATGTTGACCGTGAAGTCTTTGAACAGGGCCTCGGTGCTGACATATGAACCCTAAGTCAAGGATGTCGACGATTGATTAACTGAGCAAGGATCATCGGATATTCAATTGAAATTGCAGTATAACTCTAAGGAAGAGGAAGAGTAACCTAGCCCTCTTCGAGTTTTTCCTTAGTAATTGTCAGGCTTTCCTTCGAGTATGTAAGCAGATCGGAGAGGTGTCTTTCGACCTTTGTCGTACTTTAAACCTTTTTGCGGATGAACTCATAACTCATCCTCTCCATCTGCATTTTGCGATAAGGCTGTAACATGAGAATGGAGCAGGTTCGTTTTCATCTGACTTGCCCCACAATGTACGTGCGGGTTGGTCTATCTTTCTGAAGATAATTTCTTTCTAAGAAATATTTTTGGCGGGTATGACAAAAATTACTTGCGAGGATTTGATCATTTGTTGGTTTGTGACAA
>NC_033797.1:112908354-112924487 GCF_001876935.1 Asparagus officinalis
AGGGAAGAGTCGTTGTACACCCTTGAGACCGAGGTGCTAAACTCATCATCGACAAATTCTGAACCAGACAACAAGTAAGCAAATACGAGTTCTTCATTCGGAGTGAGCCCGCCTGCTTTACCAGTGTTGGCTACAATAGGGCTTTTGTAGTCGATTACAATAGGCTCAATATCATTGAAGACAAGACCCTCGTTGCTCTTGGACTCATTGTCAGCTTCGTTGCCACTACTAGGTTCTTCCACTAGGGACTTGTCACCCGGTTTAGAGTCCTGGTAGAGTAAGGAATCGGTGAAGTAGTTTTCAACTCCTTTGAAGGGTTGTTTATTCGCAAACATTGTATTCACTTGGTTGTAGTCGTCCACATACTTCAAGCATTGGTGCAGTATGGATGGGACTATCCGATTGCTATAGATCCATGACCGACCCAACAGCATGTTGTAAGAGGGTTCTGCATTGTTAACATAGCAAGTCACCTCAGTTTTCATGTCACTCAGTCGGCACTTGAGGCGAATCTTCCTAAGCGGTCGGGTTCCGATGGCGTTGAAGCCAAAATTGTAGTGGTTGATGCGGACAGCCGCTTTTGAGGTATCCCCAAGTGCTTGATGAGCTTTAGGGCGACAATGCTTAGTGCAGACCCTAGATCCACTTGAATACAGTCCACTCGAGAGGAGCCGATGTATCCTATGAAGTACAGGGGTCGATCATGAGACTTGCTCTTGATGAGCATATCCTATAGATTCAAAGTGATACAGGGGATCTGTTGTTTGGATGTTTGGCAGCACTGCGAACATCTCATTTCTGCTTCTTCTTCGGGAGTGGGCAAGAAATGTGTGGCAAAAGCTTCCGAATTAGTTAGTGCCTCTTGCATGGCTTCTCAGGTTGCCTTAGATAACCACAGGAGCTCGTACAGGGTGATCCTAATTAGAATATTCTTCAACTAGGTGAGCAAGTCGAACCGAAAGGGTTGACCACTCGAACTCGGCTGGTTGGGATTTGGTTGAACTACTGGTGGTGGTCCTACCGGGGACCTTGTCAGACCTTCCGCAATAGGAGAGTAGTTCTTAGAAAAGTTCTTACCTGCTCTGGTGATCAGTGCATCTACCTCGTTATCAGAATCGGTGAGAGTCGCTATCTCTGCTCTATCATCGTCTGGAATCGTCGAGACAGTGTTGCATTGTTTAGCCTTGCCTTTGGACTTCTTGGAAGTCCACTACTTGTCGTTGAGGAGATCGGGGTGAACCCACATCACCTGCTCTGATGGAAAAGTTTGCGGCACTAAACCCTTTTCTCACTGATTGTGAGAATCTGCATTGGTAATCCTTAGCACCGCTTTGGGGATGGGTACGACACATGCCAGTGCATGCACCTTAGGGAGGCTTGCCCCAAATTTGAGAGTGATCATGTTCGACGTTGTTAGCCCTTATGTTTTGATGATGTTTTACAACCACCATTAACGGTACTAATGGCTTATTGAGTGCAAATATAGTAAATTTATTTATCAAGCTTGTTAGTGCCATTTATGGAGGATTGGATGGAATATACGCTACAACGATGATATCCAAAGGAGGAGGAGGTATAATGATGAAGCAATGTTATTTCAAGAACAACAAATTCATATAAAAGCTTCATCCAAACTCAAGCTATATCAAGACTCAAAGATTATATTCTATGTGAGGATATTAGCTAGTTTTTTATTCTCTCTCTAGTATTAGAATGTAGGCAAAGAGTTATTGAATTCACTTGAAGTTATTGGGACTCACACACACGTTTTCATACTTAAGCTTTTAAGTGTTTTTTCACAAAATACTATTTTTCACAAGTATGAGGACCTATCTGCAAAATTCTTTTCCAAACAGTTTGTTTTTACTATTAAAAACATTTTACAAAGTTTCATAATTTTCAGAGGTCAAATAAATATTTTCTAAATATTTTCGTTTGAGTCAAAATACTTTTTTGGAGCATATCAGAATGCGGTCGACCGCACCGGTCGACCACACTTAAGATCGTTCGTCACTGGGCTCCAGAGAGGTCATCGATCGACCGGTGCGGTCGACCGAAATCTCGATTTTTCTATCGGTCGACCACACTGGTCGACCGATGATGGCTCTACATGTTTTCTTTGTTTTCATAGCTGCTCACGGTCGACCGGATTTTCGGTCGGTCGACCGAATTCATCATTTCGGTCGACCGAACGTTCTGGCGGTCGACCGAAAGTTTATTCGATCAACCGAGAGCTTTTTCAAACGGTCGGTTGCCTTGGTTACTGTGCTATCACTTAACTGTGTTTGGCACAGTCTGTGACAATAGTCTGAATAGGAGATTATTTTCTTAATTGGGAAGATTGGGTTGTGATTTTAAAATGATTAATCTATCCTATTTAAACCAGACTTCTTCTTCTTCCCAGTTGCCCTAACTTCTGCTAAAAACCAAAGAGACGCTGTCTTCTGAGAAAAAGTTTCAAACTTGTTCTCTGTGGTTTTTCTCTGTGTTTCTTGTGTGAGTTCACTTCCCAGCTTCAGTACTCTTTCTCTTTGCCATAGGGACTTGTAAAGAGAGAGTCTTGCACCATTTCTACTGCTGTATGAGTGTGATCTTGTGTAGATCAACTATGAGGGAGTGTGATCTGTTGAGATCAGCTGTGTAGTGTGAGATCGTGAGGGGATCGCTGTGTAGACGAAGTTTCGCCTTCCAAACCGAGTGTGTAGTGGATTTCTCCTCGAGAGTGGGGAGCGGGGACGTAGGTCAGCGGACCGAACCTCGTTAACACATCACGCGTCAAAGGATAACGATTCCTAACCCTATCTCATTTACTTTGATTGCATTAGAATAGTGTGGTTTGCTTGTGTTTGTTTTTATTGCATATTAGAGCCTCTTGACCCTAATCACCCCCCTCTAGGGTGTCCAACAAAGATGTTCGCTGTTTTCGTCAAAAGTTGGTCTCGTTGTGGAATTCATTATATCTTCGGTCGATTACAAAATCCACCACTAGACCACCACTCTTCACCGGGACCAATTTTGCTTATTGGAAGGCTAGGATGAGAATTTACCTTCGTTGTATTGATCTTGACATCCTAGAGCTCATAGAAAAGAAATATGTAAAGAAGTCCAAAGTCGGGAACATGACCGATGGAGAAAGACACCAAGCTAATCTCAACGCTAAGGCCATGAACGCCTTAATTTGTGATCTTTCCCCAAATGAGTACAATAGAGTTTCTACGTGTGCAACCGCATACGAAATTTGGGAAAAATTATGTATCACACATGAAGGAACCCCCCAAGTTAAGGAATCTAAGATTAGTGGGCTTATGCATGATTATGAGCTATTTAAAATGCTTCCTAATGAATCCATTGATGCTATGTTTTCCCGTTTTACTAATATCATTAATGAATTACATGGTCTTGATAAGCAATTGTCCATTCAAGAGATGAACTACAAGATACTTTGCTCCTTGACTCCGGCATGGGAGCCCAAAGCTACGGCCATTGAGGAAGCTCATGACCTCACTACCTTAGCTCTTGATAGCCTCATCGGAAAGCTCAAAGTGCATGAGAAGAGGCTCAAAGGGAAGGAGAAGGAGGAAGTGCCATCATGTGAAGTTGAGGAGCCGTCACCAAAGTTGAAGACCATAGCTCTCAAAGGAGCTAGTGACAACTTGTTTTCATCATCGGATAGTGAAGTCGATTTTTCTAGAAAAGTGGCTCATCTCTCTAGAAGAATCTCTAGACTCATAAAAATGAACAAGAAATTTAACCCCCGATCTAAGTGGCTCATCTCTCTAGAAGAATCTCTAGACTCATAAAAATGAACAAGAAATTTAACCCCCGATCTAATAACAAGTTTTCCTCTCGTGTAGGTAAATGTTTTGAGTGCAATGAACCGGGTCACATCGCTAAGGATTGCCCTAAGCTCAAGGAAATGTACATGAAGTACAAGAAGAAGAAGGCCATGTATGCCGGATGGGAAGAATCCGAACCAAGTGACTCGGATAGTGATGAAGAAGGAGCCAAACTTGCTCTTCATGAGCCAAATGTTTGTTTCATGGCAAATGAACATGAGGTAATATCCGAGGCCGAAAGTGAATCTTTCTACATGCAATGTGACATAGCTATGGCTTTAGAAGAATTGAAATTTGAATTTAAAAGAATGTCTAAAGAATACCCTTCTTTTAAAAGATTGCATGCCTCTTGTGATATCAAGCTAGAAAAATTAAGAACCTCTCTTGCTCTAAAAGATGAATTGCTAGGAGATCTCGATTTCAAGAATAAGCAATTAAGATCAAAGATTGAAAGATTAGAAATTGAGAGTTGTAGAACTAGACCCACTCATGCTTATGCTAACTATAATCACCATGATAGAAATAAGTTTCATGGTTCTAACATCCGTACATACAAAAGAAATTTTGTATGCACTTATTGTATGAGACATGGACACATTTCTACTCATTGTATAATTAAAGATAACCATGATTTTTTTGGATAACCATAATTTTTATGGAATGATATGGGTACCCAAAGGTACCAAGACTACTAACCACTAAGGACCCAAGACATGGGTACCTAAAGCTACTACATCTTCATCTTCATCTTTTGTAGGGAACGTCACGGCAATGACGTAAGGAGATGTGGTACCTTGATAGTGGTTGCTCACATCATATGACGGGCAACAAAGAGTTATTTGCAACCCTATCAAGGATTGAAGGAGGTAGTGTCTCCTTCGGTGGTGGTGAGAAAGGTAAAATCATTGGTATTGGTTCTATTGGTAAGAAACCCTCACCCATTATAGAAGATGTTTATTTGGTAAATGGTTTGAATCATAATCTTCTTAGTATTAGCCAATTAAGTGATAAAGGTTTTGATATTTTATTTAAACCGGATAAATGCATCATTAGTATGAATGAGAAAATTGTTTTTATTGCTAATCGCATATCTAATGTATACATTTTTGAGATGAATGAATTAGTGAATCAAGATGTGAAGTGTCTTACGGCAATTGATGAAAATCCTTGGATTTGGCACAAAAGACTTGGACATGCAAATATGGAGTTAATGTCAAAATTGTCTAAGAGAAATCTTGTGAGAGGATTACCTAGCTTGCACTTCATCAAAGATACCATATGTGAGGATTGTATTAAAGGTAAACAAACAAAATCCTCCTTCAAATCCATCAATGAGGTATCAACTTCTAAACCCTTGCAATTACTTCATATTGATTTGTTTGGTCCTATGCGTGTTACCTCTCTTGGAGGCAAACACTATGTTTTTGTGATTATTGATGATTTTTCTCGTTTTACATGGATAATATTTCTTGCTAAGAAAAATGATTGTTTTGAAGAATTTGCTAATCATGTCAAAAGAATTAAAAATAAAAAAGATTTGAAAGTTGTTAAAATAAGAAGTGATCATGGTAGTGAATTTCAAAATGAATTTTTCTATGATTTTTGTGCTCATCATGGTGTAACTCATATGTTTTCCGCTCCTAGAACACCACAACAAAATGGTATTGTTGAACGGAAAAATCACACCATACAAGAGATGGCACGTACTATGCTTAATTCATTTGATTTGCCAAAATATTTTTGGGCGGAAGCCGTCAATACGGTTTGCCATGTTTTAAACCGTGTTTTGATTAGACCAAAGCTTAAGAAAACTCCTTTTGAACTCTTTTATGGAAAAACTCCTTTCATTGGTTATTTTCGTATCTTTGGTTGTAAATGTTTTATTTTAAATACAAAAGATCACCATGATAAATTTGACTCCAAAATTGATGTTGGTATTTTCTTGGGCTATGCACCTCAAAGTAAGACTTATAGGGTCTTCAATAAACGAAGTCTCGTTGTTGAAGAATCTATAAACGTTACTTTTGATGAGACTAATGTTGGTTCTCAAGTTGTTTTACCTAGGAAAGATGATGATGATGATGTTGAGGGAGGATTGGACTTATTGCAAATCAATGATACTCCTTCTATAGAAGCTCAAAAGGATGTGGATAGCTCAAATGACAATGAACAAATTGAACCTCCTAAAGCTTGGAAATTCACATCAAATCATCCAAAGGAACAAATTATTGGGAGCCCTTCAAAAGGAGTTGTTACTCGCTCAAAAACTTTGAGTGAGTGTGGTAATGTTGCATTCTTATCTCAACTAGAACCTAAAAAGATTAATGATGCTTTAAATGATGAATTTTGGGTTTTGGCTATGCATGAAGAATTAAACAATTTTCAAAGAAATGAAGTTTGGAAGTTAGTTCCTAGACCTAACAATGCTAGTGTTATTGGTACTAAATGAGTTTTTAGAAACAAACTTGATGAACATGGCATTGTTACTAGGAATAAAGCTCGTTTGGTTGCCCAAGGATACAATCAAGAGGAGGGCATAGATTATGATGAAACCTTTGCACCGGTTGCAAGGTTGGAATCTATTAGAATGTTTTTGACATTTGCTAGCTTTAAAAATTTCAAACTATTTCAAATGGATGTTAAAAGTGCCTTCTTAAATGGTTTTATAGAAGAGGAAGTGTATGTTGAGCAACCCCCCGGCTTTATAGATCATGCTTTCCCTAATCATGTTTACCGGGTACAAAAAGCTTTATATGGGTTGAAACAAGCTCCTAGAGCTTGGTATGCTCGCCTCTCTAGTTTTCTTGTTGAAAATGGTTTTTCAAAAGGAACAATTGATAACACACTTTTTGTGAGAAAAAGGAAAAATGATTTCATTTTAGTTAAAATATATGTTGATGATATCATTTTCGGTGCTACTAATGAATCTTTATGCAAGGAATTTTCTAACTAAAGTTATGCAGGATCACTTTGAGATGAGTATGATGGGAGAGCTTACATTCTTTCTCGGGCTCCAAGTCAAGCAAACTAAGGATGGGATCTTCATTTCACAAAGCAAGTATGCGAAGGAATTGGTGAAGAAGTTCAATTTGGAGAATTCTAAGCATGCGCCTACTCCCATGAGTACTAGTGTTAAGCTTGATGCGGATGAGAGTGGTGAAGACGTGGACCAAAAATTATACCGAGATATGATAGGTAGTCTTCTTTATCTTACCGCTAGTAGACCCGATATTATGTTTAGTGTGTGTGCATGTGCACGTTTTCAAGCATCTCCTAAAGCATCTCATTTAATTGTGGTTAAAAGGATCATTAAATATGTTAATGATACTTTTAATCTTGGTTTATTTTATCCAAGAAGCACCTTTTTTGATTTATATGGTTTTTATGATGCCGACTTTGCCGGATGTAAGGTAGATCGCAAGAGTACTAGTGGAACATGCCAATTCTTAGGAAATTCACTTGTTTCTTGGGCTTCCAAGAAACAAAATTGTGTTGCATTGTCTACTATGGAAGCAGAATACATTGCCACCGGCTTATGTTGTGCTCAAGTCTTATGGATGAAACAAAGCTTAGTTGACTATGATTTGAGTTTTCAAAATATTAAAATCTTTTGTGATAACACAAGTGCTATAAATATTTCCAAAAATTCGGTTTTGCATTCTAGAACCAAGCATATTAATGTGCGCCATCATTTCTTACGCGATCATGTAGAGAGACAAGATGTATCCCTAGTATTTGTTGATACAAAATCTCAATTAGCAGATATATTTACTAAGCCTCTTGGAGAGGATGATTTTTGTCGCATAAGAAATGGTTTGGGCTTATGCACTATGTGAGAGTTCTACATTGTTTGCTTGTTTAGTTGCATTTTATATTTCTCTTTACCCCTTTTTTGATGGTGACAAAGGAGGAGAGAAATCTCCTCATTTGTTACATATACTTAGGGGGAGCTCATAGATAGGGGGAGCATCTATCTATAAGCTATTTTATTTTTGCTCTTATAATGGTTGGTTTTCATCATAAAAAAGGGGAAGATTGTTAGCCATTATGTTTTGATGATGTTTCACAACCACCATTAACGGTACTAATGGCTTATTGAGTGCAAATTTAGTAAATTCATTTGTCAAGCTTGTTAGTGCCATTTATGGAGGATTGGATGGAATATACGCTATAACGATGATATCCAAAGGAGGAGGAGGCATAATGATGAAGCAATGTTATTTCAAGAACAACAAATTCATATAAAAGCTTCATCCAAACTCAAGCTATATCAAGACTTAAAGATTATATTCTATGTGAGGATATTAGCTAGTTTTTTATTCTCTCTCTAGTATTAGAATGTAGGCAAAGAGTTATTGAATTCACTTGAAGCTATTGGGACTCACACACACGTTTTCATACTTAAGCTTTTAAGCGTTTTTTCGCAAAATACTATTTTTCACAAGTATGAGGACCTATCTGCAAAATTCTTTTTCCAAATAGTTTGTTTTTAGTATTAAAAATATTTTACAAAGTTTTATAATTTTCAGAGGTCAAATAAATATTTTCTAAATATTTTTGTTTGAGTCAAAATACTTTTCTGGAGCATATCAGAATGCGGTCGACCGCACCGGTCGACCGCACTTAAGATTATTCGTCACTGGGCTCCAGAGAGGTCATCGGTCGACCGGTGCGGTCGACCGAAATCTCGATTTTTCTATCGGTCGACCGCACCGGTCGACCGATGATGGCTCTGCTTGTTTTCTTTGTTTTCATAGCTGCTCGCGGTCGACCGGATTTTCGGTCGGTCGACCGAATTCATCATTTCGGTCGACCGAACGTTCTCTGCTCGCGGTCGACCGGATTTTCGGTCGGTCGACCGAATTCATCATTTCGGTCGACCGAACGTTCTGGTGGTAGACCGAAAATTTATTTGGTCAACCGAGAGCTTTTTCAAACGGTCGGTTGCCTTGGTTACTGTGCTATCACTTAACTGTGTTTGGCACAGTCTGTGGCAATAGTCTGAATAGGAGATTATTTTCTTAATTGGGAAGATTGGATTGTGATTTTAAAATGATTAATCTTTTCTATTTAAACCTAGACTTCTTCTTCTTCTTCCCAGTTGCCCTAACTTCTGCTGAAAAACCAGAGAGACGCTGTCTTCTAAGAAAAATTTTCAAACTCTGTTCTCTGTGGTTTTTCTCTGTGTTTCTTGTGTGAGTTCACTTCCCAGCTTCGGTATTCTTTCTCTTTGCCATAGGGACTTGTAAAGAGAGAGTCTTGCACCATTTCTACTGTTGTGTGAGTGTGATCTTGTGTAGATCAACTGTGAGGGAGTGTGATCTGTTGAGATCAACTGTGTAGTGAGAGATTGTGAGGGGATCGCTGTGTAGACGAAGTTTCGGCTTCCAAACCGGGTGTGTAGTGGATTTCTCCTTGAGAGTGGGGAGCGGGGACGTAGGTCAGCGGACCGAACCTCGTTAACACATCGCGCGTCAAAGGATAACGATTCCTAAGCCTATCTCTTTTACTTTAATCGCATTAGAATATTGTGGTTTGCTTGTGTTTAATTTTTATTGCATATTAGAGCCTCTTGACCCTAATCACCCCCCCCTCTAGGGTCCAACAATTGGTATCAGAGCTTGGTCTCTATATTAATTTTTGGTTTAACCGCCTTAGAGAAAAGATCTAATGGAGGCCTCTTTGAATTTGCATATGTTAGAAGGACAATCCACCACTAGACCACCACTCTTCACTAGGAGCAATTTTGCTTATTGGAAGGCTAGGATGAGAATTTACCTTCGTTGTATTGATCTTGACATCCTAGAGCTCATAGAAAAAAAAATATGTAGAGAAGTCCAAAGTCGGGACCATGACCGATGGAGAAAGGCACCAAGCTAATCTCAACGCTAAGGCCATGAACGCCTTAATTTGTGGTCTCATGACCGATGGAGAAAGGCACCAAGCTAATCTCAACGCTAAGGCCATGAACGCCTTAATTTGTGGTCTTTCCCCAAATAAGTACAATAGAGTTTCTACGTGTGTAACCACATACGAAATTTGGGAAAAATTATGCATCACACATGAAGGAACCCCCCAAGTTAAGGAATCTAAGATTAGTGGGCTTATGCATGATTATGAGCTATTTAAAATGCTTCCAAATGAATCCATTGATGCTATGTTTTCCCGTTTTACTAATATCATTAATGAATTACATGGTCTTGATATGCTATGTTTTCCCGTTTTACTAATATCATTAATGAATTACATGGTCTTGATAAGCAATTGTCCATTCCAGAGATTAACTACAAGATACTTCGCTCCTTGACTCCGGCATGGGAGCCCAAAGCTACGGCCATTGAGGAAGCTCATGGCCTCATTACCTTAGCTCTTGATATCCTCATCGGAAAGCTCAAAGTGCATGAGAAGAAGCTCAAGGGGAAGGAGAAGGAGGAAGTGCCATCACGTGAAGTTGAGGAGCCATCACCAAAGTTGAAGACCATAGCTCTCAAAGGAGCTAGTGACAACTCGTCTTCGTCATCGGATAGTGAAGTCGATTTTTCTAGAGAAGTGGCTCATCTCTCTAGAAGAATATCTAGACTCATAAAAATGAACAATAAATTTAACCCCCGATCTAACAATAAGTTTTTCTCTTGTGTAGATAAATGTTTTGAGTGCAATGAACCGGGTCACATCACTAAGGATTGCCCCAAGCTTAAGGAAAAGTACATGAAGTACAAGAAGAAGAAGGCTATGTATGCCGGATGGGAAGAATCCGAACCAAGTGACTCGGATAGTGATGAAGAAGGAGCCAAACTTGCTCTTCATGACCCAAATGTTTGTTTCATGGCAAATAAACATGAGGTAATATCCGAGGCCGAAAGTGAATCTTTCTATATGCAATGTGACATAGCTATGGCTTTAGAAGAGTTGAACTTTGAATTTAAAAGAATGTCTAAAGAATACTCTTCTTTTAAAAGATTGCATGCCTCTTGTGATATCAAGCTAGAAAAATTAACAACCTCTCTTGCTCTAAAAGATGAATTGCTAGGAGATCTCGATTTTGAGAATAAGCAATTAAGATCAAAGATTGAAAGATTAGAAATTGAGAGTTGTAGAACTAGACCCACTCATGTTTATGCTAACTATAATCACCATGATAGAAATAGGTTTCATGGTTCTAACATCCGTACATACAAAAGAAATTTTGTATGCACTTATTGTATGAGACATGGACACATTTCTACTCATTGTAGAATTAAAGATAACCATGATTTATGGAATGATGTGGGTACCCAAAGGTACCAAGACTACTAACCACTAAGGACCCAAGACATGGGTACCTAAAGCTACTACACCTTCATCTTCATCTTTTGTAGGGAACGTCATGGCAATGACGTAAGGAGATGTGGTACCTTGATAGTGGTTGCTCACATCATATGACGGGCAACAAAGAGTTATTTTCAACCCTATCAAGGATTGAAGGAGGTAGTGTCTCCTTCGGTGGTGGTGAGAAAGGTAAAATCATTGATATCAGTTCTATTGGGAAGAAACCCTCACCCATTATAGAAGATATTTATTTGGTAAATGGTTTGAATCATAATCTTCTTAGCATTAGCCAATTAAGTGATAAAGGTTTTGATATTTCATTTAAACCGGATAAATGCATCATTAGTATGAATGAGAAAATTATTTTTATTGTTAATCACAAATCTAATGTATACATTTTTGAGATGAATGAATTAGTAAATCAAGATGTAAAGTGTCTTGCGGTAATTGATAAAAATCCTTGGATTTGGCACAAAAGACTTGGACATGCAAATATGGAGTTAATATCAAAATTGTCTAAGAGAAATCTTGTGAGAGGATTACCTAGCTTGCACTTCATCAAAGATACCACATGTGAGGATTGTGTTAAAGGTAAACAAACAAAATCCTCTTTCAAATCCATCAATGAGGTATCAACTTCTAAACCCTTGCAATTACTTCATCTTGATTTGTTTGGTCCTATGCGTGTTACCTCTCTTGGAGGCAAACACTATATTTTTGTGATTATTGATGATTTTTCTCGTTACATAGATAATATTTCTTGCTAAGAAAAATGATTGTTTTGAAGAATTTGCTAATCATGTCAAAAGAATTGAAAATGAAAAAGATTTGAAAGTTGTTAAAATAAGAAGTGATCATGGTGGTGAATTTCAAAATGAATTTTTCTATGATTTTTGTGCTCATCATGGTATAACTCATATGTTTTCCGCTCCTAGAACACCACAACAAAATGGTGTTGTTGAACGGAAAAATCGCACCATACAAGAGATGGCACGCACTATGCTTAATTCTTTTGATTTGCCAAAATATTTTTGGGCGGAAGCCGTCAACACGGCTTGCCATGTTTTAAATCGTGTTTTGATTAGACCAAAGCTTAAGAAAACCCCTTATGAACTTTATTATGGAAAAACTCATTTCATTGGTTATTTTCTGAGACTAATGTTGGCTCTCAAGTTGTGTTGCCTAGGAAAGATGATGATGATGATATTGAGGGAGGATTGGATTTGTTGCAAATCAATGATACTCCTTCTATAGAAGCTCAAAAGGATGTGGATAGCTCAAATGACAATGAACAAATTGAACCTCCTAAAGCTTGGAAATTCACATCAAACCATCCAAAGGAACAAATTATTGGGAGCCCTTCAAAAGGAGTTGTTACTCGCTCAAAAGCCTTGAGTGAGTGTGGTAATGTTGCATTCCTATCTCAACTAGAACCTAAAAAGATTAATGATGCTTTAAATGATGAATTTTGGATTTTGGCTATGCATGAAGAACTAAACAATTTTCAAAGAAATGATGTTTGGAAGTTAGTTCCTAGACCTAACAATACTAGTGTTATTGGTACTAAATGTGTTTTTAGAAACAAACTTGATGAACATGGCATTGTTACTAGGAATAAAGTTCGTTTGGTTGCCCAAGGATACAATCAAGAGGAGGGCATAGACTATGATGAAACCTTTGCACCGGTTGCAAGGTTGGAATCTATTAGGATGTTTTTGGCATTTGCTAGCTTTAAAAATTTCAAACTATTTCAAATGGATGTTAAAAGTGCCTCCTTAAATGGTTTTATAGAAGAGGAAGTGTATGTTGAGCAACCCCCCGGCTTTATAGATCATGCTTTCCCTAATCATGTTTACCGGGTACAAAAAGCTTTATATGGGTTGAAACAAGCTCCTAGAGCTTGGTATGCTCGCCTCTCTAGTTTTCTTGTTGAAAATGGTTTTTCAAAAGGAACAATTGACAACACTCTTTTTGTGCGAAAAAGAAAAAATGATTTCATTCTAGTTCAAATATATGTGGATGACATTATTTTCGGTGCTACTAATGAATCCTTGTGCAATGAATTTTCTAAAGTTATGCAAGATCACTTTGAGATGAGTATGATGGGAGAGCTTACATTCTTTCTTGGGTTACAAGTCAAGCAAACTAAGGATGGGATCTTCATTTCACAAAGCAAGTATGCAAAGGAATTGGTTAAGAAATTCAATTTGGAGAATTCTAAGCATGCGCCTACTCCCATGAGTACTAGTGTTAAGCTTGATGCAGATGAGAGTGGTGAAGACGTAGACCAAAAATTATACCGAGGTATGTTAGGTAGTCTTATTTATCTTACCGCTAGTAGACCCGATATTATGTTTAGTGTGTGTGCATGTACACGTTTTCAAGCATCTCCTAAAGCTTACCGCTAGTAGACCCGATATTATGTTTAGTGTGTGTGCATGTACACGTTTTCAAGCATCTCCTAAAGCATCTCATTTAATTGCGGTTAAAAGGATCATTAAATATGTTAATGGTACTTTTAATCTTGGTTTATTTTATCCAAAAAGCACCTCTTTTTATTTTTATAGTTTTTGTGATGCCGACTTTGCCAGATGTAAGGTAGATCGCAAGAGTACTAGTGGAACATACCAATTCCTAGGAAATTCACTTGTTTCTTGGGCTTCCAAGAAACAAAATTGTGTTGCATTGTCCACTACGAAAGCGGAATACATTGTCGCCGGCTTATGTTGTGCTCAAGTCTTATGGATGAAACAAAGCTTAGTTGACTTTGATTTGAGTTTTCAAAATATTAAAATCTTTTGTGATAACACAAGTGCCATAAATATTTCCAAAAATTCGGTTTTGCATTCTAGAACTAAGCATATTGACGTACGCCATCATTTCTTACGCGATCATGTAGAGAGACAAGATGTATCCCTAGTATTTGTTGACACCAAATCTCAACTAGCGGATATATTTACTAAGCCTCTTGGAGAGGATGATTTTTGTCGCATAAGAAATGGTTTGGGCTTATGCACTATGTGAAAGTTCTACATTGCTTGCTTGTTTAGTTGCATTTTACTAATGGCTTATTGAGTGCAAATGTAGTAAATTCATTTATCAAGCTTGTTAGTGCCATTTATGGAGGATTGGATGGAATATACGCTACAACGATGATATCCAAAGGAGGAGGAGGCATAGTGATGAAGCAATGTTATTTCAAGAACAACAAATTCATATAAAAGCTTCATCCAAACTCAAGCTATATCAAGACTCAAAGATTATATTCTATGTGAGGATATTAGCAGCTAGTTTTTTATTCTCTCTAGTATTAGAATGTAGGCAAAGAGTTATTGAATTCACTTGAAGCTATTGGGACTCACACACACGTTTTCATACTTAAGCTTTTAAGCGTTTTTCGCAAAATACTATTTTTCACAAGTATGAGGACCTATCTGCAAAATTCTTTCTCCAAACAGATTGTTTTTAGTATTAAAAACATTTTACAAAGTTTCATAATTTTCAGAGGTCAAATAAATATTTTCTAAATATTTTCGTTTGAGTCAAAATACTTTTCTGGAGCATATCAGAATGCGGTAGACCGCACCGGTCGACCGCACTTAAGATCATTCGTCACTGGGCTCCAGAGAGGTCGTCGGTCGACCGGTGCGGTCGACCGAAATCTCGATTTTTCTATCGGTCGACCGCACCGGTCGACCGATGATGGCTCTACTTGTTTTCTGAGTTTTCATAGCTGCTCGCGGTCGACCGGATTTTCGGTTGGTCGACCGAATTCATCATTTCGGTCGACCGAACGTTCTAGCGGTCGACCGAAAATTTATTCGGTCAACCGAGAGCTTTTTCAAACGGTCGGTTGCCTTGGTTACTGTGCTATCACTTAACTGTGTTTGGCACAGTCTGTGGCAATAGTCTAAATAGGAGATTATTTTCTTAATTGGAAAGATTGGGTTGTGATTTTAAAATGATTAATCTTTTCTATTTAAACCTAGACTTCTTCTTCTTCTTCCCAGTTGCCCTAACTTCTGCTGAAAAACCAGAGAGACGCTGTCTTCTGAGAAAAATTTTCAAACTCTGTTCTCTGTGGTTTTTCTCTGTGTTTCTTGTGTGAGTTCACTTCCCAGCTTCAACATTCTTTCTCTTTGCCATAGGGACTTGTAAAGAGAGAGTCTTGCACCATTTCTACTGTTGTGTGAGTGTGATCTTGTGTAGATCAACTGTGAGGGAATGTGATCTGTTGAGATCAACTGTGTAGTGAGAGACCGTGAGGGGATCGCTGTGTAGACGAAGTTCCGGCTTCCAAACCGGGTGTGTAGTGGATTTCTCCTCGAGAGTGGGGAGCGGGGACGTAGGTCAGCGGACCGAACCTCGTTAACACATCACGCGTCAAAGGATAACGATTCCTAACCCTATCTCTTTTACTTTGATTGCATTAGAATATTGTGGTTTGCTTGTGTTTGTTTTTATTGCATATTAGAGCCTCTTGACCCTAATCACCCCCCCCCCTCTGGGGTCCAACACGCTTTTCTGAAGAGAAGATACACCTGTATCACAAAATGGGAGAGACACCAGCAGTGTCTCACCCAATGGGCTATAGGCAGTGAAAATTGCCTAAGTGTCAGAGCCCACTACAAGTGTCAAAAATTGCCTATAGGTTCCTGCACATAGTTCGAGACAAATAGAAGTTGATGAATGTTATTATCCGAATTAAGAAGGATTATCTGACGCCAACAAGCGCATGAAGAGAATCAACAAACCGTTGAGAACATAACAACAAGTCACCGCAACGACAAACCAAATAGCCCACATGCTCGTCAGCCACCTCCAAGCTAATAAAACACATAAAGAGAATTGGTAAAGCGGACAAGTCAACAAAATGATGAAATACGAGTAATGACGAAACAAGTCTAACCCGAACAAACTGAAAAATCCCCTGGTGGCCGAGTCGCATCAAAACGACTTGGCCAAAGCTAGTGGCTCCCCCCGGGGGGG
>NC_033797.1:112924497-112937013 GCF_001876935.1 Asparagus officinalis
AGCGTGAGCCACTATTTGTTGGCTCACACGGTTTTGAGCCGAAAACGTGTTTTTGACGGGTTTTCGTGGGATTTGATCATTTCAAAGCCTCCCCACTGCTTTGATACTATCCATGAACATAGTTAAGTGGTTGTTAACTACAGATAACATCAAATCACCAGTTCTTATCCAAAAACACTACAACCAAAGCCTATAAATATAAGCCTAATGTCTTCATTTAAGAGGATCTAAAATCAGAGGGTGAGGTGTTGTCAAATTGAAGAGTGGAGTACGAATTTCAGAGGAGGGCTAGCAGATCTGGCGAACTTCAGCATAAAGAGGAAGTTGTTCGAAGGATCTAAGTCTCATTCCCCCTCTTCTCCGGATCAAACTTAGTTTTGATCTCGAGAAGAGTCATAATCTCGTTTGGTCGAGATTATCACTTCTATGATTGTTTCCTTTATGAAGCAAGAGCATTAATTATTTCTGTCAACCAGATCTAATCTGTGACGGTCTATGGACTAACGCGTCCACAGCACAGGTAAAGATCTCACGCAAGCAGCGGGTGATAAACGTCTGTTGCGTATGTTTTAAGGAGATTGTATTTGTTTATTTTTTCACCGTGTAAGAAGATCTTATAAAAAGATCGACTTTTCTCTTTTTTTTTGAATTTTTAATTGATAAATGATTGTAACAGATTCAATAACAATAAAGAAATTAATTTCCGACGCGAATACCCACCTGCCAAGAGCTTAGGCTCGTTTGCATTTAAACAAAGCCCAACAGAGCTCGCCTGCAGAGTTCAATCACCTATATTCATTGAGCTCGCCTGTAGAGCTCGACGTCGCCTAACTGGCCCTGCCTCCTTATTGAGCTCACTCGTAGAGCTCAACCTCGCCTCTTTATTGAGCTCACCCACAGAGCTCAACCTCGCATGTCAATGGAGCTCGCCCATAGAGCTCGATCGCCTTTCCTTGTTGAGCTCGGCCGAAGAGTTCAACCTCACCTCTTTCTTGAGCTTGCCCGTAGAGCTCAACCTCGCATCTTTATTGAGCTTGCCCGCAAAGCTCAACCTCACTTCCTTATTGAGCTCGCTCGTAGAGCTCAGCCTCCCCTTTTCATCGAGCTTACCTGCAGAGCTCAATTTCTCATGTTTATTGAGCTTTCCCATAGAGCTCACCCACTCCCAATTGTTGAGTTCACTCGCAGAACTCAACCTATCATTATAATATTAAGCTCACCCGCAGAGTTCGATCTCGTCTGTTTATTGAGCTCACCCACAGAGCTCAAGCATCGCCTGTTAACTTGACTCGTCCACATGAATCAATCTCATCAAAACATTAAGCTTGCCAGCATGAGTTCAACCTCACCTGAATGCTTTGCTCGTCCGCACGAGCCAAGCACGCCTACAGGGAGTTCACCCACACGAACCCCGCTTGCCAATGAGCACCAGCTCACACGTTGGAGGGGCCCGCCAACTGACCCTATCTATTCGCCAAGCTCGCCTGAGCATTCAGACAGCTCTCAAGCTCGCCCGTAGCTTTGCCAGCCTCGCCTGAGCAATGCAAGCGGGCTGCTTGCTTGTGGGAGTGTGTCACGCCCCGCTTCCCAAAATACCCAGGAATCAGAATGTGAACAAGCCCGCGACATATTAGATTAAGGAGAATAAATAAAAATAAATATTTCTCCTCAACCTAATACGCTAAGCGTCTAGAAATAAATATAATGCGAAGTTACAGGTCCCCGATCACAGTTAGCAAGAATATAATAGACAAACTCAGAACAATATGATCCATATCATAAAAGAAATATCATCCAAGATATAAAAATACGGGTCAAACATGTCCTTATACAAAACTGAACAACTGAATGCTGAAGAGATACAAAATACATCGATCAAAGAAAAAGAAAGAACTACAAAAGTAAGCTAAGACCATCAAACAACTAGAGAGAATAACTAAATTTTGGTTTCTTCTGCTCGGTCTACAAGGCACTCCTACTGAGAATATCCTGGCTCTGACACATCTCCAAGCTGGACCTGTCTTTCCTCTAAGTCTGACGTACACCAGAGAAAATAGGTACGTCAGCGTTCATGACACATGGCAAGATCCCACAAGGGAGAAAGAAACGGTCAAACGACCAAGGCAAAAACAGTAATAAAGTAATAAAGCATACAACTAGAATACTAATAATCTAAATATAATTCACTACTAGAATATAATAATCAAAAGAATCCAAAATCGATCGGGTAACGAGGTCATACAGCTAGCGATCAGACTAATCATCCAAGTAACAGGTTCATACATTAGATAAAATTAATACTTAAAAATCTACAACTTGAGACGTAGTACGTCGAGCGAAATAATCCAAACAAGGAAACCCTCATGTATATATCATATGTCTCTAATTGTAAATAATTAAATATTAATCCTGATCTATGTATGAAAAGAAACATAACTGGCCTACATCTCACAAGAATCCTTAACCATCTAAATAACGAGGTCATATAACTAGCCATTCTATAACAAGTCACTGGTCACATCTCACACAGAGTCAACGCTCATATCATCGGATACTAACTGTTCATAAATCCCCTACGTGCATCCAAACCCGTGAAACTGTTCAGTGAGAGGACTACACGCAATCCGATTTTGGCCTGGTTCAAACGCAAGCAAAACTCAGGTGACGAAACGATTTTACTGATCAAGTGTGAAACGGTTCACTTGGCCCAACAAACTAACCCCGGTGCAAAACGGTTCACTGGTGCGAGTCTGGAAGATATATCAACAGCCTTATCCGATCACATGAACCATGACTTTCCCATCCCAATTCTTCTCGTCTTTCTAAGTCAACAATCAATCCCTATTAAAACTTGGGTTCACCACCTAATTTCAGTCAACACACCCACACATGTCACTAAGTCTGGTTCATGACGCACGAAGCCACTAAGTCATGAACTAGTATGGTTCTCAAACACAACATGGACAATACATAGCAGACATGTCAAATACATTAAAATATTCACAAAACATGAAATGTAATAATGAACAGTAACTATATAATTCAAAAAATAATTTATTTTCCAAAATAATTTCTTTTAAAATTATTTCTTATTATAATAATCTAAAATATTCTCTTTTCCAGAATAAATTCTTTAAAATTATTTCTCATCAAATATTATTCTAAAATAATTCCTTTTCTCAAAAAATAAATTCTTTTAAAATTATTTCTCATTATTAATCTAAAATAATTCTTTTTCTCAAAATAAATTCTTTTTAAATTTTATAAATTCTCTAAAATGATTCCGTTATCAAAATAAATTCTTTCACTTCATTATCATTATTCTGAAAATACTATTTATCACACAACTATGATTTAAATTAATATTATTCACCAAATAACCCACACAGATAAATACGTCACAAATAAACTATGCAAATAATTCATAATAAATATAAATATTCAAACTACGAAACAGGGAGAGTGGTATCTTACCTCTGGTACGTCAAATGATTCGACGTCGACGGCACGGATCTGATCTGAGCACTGGGGGTTGGATCTGAAGAAGTTCGATGACGAGGAGATGAGGAGAGGAGGCAGCATGAAGGAGGGGAGTTTCGCGACAGCACGGTTGCGCTGTAGTTGAGGAACGCGTCGCAGTTGGAGCCAGTACACGAGGGTATAGCGGCTAGATCGGGTAGCCGGGCGTAGGCGAAGTGGTCGGAAGTATGCGGACGGTGTGGCGGTATGGGCTGTCGAAGACTGGTTTGAGGCGGCTTGTGAGCGGTTGACTTGATTTTATCGTGTGTGCACGACATGTCGCTGTGGCGTGACGGTGACTAAGGGAGGCTAGCGGCCGAGGGGGTCAGGAGGATCTGAGTGAGAGCAGTCGGCGTTAGCGTTCGGTTGTGAGGAGTGCAGAAGGTACGGCTTCTATGTTTGAGAACGGTGGCTGTACATGTTGGGGCTCGATCTAGCCGAGGTGGAAGAGGCTGGCACCGGTAGTTGTTGTGGGATTGAGCATAACGGTGAGAGAGCGTACAATATACGGGGATGTAAGTCGTGGTCTAGTCCCATCGTCTAGCCGGCGAAGGACAGAGAAAGAGGAGGTGGTGATGGTGTAGAGGTGGTGGTGTTAAAACAACCGATATATAAAGAATTTTAGGGTTTTGAAAATTAATTAAAAATAATAATAATCACGAAAAAATTTAAATAATAACATGAAAATTATCTACACATCAAAACGTACCAGTTATAGTAATACAACCTATAATACGCAATAGTAGAAATAATGCAAGAAATTACACAATTAAACAAGAATAATTAATAAAAAATATAATTACTTATTTTTAAAATTAAATAATTATGGGATAATTATCCACATAGTAAGACATGCCAATTGTGCTAATACGATAGGTAATATGCAACAGTAGAAATAATATAACTAATTATTCAATTAAACGAGAATAATTAATAAAAAATATAGTTACTTACATGTAAAAATAAATAATTATGGAATAATTATCCACACAGTAAAACATACCAGTTATACTAATACGATAGATAATATGCAATAGAAGAAATAATACAACAAATTATATAAATAATACATAATTAATAATACAACGTATTATACAAAATAATATGTAATAATAATAATAATACAACATATTATTTAAAAATAATACATAATAGTATCAATAATATAACAGATTAATTCTAAAAAAAATTACCGCATAAAATTAATTTATAAATATCAATATCATTTAAATAAATATAAAACTTGGACTTTAAATCATTGAAAAATCGAGAAAATCGAGAAAAATACAATTACTCTTTTAAAAATCATAATTTAAATATTTTAAAATACCAAAAAATTATTTTAATTAGTATAAAAATTCATGGTCCTTACAGAGTGGGTCTACCCACTTCTCACGTCTTGAGTGATGATGAGGCATGGCTCTCACCTCCTCTATAGTGGTCACATCCCACAGCTAGGGGAGGGCATGATGCTCCTCACCCACTAGTGGTAAAATCCCATAAATCAAGTGATGACCCATGCTATCTCTTACCTATTTAAAGCCTCCTTCAACCAACATAAAATAGGTTGGATATAGGCTGGAGAGAGGTGGGTCATAGGGTTGATTGGCTAGGCTTGCCATATCTATTGGCAAGGCTATTCAATTAGAGACTTGTTTTGGCTCACTTGCTTGGTAGAACATTCCTAGCTCCTTATTTGGATTGTTGAAGTAGACTCAATTTGAACTCTCAGATTTGAGGTTAACCAGTTCTTTACAAACTCTTACATCGTAGATCTCTCCAAGCTCACAGCTCTGATGCTTTTCAAGCTCGGGTATAGTCAAACTTGATCGCTCCGGAGCCTCTACTGTGCATTAAAGCTCCAATCGCAACTTCAATCAAATCGTCCAAGGGAAGCAAACTCGGTGTGAGCACTAAGGGAAGCATCCTACTGCTGCCAACGAACCCATGTTAAACAAGGAGGGTCATTCCCTTCTCCTCTGTTATAAAACATTAATTGTAATAAGTCATTCTTATAAACACAAACGACCCCTCGAGCCAGGAAGTTAATATTTTTATGCCCAATAGAAGATGGCGATCACAGTGGGAGAAACTGTTCATTCAGATGAATTAGTGGTGGCACAGTTCGACGAAGTTACGGAAGGGACAACCATTGAGTCCATTATGACCGAGTTCGACCAAGCCAAGTATGAAGAATACTTGTCTTCTTCCTCCTCTAGTAGCCATGCATCACGCAATCGCTACAGAGTCACGCGTATGGCCCGACCCTAAGTTGTAGAGGCAGCAGTTCCTGAGAGCTCTACCTGAGCTAAGGCAGGGGGTTCTATCTCCTCCAAGTCAATCAAGGCCAACCAATCAAGCCAAAGGACTACTCGTTGGGTTCTCAAGCAACCCACGCAGTGCCCCATGCAAGAGGAGATGATAGTGCATGTCTGCGCGGACCATGCCCTCACCGTTAACATGAATGCTCCCTCTCCAGAAGAGCCTAACGACGGCGATGACAAGCTCTTGCCCATCAGGAAGCCCAAGCCTTCATCTCCTACGATGGCCTGAATTACTATTCAGGCCTAAGAAGAGCCAGACAGGAATGTAAAGTTCCTAGATTTGGCGGATCGAGTCGATCAGGAGAGCCTACCTATTCTGGTGGGTTCCCCTTGCATTAGCAGAATTCCCCAAACTAATGAACTTATTGTTCCAGGTGAGCCTGACATTTCAGGCGATCCTCACTCCAGCAGCCGAGTTCCCCATATGGGCAAACTCAAAAACTCAAGCGAGCACACTATATCAGGCGGGCTTCGCTCTTCATGTCATCTGTCCAAAACAAACAGGCGAGTCGTCCAAATCAGGCGAGCCACGCCTTCAAGCAGGCGAGCTCCACACAACAGGTGAGCTTTACCTCCCAAATAGAAGCCAGTATGCAGGTGAACCTCAACAGGACTGCCTGAGGACCATCCTTAGCCAAAAAGGAAAAGTCAGAATAACTCAAGAGAGTGAACCTCACCTGAATGAATAGACGGTACGATCTCACCAGCTGTCAGCTAAAGCTCACTCAAACTCCAAACCGTGCCTGTCAAAGCAAGGTTGCCTGAAGGAGCAGTCGACTCGAGTTCTCCAGTAGTCAGCTAAAGCTCACCTAAACTTTGAACCTCGCTTGTCAAGACAAGGTCGCATGAAGTTGACACTTGGGAAATCCCCCAAATGTTCTCACTCTGACTCCTTTGAGTCTCTTTCATGCAATTGCACATATGGTACTTCCAACACTGGGGGTTGCCACCACTAACCCATAGGAGATCTCAGGGATCATCTAACTTGCAAATGCACTATTCACAAGGCAAACCCTCAGTGTTATTGTGAGAGGCTCATCCAGGCAGTACTTATCAACTGCTAGTGCACTGAGGCACCTAAGCCATCAGTCTTTAGGAGGCTTTCCCAATAATCTCCCGAGCCAAGATATCCCCACCGAAGACGCCATCATCAGAAGAGGAGAGCCATGGGTGACTTAGAGCTTCCAACAGCCACAGTCAACATGACAAGAAAGGGTAAATCCTGGTATTCGGATTCATCAGATCCTGAATATACCCTGGGATTCAAATGGCCCCTTGTTGAAAATAGGGATGTACACCAACACACTCGCCTTCAGACAGGAGTGGCTATCCCGTTTTATTATGCCTGTTTGTTGCCCATCTATGAAAACGAGGATGAGGTGTGCTCAACAGCAGCAATATCTCAGACCTCAAGCTCAGCCTATGCTAAGCACACAAAGGTGCACATGGCCAAATCCTCAGAAGACTTGGCCAAGGAGTTTGAGGAACAATAGGCAATCATCAACTCTCTAAAAGAGCAGATGGCACAACTTCTGAGCACGAGGAGCCTCGAGGACTTCACGGAATTAACAAGGAGCCTCGAGGAACAGAAAACGAGAGTTTACTCCTCCTCACACATCTGAAGAGGAGGATAATCACGAATCACATTCTGATTATTCCAGCAAATCTTTAGAAAGAATGTCTCACTCCGGCAGCTCTCCTCGAGACAAGAGGCTCGATGAATTCCAGAGCCAACTCGATGCCTTGAAACTCCATAAGAACATGAGTAAGCTGGGGATGGTCAGGCCGTATCCACCCGAATGGGACATGGTCTCCTACCCGGCAAAGTTCAAGCCAATGAGCATGGTCCAATTTGATGGCAAGGGATCTCTCTCGTATCATATCTACTATTTCCTATCTTAGACAGGATTTCTCATGGTGAATGATGTCATCCTCACCTGACTGTTCATTGAAACCTAAAGGGGGTAGGCTTTGAATGGTTTCACAAGTTGGAGCCAGGCTCCATTAATTCATAGGCTGATGTGGAGAAACTTTTCTTGGCCCGTTTCTTCGATGACGATATGAAAAAACTAATGGCCACCCTACTGGCTGACAAACAAAAGAAGACGGAGCCAGTCAATGATTTCATCAAGAGATTTAGGAATCGGTTGCTTCAGTGTTAGGACCAAGTCTCCTTGAGTACCCTGGTTGAGATGTGCTACAATAACCTCTCAATCGATATTTTGTCCAGATTCGGCACTGTGGAAACACGGACCTAGAAGGAACTTATTCACCAAGGTGAGCAAGTCGAGAACATGATAAAAAGATTGGAAACTGAAGAACCTCAGCCCAAGAGCAGAGCTTCGGAACCAAACACCTCTAGGAACCCTCGCTCAAGAGGGAAGGATATCATGGCTGTTGATTCTACTCCAGCCCCTAAACCAGCACAGAGGCAAAAGCCCAAGCCCTTCGAGCAAGGCCGGTAAAGGCAATATGACTCCACAGAAGACTAGGTGGCGGCTTCCTTCAACACTCTTCTCAAGAGCAACAGGATCAAGCTACCAAAGATCATGAAACTTGAAGACGTGAACAAAACTGATGATCCAGGCTAGTGTGCATACCACAGATTTGTCGGTCACCACACCTCCAAATGCTATATCCTTAAGGATAAGCTACAACCTCTTTACAACATAGGAGTCCTAAAGAAGGAGAAAGTGCAGAAGACGATGACTACAAACATGGTCACCCTTCAATTCGGAACGGGTCTCCCTAAGGTTCATACACCGACAGGAGTTGTACCCATCCCTAAGGCGGAACTAAAGATTGTCAACAACGACCCTCACAATCAACAAGGAAAAGGTTTGGTGCTACAGACCTTACCGCTGGGACAGGTGATGTGGGTTCATCACGACCTCCTCGACGACGAGCAATGGATGTCCAACAAGTCCAAAGGCAAGTCTAAACTTTATCATGTTGTTTTGGCAATTCCGGATGATAACAGAGCAAAGGTAGCAACCCTCACCAATTCTGATGAGGAGGTAGATGCATTGATCACCCAAACAGGAAAGAACTTTGCTAAGAACTACCCTCCGACGACATAGAGTCCAGCAAGGCTACCAATAGGACTGCCACTGACAGTTTAGCCAAGTCCTGACAAGCCGAGTTCAAGTGGTCAACCTTTCCGGTTTGACCTACTCACATAGTTGAAAAATATTCTAGCTAGGATCACCCTGTACGAGCTCCTGCGGTTGTCCAGGATGACTCGTGAAACCCTACGAGAGGCGCTAACTAATTTAGAAGCTTTTGCCATACATTTCTTGCCCACTCCCGAAGAGGAGGCGGAAATGGGATGTCCACAATGCTACCAGACATCCAAACAGTAGATCCCCTACATTACTTTCACTTTGGAGGATATGCTCATCAAAAGCACGTCTCACGACTGACCACTGTACTTCATAGGGTATGTCGGCTCCTCAAAAGTAGACATGATCCAAGTCGATCTGGGGTCTGCACTAAGAATTTGTCCTCCTAAAGCTCATCAAGCACTTGGGGGTGCTTCAGAAGTGGTTATCTTCAACAAACACCACCATCTTTGGTTTTAACACCACCGGAACCCGACCGCTTGGGAAGATTCACCTTAAATACCAATTGGGTGACATGAAAACGAAAGTGACCTACTACGTCATTGATGCGGAACCCTCCTATAACTGCTGTTGGGCTGGCTATGAATCCATAGAAACATGATAATCCCATCCACATTGCACCAGTGCTTGAAATATGTGGACGGCTATGACCAAGTGAAGATGATGGTTGTAGATAAACAGCCCTTCAAGGAAGTCAAAAACTAATTCACCGATTCTCTACTCTACCAGGGCCCCGAGTCAAGCGACGAGCCTCCGGTCAATGAGCCTGGCAGAGGCAATGAGGCTGATAGTGAGCCCGGGCACAATAAGGGTCTCATCTTTAACGATATTGAACCCATTATGATTGGCTATGAAGACCCTGCTGTAACTGACGCTGATGGAGTGGATGAGTTTCTCTTGAGTGAAAATCTCATATTTTCTTATTTGTCGTCCAGTTTGGAACCTATTGATGATGAGTTCAGTAACTCAATCTCAAGGATGTACAATGACTTTTCTCCGCATTTGCCTTTGTACTCGTCGTTTGTCAACAACAGATAAATGATTGAGTCCTCGCAAGCTGTCTTTGTCATACTCACCCAGAATGTTTCTTAGCAAAAGATTATTTTCGGAAGGATAGACCAACCTGCACGCACGTTGTAGGATGAGTCAGACAAAGACGAAACCACTCCTCAATTCTCATGTTACACTCCCGTCACAAAACGCATGATGGAGAGGATGGGTTATGACTTCATCCGCAAGAAAGGCTTAAAGTATGGCAAAGGTCGGAAGACGCCCCTTTGACCTGCCTATGCCCCCAAAGGGAAGCCTGACAATTACTATGGCAAAACTCGAAGAGGGCTAGGTTACTCCTCCTCTTCCTCAGAATTGTATTGCAATTTCGACGGAATATTCGACGATGCTCGCTCAGATGATCAATCATTAACATCGTCAACTTGGGACTCAGACGTCAGCATCGGGGCCCTGTTCAAAGACTTCACAGTCAACATAGCTACGGTCGATTCCACGAAAATCCAAGAGGACGAATAGATTCTACTTTATGATGAAGCATGGGATCACCACGTCACAACCCAATGGAGTGGTTGCTTCAAACAGCATGAACCACCCATGGATGATAAAATCCTTCAGATTAATATAGGAGATGAGACAAATCCCAAACCTATATTTATCAGCGACAACTTATCTCTCCAGGAGAGGGAATACCTCATATCCCTCGTACAGGAATATATCGATGTCTTCACATGGAATTATGAGGACATGCCTGGTCTGGATCTTCGGATCACCATGCATCACCTTAACATCGGTTCAGATGCTAAACCCGTCAAACAACAACAGAGACGGTTTCATCCACAAATCATGGAGCCGATCGAAGATGAAGTGAAGAAGCTGATCAGATTAGGATTCTTCAGAGAGGAGCAACACCCCGATTGGGTGGATAACATTGTTCTCATCTTGAAGAAGAATGATAAGATCTACATCTGCATCGACTTTATAGACCTCAATGCTACATGTCCCAAGGACGAATCCCCTTTGTCCATCACGGCTGTCATCATCGATAACACCTATGGTTTCGAGAGGATGTCCTTCATGGACGGATTCTCAGGGTATAATCAGATCAAGATGCACCATGAGGACGAGAAGCACACTTCATTCAGAACTTCGGTGGGGGTGTATTATTGCACAGTGATGCCCTTCAGACTCAAGAAAATCGGTGCAACCTATCAACATACCATGAGCATCATCTTCTGAGAACATCTATAGAAGATAGTCGAATGTTACATGGATGACCTAGTCATGAAGAGTCATGACAAAGATGATCACGTTCAAGACCTGAGATCCATGTTTGACCTCATATGGTCCCATCAACTGAGGATGAACCTCACGAAGTCATTCTTAGGTATGACGAGCGGCAAGTTCCTCAGATTCGTCGTCACAACGAAGGGGATCCACATCGACCCATACAAGATACGAGCCATCCAAGAGTTCCAACCTCCTAGGAATCTCAAGGAATTACAAGGACTACAAGGATGTCTGGCCTATATCTGAAGGTTCATCATAAATCTTTCGGGCAAATGCCAACTCTTCTCTAAGCTTATGAAGAAAGGTGTTTCCTTCGTATGGGACGAACCTTGCCAACAAGATTTCAAAGAGATCAAAAATTATCTCTCAAATCCACCAGTCCTGGCAGCCCCGATCTCAGGCAAACCCTTTCTGATCTATGTGAGAGCAATGGAGCATTCTCTCAGCGCCCTCTTAGCATAAAATGACTATGCCGACCACGAATAAGGCATTTATTACCTGAGTAGGATCAAGCAAGGAGCTGAACGGCAATACATCATAGTCGAAAAGGAATGCCTGGCCCTAGTATTCACAATTCAGAAAATGCGACACTATCTGGTTGGTCAAATCATTAATGTCATTTCCCGGATGAATCCTATCCTAGTCTTCATGACACAGCCCGAGTCCTTAAACTGGCGCCTGGCGCGATGGGCACTCTTGCTATCTCAATATGATATCCACATCATGCCACAAAAGTCTATCAAAGGACAAGCAATCTGCGATCTCATGGTCATTCACCCGCTCGAGTCAAAGACTAACCTTTTCGAGGATATGCCAGACAAAACCTAAGAGGTCAATGCAACCTCGCAGGAGGAAGCCTGGAGACGGTACTTCGATGGCACATCTTACATGGGCACAAGTGGGTCTATCATCACAAGTGTGGGGCTGGTCTTGGTTTCACCATAAAACTATGTATTACCCCGAGCTTTCTCACTAACTGAGCTATGTACCAATAACGTGGCTGAGTACAATGCGCTGCTCATTAGACTCGACTTCGCTAAGGAGTTAGGAGTGAAGCACCTTGAAGCCTAAGGTGACTCTCAGATCATCGTCAGACAGATGATGGGGGAAGATGAAGTCGGAAATGATGACATAATTCCATGTCACCAAGAAGTCATCAAGCTAGCTGAATCATTCGACAAGTTCCGCATCGAGCATGTGCTCCATTCCAAGAACACACACGCAGACGCTTTGGCGTTATTGGCAGCTAACCT
>NC_033797.1:112937027-113004530 GCF_001876935.1 Asparagus officinalis
GTATGGGACAAGCCAACAAGTCACCATCGCAAGTCAGTAACTCTACCAACCAGAGTACGCTCTGGAGGTGAATGCAACTTGCCAGGTAGTAGGCCAACTCTAACCGAGAGATTAGCGCTTCCCTATCATTGACTATGTCTTGTACGGTAACCTACCTGAAGACATTAAGGAGCAAGACTCTGTTCGCAGACATGCCCCGAGGTTCTACTACGACACAACCATGAAGACATTGTATCGAAAGTCATACGATGGTATGCTGCTTTGATGTCTCTCTACGATAGAAGCACAAGAAGCCCTACGGGAAGCCCATGACAATACTTGCAGAGCTCACCAACCCGGACCTAAGCTTTGGGACTGCTTGCGAAGAATCAGCTACTATTGGCTCAAAATGGTCAACGACGCTGTCGCTTACACTAAGAGTTATCACACGTGTCAAATCCACGCTAATTAAATGCACAAACCACCCGAAGACTTGCATCTGACAACAACTTAGTGGCTGTTTGAAACGTGGGGGATGGATGTCATCGGACCGATATCTCTCCATCAACCAAAGGTCATCGCTTCATCCTTACGATAACCGACTACTTCTCCAAATGGGTCAAAGTTGTGCCCTTAAAAGAAGTAAAGACCAGTGATGTGATCAAGTTCATCAGGCATTATGTTATCTACCGATACAGTATCCCAAGGTACATCATTCATGACAATGAATCACAATTCATGAGTCATGTCTTCACTCGGTTCTGTGACAAGTTTAAAATATAGAATCTAGCATCCACGGCTTACAATCCGCCAGCAAACGGATTAGCCGAGGCTTTTAATAAGTCATTTATCAAAATCTTGGCCAAACTGACCTCTAATAGCAAGCGTGACTGGGATGAGAAGCTAGGTGAAAGCTTATAGGCATATCGGAGCACGGTTCATACATTTACCAGTGCCATGCCTTACTCATTGGTATACGGTTACGAAGCTGTGCTACAACTCGAAATTTAGATTTTGTCCTTATGCCTCGCACTCGTAACAGGAATGACGATTGAAGAAAGTCATCAATGATGTCTCACAGAGTTAGAAGCATTAGATGAAAAGCGGCTTGAATCTCAGCAGCACATTGAGTTCTATCAAGCCCAAATCTCCAATGCTTTCGACAAGAAAGTCAAACATAGATCCTTCAAAGAAGGAGAGCTGGTCCTCGTAGTTTGACGGCCCATGATTCTCAACTTCAAGAAGAAAGATAAATTCTAACCTAAATGGGAAGGTCCATTTGTAATAGAAACAGTTTATTCAAATGGAGCTTATCGCCTCGTCAAACTGAATGGTGACAATATTCTGATGCTTATCAATAGCAAATTCTTGAAGAAGTACTACCCTTAGTCTTCTTCTGCTTCTCGTTACTCCGACAAGTATACGAGTATAAACTGCTTCTCTTTACTCTAAAAAATATATGAGTATAAACTGATTCTCCTTACTCCGACAAGTATACGAGTATAAACTACTTCTTCTTACTCTAACAAGTATACGAGTATAAACTGCTTCTCCTTACTCCAACAAGTATACGAGTATAAACTGCTTCTCCCTAGTCCAACGGGTATATGAGTATAAACTATTTCCCCTAGCCTCCAACTGGTATACGAGGCTAAATTGTTCCCTACCTTTGACGGAAAGTTCTTGGAGAATATTCTTAAGGATAACCTGACAATCTCCAACCGGTATATGAGGCTAAACTATTCCCTACCATCAATAGGGAGTTCCTAGAAAATACTACATAACATATTCTTAAGGATAACTCGACAATCCCCTGATGTGGCTGTTTAATCATGTCCAAAATGGGTAAAATCCTCCTACTGGTGCACGAGACTAAACTACTCCTTCTTTCCTCCAACTGGTGCATGAGGTTAAAATACTCCCTACATCTCCCACCTGATCAAACCTTCCTACAGTTAGGACCAAAGCCAACTATAAAGTTAATTGCCACCTCTGATAGTCATTTCCCCATCAGTCTCATTCAACTGGATGATAGATCTTGTAAAACTATCAAGTTAACTATTACCTCTGATAGTCTCCTCCAAATTTTCCCCGTCGATCCTCTCTAATAGGATGATGGGACCACTCTCACTGTCATGTTAACACTACACCTCTGATAAAATCAACTTACATATCCTTTCTAATAGGATGATGAGCCCACAAAGTTGTTCAAAATCATAACAAACTCCCACTATCATGTTAACACATTATTTCTAACAAAATCAACTTACCAATCCTCTTCAATAAGATAGTGAGCCCACAAAGTTGCTCAAAATTGCAACAAACTCCCATTTTTACGTTAACAATCATCTCTGACAAAATCAACTTACCAATTCTCTTTAATAGGATGGTAAGTCCTCAAAGTCGCTCCAATTACGAAAATCCAATTTTTATACCAATCCTCTTCAATAGGATGGTAGGTCCTCAAGGTTGCTCCGATCGCGACAATCCTATTATGTTAACGATTACCTCTGATAGTCAACCTCGTCATTCCCACAAATGGTATTGTCTGATCCATCGTCACACTCATATGTCCTTAAACGATCTTATCCATTCCGAATGTTCTAATATTCTTAGAACTATTGATGGGTCGTAGCTTACCATGTGATGACTTCTATATCAATCAATCGTCATACTCATATATCCCTGAACAATTTGATTATCCCAACACTGTCATTCCCACAAATGACGTTGTTCGTCGATAAACGGCCTACCAAGAGATGTGCCTTATCGATTCCTAGATGGCGACCTACCAAGCAATGAGTCGTTATTCAGACCCTCTCCCGGTCGCTTCCACAAGTGATTGGTCTTTTCAAGCTAAGTTATTGAACTTAACAACATAGCCCAACCAAATTGCGACTTAGCAGTCATAATTAACTCAACCCGATGCCTCGAATGACTAAAGGTAGGAAAGAAATTTTAGCATTAAGTCTAAAAGAAACTTTCAGACAACTCATCGTACTGAGGGGAATAGTACGACTATCTCGATTCAAATAGTAATCGGTAAAGGCATATCAAACCCGTTGATAACTAAGGGTTTGCTAAAAATCCTAAGAGAAATAAGAGAAAAGGAGTATATGCGCATGACATTGGACAACAAAAGCATAAACTTCATTCATAAGCTGATTTTGGAGATAATACATTCAAACAAAGTCATGACAATACAAAACGTCTCAAGGTCAACCCGCTCCATTAAGCTCGACCTAGTCAAAACCGCTTCAATCACGACTCAGCATACCGGATCGCTATCCTGTGCTCCACCTCTAAGGTAGAAAGGATCTATCAATGAAGGACTTCCTCGGTAAGCGAGACAGCCTGGTGAAGCTTATTTCTCACCAATTTTAGAGCTTGACTTTTCTCTTTGAAATCAGCGATAGTTAGTTGTCGCCGATTCTCGATCTCCGCCAGCTCCTTCAAGGTCCATTCATGAGCCGACTCCTTGGCAACCAGAAAGGCCTGCAGTTCGGCAATGGTCTACTTAGCATTCGATATAGATTAGGCCACATCTTCCAAAAAGGCGTTGGTCTTTTGATGCTTCTTGGCCACCTCCTTGCCTGCTACAGTAGCCTGCTCTACCTTTATCGACAACCAAGTCTCCTCAGCCATGGTCTCCTCTAAGAATTGCTCATGTTCCTTCAATATAGACCAGACATTTTTAGTAGCCATAACAACTAGATTCTCAGAATGAAGGGTGAGCAATGGATGGATGTCCCTTTCTGCCGCCGCCAAGCATCTTTGGAATGGGGAAACCGCATCTGCACCCGTCAGCATGCGTAGCTCGTTCAGATACATGTCCAAATGTGGTCTGAAACGGCTGAAGGGACAGCCTTCATTCAACACCATTTATACACTACCACGGAGGCAAGCCTAGAAATTCTCAATAGTCCGCTCCATGGTTCTTTGATTGAAACAAGAAGCAAGAGAAAGAGTAACATCATCAGCAAGCTGAACTTGGGCCTGAACGCCGATGGCAACGATCATCCGATCCGACTCTACCTCTTCAGCCGACTCCTCTTCTTGGATCGTCACCTCTTCCTAAGCCAGTGCTTCCTCTTGGGTTGAAGCCTCCCCTCTCAGAGTTGGCACCTTCTCCTAGGTTGAAGCCTCGTGGATGAGCGTCTCTTCTTCAACCGGCGCCTCCTCTTGGGTCGAAGCCTCCCCTCTCAGAGTGGGCACCATCTCCTGAGTTGAGGCCTCATGGATTAGCACCTCTTCTTCAATCGGAGCCTTCTCTTAGGTTGAGGCCTCCTCCCATTGATTCAACACCTCTTCCTAGATCGGTACCTCTTCCTGAATCAGTACCTTCTCTTCTGAAATAGGCGCTCCTTGATGAGTAGGCACCTCCTCCTTCTGACTTGGTGCCTTTTCACGAGCTGATGCCTCCTCTTCCGCCCCCGTTGGTGTCACCATCATGACGAGGGGATTCACTTGCTCAATGGCTTTTAGTTAGGGTGAAGCTAATGCGTCGGCACGAGCAGCTCCCACCAAACTGCTCCATTCCCCCACAACATTGAAAATCATGCTACCTGCTAAACAAAAGGAAAGTTAGCTTATTTACTAAAATGGACTCCAAAAAGTAAAAAAGGGTTAGCAAGCTAAAATATGTGGAGTGGCGGTAGACGGCGTTTAAGGTCATCCCACTTGCAAATATCGAGCGGTTACTCCTCGTTTCCTCTCGCATCTAGGAGAACAGCCGTCGTCCTTGTATTGAGTAGAAGTAAATATAAAGCAATAGATTCCAACTTGATAATTGGACAAAGGACAAAGAGGCGACTACCTTCTACAACGGTCAGTTGGTCAAGAGGAACTAACACATCCTAAGTTGGTGGGATAAATTCGACAATGGGCAAAGTCACTCCCAATTTTGGTGGACGATCAGCGACGGCTTGACCCTCTCTCGTATCCGCATATGCTGTTGTCTCTTCACCATGGGCCCTCTTAGCTTCCCTCTCAAAGGTAGCACTAACATCCACCCCCCGTTCACACTTCAGCGAAGGCGGGAAGTCATGAGCAGAGGCCGGAGCCTACATTCGCTCCACAATAAAGGCCCTGGCATGCTCTAGGCGCTCTTCAACCCTGGCCAACTCCGTGGTTGCCTCTTGCCCTCCACTGAACCCTGGCTGGGAGAGATCATATTGGTCTGGGAGGAAACTCCCCAACCCTTCATACATCTCCTCTTCCTAATCTTCTCAGGTGGCCTCTTCGGTAGGAACCACTTCGAGCTCCTTAACTCGTCGATGACCTCCTTGCCTCGAGGCTCGGGGAATGGCCCTCGAACGGTGCCTCTACGCCACTAGACAAGATTCGTGAATGTTGAACCCCTCCGGATTCACACTCACATCCTGATACTACATACAATATGTAAGGGTAGGACAGAGGGTCTGGTCCCGTCGTGGTAGCTCGAACCTCGCATCAGTGCATCCCGCAAGCATCCAAAACCACCCACGCGCGCTATCCACCAACCCCCCTTCAAAACTCAGCCAGGGGTTGATATTCCCTACATACAATTAATCATACCCGAATTAGCGGTCAAATTAGCAAGGGATATAGGGTTTGAAATAGCATGTTGGACCCGTCTGGAGTATTTGATAACACGGGCGGATGTTCACCGTCCATCGAAAAGCGCCAAAGACATAGTGGTGTGCCCATCCATAGCCTGTGCATCCTGAAGTGACTCACCATATCTCCTGCCAGAGAAGTATGGAAAAAATAGGAAGAAAACATAATTACCGAAGAATAATAGCTCCCTCCTCATGTCAACTATGTCTTTTGTTGGCCTTCTTGTTTTGATGATGTTTAACAAACAATTTATTACTAATGTTGTTTGTCTAGTGTTTGTGCATTCTTATGTTTTGTAGACAAACAACGTAGTTGGAGGATGGATGGAATCGAGCCTTAACGATCATATCAAATGGAGGTTGGCGGATTTATGGAGTGAAGCAACGTTAATTCAAGTTAAAGATCCAATTACAAGCTTCTTCCGCAAAGTTTACCAAGTCATGCTCATTGAAGACCTTCATCAAGCTTGGGTATATTTAGTATAGGTTTATATTATGTGTGTTAATCCTATAAGCTCAAACATACACACACATATATATTTGTGATTTTCGTAACTATAAGTGTTTTTATGCAAAATAAGTTTTGGACTATATTTACATCATAAACAACTTTTATTATGTCCATATAAATATTCCATAAGTTTTCAAAACTTGTTTTGAGTCAAAAATAACAATCACATGTTTTTCATATATACGTCTTTTAGTGCTTTTGCAGAATACAGTGTTTTTCACAAATTATAAATGCAAATTGAGAAATTCTTTTTCTAACATGTTTGTTTTCATGTTTACAAACATTTCTCAAAGTTTCATCAAGTTTGGAATTGATTTGTCATGTTTAATGGAATTTACAAAATCATAATTTTCATTCGTCCATGTTCGTGCATGTTTTACAAAATAGATGAGTTTTCATAAATGGAAAATGATATTCACTAAATTCTTTCTTTGACATGTTTATCTACATGTTTAGAAACTTCCCTCAAAATTTTACTATTTTTGAAGTTTTATCTACATGTTTAGAAACTTCCCTCAAAATTTTACTATTTTTGAAGTTGATTTACTGTGCCTAATTGATTTTACAAAATCGTGTATCACAGCAGATTTTCAGAAACTGTATTTTTGTGTTCAAACATTTATTTCTCTCAACTGGGAAAAGTTTTTCAGAAATTATTTCTCTGACATGTTTTTCTACATGTCTAGAACATCCTACAAAATTTTATAATTTTTGGAGTTCATTTACTATTTTAAATTGATTTTACAAAACAGCTACGCACTGCTACAGTATTCCGGTCGACCGGAAACGTCTCTGGACGTTGGTTACTGTAGCTAACGGCTATAATTCCCAGATTTTGATATAATTCCGGTCGACCGAGGGCGCAGACATCAAACACTCATAATGTCTGATGAACCAGGCCATCAAATACATGTAAGACAGGTGAACCCGGGGGTTCAGGGTCTTGGCCACCTCTTCTACCCCTTCCCCATAAACAAACGAGACGCGAAAAAACTACATTGACAGCTTCCGAAGCCCGTTGTGAATACAGGTCGTCATAGCTGACACTAAGGCATATGGTCATCCATATGCCAAGCAGACAGCTGGGTAGACCACATCCACCAAAATTGACTCGAAGGAATTCATGGGAATCACGCATCTCTTCAGCCACAACATCAAGTAGCCAGCAAGCAAAGCTTTTGCCAATATCGCGAACTTGGCTTGATGATGGTACGACTCAAAGGTTAGCCTAGCCTGGAAACCATCTTCATCATGATCAAGAGATGTTGAATCGCTGCTCTCGGATATTCTCCTTTCTATCTCTATCGGATCACACTCATTCAGTGGTAGGATGGCTCATCTCTTATCCTTGTTATGAGGGAACAAGTAATCCGCCCAGTTCTTATGATTGATGCATGTCATCCTTTTATTCTTACCCTTGTGATCTACCAATCCAAGGGTATCCAAGAAGATGTAGTAGTGGTAGAGAAGCTCCCATAGAGTCTCTACCATCTGAGGGGCCTGATCAGAAAGGTGGTCGATTTCTTGTCGGTTGGGGACGTACTCTTCGTACGGGAACTCCCCCATTGGCAGTCCAGACACTTCATACATCTCATAAAGCACCAGCCCTAACTCCCCGTTCGGCGTGAAAAATGTGCCGCTGTCCAGACAGTAGAGTTCCAGAATGTTGTGAAGCTAGGGAGTGTTGATTTTGAGGCTGTGCTGAGTGGCCCTGATAGCCCTATATAGATCTGACCCATGCAAGTCAGAGTTCTCCGCTAACACGTATTTGGTGATTTTGTACCATTATGGGCCATTGCCCGTCGACGAGTGAACCCACCCGGGAGCTCTGAAATCCTTTGGGGGGAACTGACCCCCAGCTCTGAAGAAACATAGACGAAAGTTCTCGAACACCGCAGGTGTTTCTCCCATAGGTAGCTCACTCTGTAGGAGGCCCGGGTGTAGCATGATGACATGCTTACTAGAGCTGTCAACCCCATAACCAATCGAAGAACCTGTGAAAAGTCCACAAGTAACTCCGTCTTGAGATGGAGTTAGCTCCTAGTTAATGGTGTGGGGGACAAAGAGGGAACATATTTCTACCAACAAGAACCCCCTCACCATGCCGGGGGGGGGGATAATGAACCCCATCTATCTCACGGAGCCACATGCTCTCACTAAGAAACATGATGGAGGGGTCAACTACGGCATTGCCAAACATAAAATCAGGTTTCCCTATACCCCGACGCTGAGATTCCACTAGCGCCATGTCTGTGGATAGTTCCCGCAGCGTCAAATAGTGTCCCTCAGACACCACTTGCTTCAGCTCACTCGGCCTATCAACTTTAAACCCCGGCATCGGGTCAAGGAGCGAAAACCAAGGAGGAACCGTGAAACCAGTACTGCCATCAAGTCCAATGGCCCTGCCCCTCGAGAAGGCCTCATTAGAGAAGGCAGTTGCAAAGCACAACAAGGAGTTAGGACATTTTCAACCTTTTTGAAAAAAATTCTAAGTCTGCGAAACAGGCTATGTGCCATGATCGACGAAGCTCGCCTGATAAGGCTGACCTCACCTGAACAAAGTAGATCTCACCTGATAAGGTTGAGCTCTCTTGACTAGGCTAAACTCGCATAATAGGCAAAGTTCGCCTGATAAGCTTGAGCCACCTGACAAAGTAGAGCTCGTTTGATAAGCAAAGCTCACCTGACAAAGGCAGAGCTCGCCTGATAAGCAAAGCTCGCTTAACAAAGGTAAAGCTCGCCTGAATAGCAAAGCTCGCCATGAAACAACTAATGTTCATCTTCCCTAACTAGTTCAAACGATTCTCAAACCTACCAGAATGGGATCAGACAACTGCAGCGGCTGCGACAACGCTAGAAGCAGTGGAAAAGGAAGCTTTCCCCTTCCCCTTAGAGGCAAGCATTTTCCTGGGTGCCATCTCAGACTTGAAACAAGGGAGGCTGAGAATTTTTTTCTCTTTACAAAAGCTTAAGTGAGCGAAAATTTTAAGCAGGCAGAAATCTCCCAAGGAGGGAGATGAAGCCTATTTATAGCCAATCCTCCGATGGTTGAGATTCAACATCTCAACCAAACCCAACGGCTCGAATCGACTACAATAGTTCACACTCGACAATTCGACTCGAACGGTCGAGAGCGAATCTCAGATCAAATGGTTCGAGTCCAGACCGACGAGGCGGTTCACCTTCAAATCAACAACTGAGATCAAAGCTTTTTTAAATCAGCAACCACCATCTCTCATCGAAACAACAATCGAGATCAAAGAGTGAGAAGATGAGGTCATCCCATCAGATCATATTTATTATGATCTGACAAGCCCTCGCCGCCTTAGCTGGCGAGCACAAAGCGCACACCTACGAACATGTGGCCTGGCCATCAACTTTTAGGTGTTGCCTACGAGTTTGAGCTCACCTTCCAGCATGAAGCTCACTTGACAGCTCGAGTTTTCTTGCAAACACGAAGCTCGCTTGACGCTCGAAGCTTGCCTGAATTCATTGAGCTCGCTAAAATAGCTCAACTCAACAAAGGCGTTCAAACTCGCCTGAGCGAGAGAAACAGTGAGATTTTTCATTCAAAGTATTCTAGACCACATTCAATGTGATTTAGGTCTGAAAACTTTGAAGGGGGCCTTGTAGGCAGTGAAAATTACCTAAGTGTTAGAGCCCGCCTGCCAAGAGCTTGGGCTCGTTTGCAATCAAACTAAGCCCAGTAGAGCTTGCCTGTAGATCTCAATTGCCCATATTCATTAAGCTCGCCTGTAGAGCTCAACGTCACCTGACTGGCCTCGCCTCCTTATTGAGCTCGCCCATAGAGCTCAACCTTGCCTCTTTATCGAGCTCGCTCGTAGAGCTTAACCTCGCCTGTCAATGGAGCTCGCCCGTAGAGCTCGGTCACCTTTCCTTGTTGAACTCATCCGAAGAGTTCAACCTCACCTCTTTATTGAGCTCACCCGTAGAGCTCAATCTTGCCTCTTTATTGAGCTTGCCCACAGAGCTCAATCTAGCCTCCTTGTTGAGTTCGCCCATAAAGCTCAACCTCACCTTTTCATTAAGCTCACCCGCAGAGCTCAATCTCTTATGTTTATTGAGCTCACCCATAGAGCTCAACCACTCACAATTGTTGAGTTCGCTCACAGAACTCAATCTCTTCTTGTACTATTGAGCTCTCCCGCAGAGCTCGATCTCACCTGTTTATTGAGCTCATCCGCAGAGCTCAAGCATTGCCTGTTATCTTGACTCGCTCGCATGAATCAAGCTCGTCAAAACATTGAGCTCGTCAGCACGAGTTCAACCTTGCCTGAATGCTTCGCTTGTCCGCACGAGCTAAGCACACATGCAAGGAGTTCGCCCGCACGAACCCCGCTTGCCAACGAACACCAGTTCACACTTTAGATGGGCCCGCCAGCCGACCCTGCCTATTCGCCAAGCTCGCTTGTAAGCTCGCCTGAGCATTCAGACAGTTCTCGAGCTCGCTCTTAGCTTTGCTAGCCTCGCCTGAGCAATTGCTTGTGGGAGTGGGCCTACCCACTTCCCACGTCCTGGGTGATGATGAGGCATGGCTCTCACCTCCTCTATAGTGGTCACATCCACAGTTAGGGGAGGGCATGATGCTCCTCACCCACTAGTGGTCAAATCCCACAAATCAAAGGATGGCCCATGCCATCCCTTGTCTATTTAAACCCTCCTTCAGCCAACAAGAAAGAGGTTGGACATAGGCTGGAGAGAGGCGGAGTTTTTTACCCTGGGCAGCTACCCAAGGCAAGCAAGCTCTGGTTACGCCACTGCCTGAGAGATAACTTGTGCATTAATATAACACATAGCTAGATTAATATAAACCTAAACATAAATACATTTTTTAGTTATTATCATTAATGTTGATTTTTATCTTATTAAAAATCTATGTTGTTATAAGGACATTACTAGAAAATAAAATTTTATTCTCACTTATGAACTAATAATATCAAACATTGGAATAGGATTGAGATTTTTATTCTAGCTTTATTCTATAAATGCACTCAAAAAGAGAATTGAGAATGGTGATTTTATTCCCACATATATTCTATTTCATTTATTCTTTCATTCCATTCTCATTTGAGTCTATTCCCGCGTACCAAACGAGGTATTAATGCTCGAGGAAAAACATCAACACTTACATCTAAGAATAACCATAACTACACAAGTCTATCTAAGAATAACGATAACTTCACAAATCTAAGAATAACGATATCTACAAGTTTAAAGCAGCTAGTAAGAAATTTTATTCTAGGAACATGAAGAATATTCAGGTTAGCTGGGGGGTATAAAAGGCGCCCTCGAAAAATACAAGGAAGAAATCGCTGGTAAAAGGAATAATATCATCCACCCTGGGCAAAGTCAACAGCATCAAGCCAGCCGAGCCAACCCATACTTTGCTGGAGCTTCTAGAGGTCAGAAATGTGACGTTGCCATCCAGATAATATAAATACCAAATGCCAGATGCCAGATCAAACAAATACATCAAGCATCCAGCTAAAAGCCTTTGCACAGCTCTGTATTAGCTGTAAAGGCCAACTTTTGAAACCTGCAAAGAAATAATGCCAATAATACGGCACACGCAGCTAGCTTTCGTCTGAACAAATAAGCAAAAACTTATTCTAATGACGTCTACTTAAGGAGGGGAAAAACTTTACATAAAACTTTTTTCTTTACCACAAAACTGATATTAATGACAAAAAAAAGCACAAATTTAAAAGAAAAACACTTCCAGTTTCTATTCAGTATCTTGGAACTTCTCTAAGAGGAAGCATGGGCCTGGTTGATATTGGTGAACCGGAGGGAGAGGAGGCAATGTGGAGCACAGCAGAAGGATAATAGCCGGCTTCGTCAATGCCTTCTGATGTTGAAGGCTCATCTCTAATCATGGTTCGAAAAGATATTGAGCCACGCTTTGTAGAGGCATCGGAGTTTCTTCCAGTATCGGCAAGGCTCCCAGTGTCAAGATAGCTTTGGTTGGCAACTAGAGAAGCGCTATCATGGTAATAGTCATCATAAGGCATTTCTTGAATTTCAATTTGCCCGAGGTCTCTCAACGCCAATGAATCTGCCACCGGAAAATAGACCAGCATGAAGATGCCCACCACTGCACTAAAGAATAGCATGCAGAATGCCAGGAACACAATGGCTTCGAACGCCCAACTGCCCGGATGCAAAAAAGCAGATAATGTGAGAAGTGCCACTCTCAATGGAAGGGAGAGAAAGATTGATGATATCAACCAGTAAACCCTTCTTCGAAGCCGCTTGTTGATTACCAAAGAAAGCAACCTTCTTCCAACATACAAGGCATACAAGATGAGGAGAAGATCAAAAAGACCTAGAAGACTAGTGCTGAACAAAGGGTAAGTGCAAACTCTGTGGCTGTCTTTAACAATGGAGGAGGTATTGATGAAGTACTTGTACATCTTTGTTCCCCCATTCTTCTTCTCATTTAGTTTCGGACCAATGAAAACTAGCGCAATTTGCATGCCAAGAACAGGAAGGCAGAGAAGGAGGACATACAGAATAGCTTTTCTGTTCCATCGCTGGCTCAAAGTTCCTGAGTCTCTCTTCTTCAGTGAGGCATGAAGAAGGAATATAAGAGCGAGAAACATGCTCGGCTCTGCAAATCCAAAATTGGAAAGGATGTAGAACTTGCAAACATTCTTCTGCCATGATGCACTAGAGAAGAGCCTCAATCTCTCTTTCAGTAAAGTTAGCCTAAGAATCTCCCAGATGCCCCACCAAATTGCAACCAGAACGAGGGCAATGCGAGTAACCCAGGGGCCATTAAAGTAAACAAGTTGAAGAAAGTCTCGTCTTAAGATCCTTATCTGAAAATAGAGAGAACGGTAGATGCAAAACAAACCGAGAAGAATGAGAAGAGAGACCAGAACTACGGTTACCACACCGAATGCCTCGGCAGAAAATCTGGTCAGGGGCATGAGCCAAATCACAGATTCCACGCATGCTCTCCGCTAGCCCCTCAATCTTGTAAAATAGTAGATGAACCAAATTGGAATTCTTTAAAAAGAATAACTTTCTCCACCAGCGCACTTCCAGTTGTCAAACAAGCAACGCAAATCATTCCATATCTTGCTTACTACAGTTCTCTACACTGTTGCAATTATGCAGTCAGTAGAATGTCCTCGGTAAAAACTGAATGCAACATATTAATAATATGAACCCTGTTAAATGTTGAGAAAGAGCGAAGAATAAACAAGTTACAATATCAAACAAATCATACCAACTACAACCAATACCAAAGGATATAAAAACTTGAGAATATAAAATTCAAAAGAATTGTCAATTGTCTGCATCATATCATCTTGCCAAGTGCGAGACTCTTCAATGTAACTAAATAATGATGCTTTATTAGACAGTCAGGAAACCCAGGGCAAAACGTGAAATTAAAACAGGATGCACTTGAATATTAGAAGGCCACAAGAATAGAAATCTTTACAGAAACAAATACCAATAGTATAAGTTGATGCTCTTCACAACTAACAGTTTCCCCAACAAATTATAACACCAATCATAATCGCATCAGCATATCTCAATATACGATGGCTCCATGAAAGAAGTGACCAAAATTACGGAAGACATCAATGCAGTGCAAAACCTGTCTAATTTGTTGCCAATTGCATGATGCGACAACTTTTGCGAGATAACAGAATGGTTAATTTATAAAAGTATTCAACTGGCTGTTACAAGCAGCTGATGCTCATTCTCTTGGTGTATAAGTGACTTTCAATTTTAAAAAATAGAAGCACGATATGATCAAGTACTGCCAACTCACTACGAATACTTACCATTTTTTATAACGTATTTACAGTAAGAACCAAAAACTTACTATACCAGTAAAGTGTCCAGATAAGTACACCAATGGGAACATTGATAGTTTTCAATACAAAAAAAAATGTGACGTGAAATGGTCAGGGAAATTTTTGATGATAACTGTAAGAACAATTGGCAGTTTGAAGAAGCCAACATTTACGGCATTCAGCGGAAAAGGGCTAGTCACAAAAAGCTAAAACTTACCAATAGTGATCAGGACATTAGCACACAGAAAATACTATAATGGAGAATTTTTGGTTTACAGCTAAAACTTAAATGCATAATTGCCAGATAGACACACGAACGATAACAGCATTGGACAAGGGACGACATTTTATTAGAAACATAAGACAAGCCTATTAGGTGTTAGCAAGACAATATTAACCTACTGATCCCATTAAGACCGTAGCTGTGAGCGAACAAGAAAGCCTAATGGCAGCCATCAAGATACCGACACTAAGCGACACGTCAAATCTCAGCATACTGGAAACTATCAAAATACCTGACAATGTGACGTGTCTATCACAGCCTATTGGCAATCACCAAGATACCGACACTAAGCGACACGACAATCCCAGTCGCACTCGTCAAGAAAGGAGCTCCCTTAAAAACCGCAGGCTGACCAGAAGCCACCAACATTAAATCAAAAGTACAGAAAAGAGAGTTCCCATAAATACCAATAGCCTCACTGACGACAATCAAGACAAAAGAATTTACGGCATTGGCCAAAAACAGTGCGTTCACAGGAAGACCACAACGTCGATTGGCGGATATTGGAAAATGAGGACCATGGCCAATTGAAAGACACAGACTTCACACTCTTATAACCTAATACTCGTGCAACCAAAGGAGCAAGCGTCCAACCCTACGCAGCTACCACCTATTTGAATGACACACTAAAACAACCATCCCAAAAAAACCTCCTCGCAGCATAACCTACATATCGATTTATCAAATAGTCAAGAGACAATCTTTGTCATTCCTTCTAACTGTAGAACACCGGCATTTCTTCCACTTACCTGAATAATCAAATCCTTGCATAAAATCAAGCTTCCATAAGCTTGATCTCTAAACTAAAAACAGTATTTTCTCCACAAAAGCTTCAAAGAAGCCGTAAAATCATATATCATTTATGCTTGCAAAGCAACCAAACACAATTACGCCGACAAGTCAAAGTCATTTCTTCCAATTCCTAAATACCAACAAGCCAAGGCATTAACCAACGTGTCGCATAATAAATCACCAACACAACCCCTAAATACCACTCCTTTAACATCACATCTTCATTAACCCATGTTAAAATTATAGGAAAAACGAAATGAGTAAATCCTAGATTCATCTAAAACTTCTCCCCAATCATAAACCTGACAGATTCAACCCACAACACGAGAGAGGAGGAGGTACCTCAGCGGAGCATCCAGCATTCAAACTTCCACGACGTAGAAACCCTAATCTGAGCGCAGGGAGGCCAAATCCAGCGATACCAGGGTCAAGACGAAGCCCTTGGAGCGCTGAACCCGGATCCAAGAACCGCAGCGAGAGATCTCAGAAGCCCCGGGATCAACGAGGGGAAAGAGGAAGAGAGAGAGAGAGATGGGGGGAGAGAGAAACGAAATTCGTAGAGAGAAAGAGAGAGAGCGAGAGAGGAAAAGGTAGAGGAAGAAGAGAGAGAAAGAGAGGGGGAGGAGGGAGAAAATGGGGTTGGGTTGCTGACAGGCTGTCACCAGCTGTAGTTAGGCTCGGAGTTAGGTTCGGAGTTATAGAAATCAAATTATTATTGTTTTTTTAATATTTCGTATTATATATACGTGGGACGGACCCAGCTCCTCTTGTTTTGTCGACCGCAGGCGGAGGGGTTTACCGCGGTTGAGCGTATCACTTCTTATTTACCCTGTTGTCCTTTATGCAACCGGGTCGGGTTTCATCTTTTGGGTTTCCGTGTCTCCCCTAATTAGGGGTGAGCATTGTTCGGCTCACACCAAACAAACCGACCGAACCGCCCGACTTTGGGCAGTTCGGCTCGGTTTTGAACTGTTATCGGTTCGGGTCGGGTTCAGGTAACTTCAACCCGTATTAATCGACCCGGCCGAACTTCATTCACAAATGTACGCTACCCGTACTCATTACCCGACTCCGACTGTATAAAATGAAATCCCTGATTCACAGCTCCTAAACCCGAATCTCCAACCTCACCAGGTTGCAGTCGTCGACAATCCAACTCTCTCCATCTCCTTGCCCTCTCCAGTCTCCACCCCTCACCTCCTCGGCTCCTCCCCTTCTCTCATCCGTCTCTCCCCCTCAAACAATCATCCCTTCAAAACCTAATCTCCAACAAATAGAGGTGAATCCATGTCCAGCTCGAGGTGAATCCCTGTCCAGCTCGAGGCCGTCGCTCGTCGTCGTCGCTGAGCTCGAGGCCGCTGACGCTGAGACCTCGTCGCCTCTCATCGATTCGAGCAGCTTTCAACCCCTGGATCCTCAGGTATGAACTTCTCTTGTGTAAACCGACCGCACCGACCCGAACCATAACACTTCGGTTCGGTTCGGTTTTCTGTAGAGTGTCGGTGCCATTCGGTTGTCAAATATTTGGTCGAAACCCGACCGTCTGAATGCTCATCCCGAACCCTAATTACCGAAAGAGGAAAGTTCAGTTCAAATCAAAGGCTTAGGGATCTCTAACAAGAAAATAAATTACTAGTTTGTGTGTGTATATATATAATAATATAACTTCCCTTAAAAATATAAGTTCGAAAAAAAATTATGATTAATATTATTCTTTACTATTTTAAATATTTTATTTAGATCTTATTTTATCCTAATTTAAATTATTATTGTACTAATCCCACGTGAACTATATATATCTCAATAATTTAAAAAAATAAGATTAATAAAACATATGAAATACTATTGTGAATATTTCATTTAAATTCTAATCTATCTTGATACTAATTATATTATATACTAATCCCACGTGAACTACCTATAGTGCAACAATTTAAAAAAATAAAATTAAGAAATCATATGTAGCTAACATGTTATAATACATGAAGTATTACCAAAAAACCCAAAAAGTTTTCAAAATTATACAAAATACTCTCAAAAGTTTAAAATTACACAAAACACCCTGACTTTTCAAAACATAAAATAATAAACATGAAATCTAAAAATTAACAGTAACCCCCAAAGTATTTAAAATTTACAATTAACACCCTCGACATTTCAAAAATTATAGAAACGTCCTCAAAAGTGTAAATTACAAAAAAGCACCCTAAAATTTTGAAATTATAAAACTTACAAACAACATAGATGAATTCAAGGGATTACTAATAGGCATTTGAAAATTTAAAATAAGCAAAAATAATTCAAAGTTACAAAAAATGTAAAAACTCTCTCAAAAGTTAAAAATCGCAAAAACCTAAAATTTCAAAACTTATAACGAATATACATCAAATCAAGAAATTATTAGTAGACTGTTGAAAAATTGAACTTTATAGAAAATAACCCAATTTGTAAAAAACACCCACAAAATATCAAAGTTGCAAGAAATATCCTAATATTTAAAAACTTACCATCAACACATAAAATATGAAAATTACAAGTGTAGGGTCAAAATATTGATGTTGGATTGATTCTCTTAATTTAAGAAATGGGTTCGATCGCTTGGTATGAAACCCTTACAATCACCCACACACTCTCTTGATTACAGATGAAGAGAAGATTAATTCAGCTTCTCTTTGTTTAACGTGGGTTCTTGGTAGCGAAAGGATGTGAAGAGAAGATTAATTCAGCTTCTCTTTGTTTAACGTGGGTTCTTGGTAGCGAAAGGATGCTTCCCTCGATGCTTGAGCTCTTTGTTTAACGTGGGTTCTTGGTAGCGAAAGGATGCTTCCCTCGATGCTTGAGTCGAGATTGCCTCTCGTTGACGATCAGAACAAGATCGCTAAACCTTCTCACGTTCGTTAACCGGCTGAAGTTAAAGTTCAAAATCCGGATCCGTACGTAGAAACTTTGATCTCTAATGTTTCTTCAAGTCCAAGTCGAAAAATTTTCAACCCTTTTTCTATGTAGCCATCCATGGCTATTTATAGGGTTTAAGCACGTAATTGACGTGCTAAGATCACAGGTAGAGGGGCGTAACTGCCTCCTTCAAATCAGCGCACGCCGTAACGTGCTCCTGAAGATTAGCCTACGTGGCTAACTAAGTCTTCGGAGCCGTTGCAGCTAAACCTCTCGTGGATGACGAGCCTCGTCTTCAATCGAAACGGGGTTCATCAAGTAAGACGAGCCTCGATACACAGCAATGTTCGTCTTACAAAGCAAACTTTGCAGTAAACAAGCTTCTTCTAACGAATTTTGTCTTTGCTGACTTCATCTGACGAACTTCGTCTTCACTAACGAACTTCATCTTCGATAGCTGAGTCTAACTGCATAGCAACTTTAATGACTTTCTCTTAAACGAACCTCGTCTTCACTGACGAGCTTCAAATCCAACGGTGAGTTTTATCTTCACTGACGAACCTCATCCTTCAAAAATGAATGTTGAACCTCGTTTCCAATGACGAGCTTCACTGTTTGTTGTTGAGTTTTACTGCTCGATGACCTGCATTCTCGAGGTTGATCTTCACTAAACGACCAGCCTCGTCTCTGATTGAGACGAGGTTTGTTTTCCTGACCATCCTTCTCATATTTTAAACTTTGGCATTTTTGAATGCCTACAGCAAGCACCCAACTTAAAAATTAAAAATTTTAAAAAAATATCTAAGTTTAAAAATTGCAAGCCACATCCTCAAGAGTTCAAAATCACAAAAAAGCCTAAAATTTCTAAACCTAGCAAAGAAAAGACTAATTGTTTGATATTTTTTTATTTAAGATATATAAATTTAACTTTCAATTTAAAGTTTATTGTCTATTTTTAGCAACTAAAAGTAGTCTAAATTGATGTTGGTAAAAAATAGCAATAACAATAGATTAAAAATATCCAGTTAAGGAATAAAAATTTAAAAAATATATGATAGGTTAAAAATTAACATCACTGTATAAATTAAATGAATTTCATATAATTTTACTAATAACATTAATTGATAGAAGACTAAATTACATAAAATTGATAACAGTCTATAATATAATAGCTTAATATTAATTGATGATAATGTATAAACATTAATCTTTGATGTTGATAATATTTATAGAGTAAAATATACAAGAAGTTATATATAGAAAAGCTATCAGAAAGTTTAGAGATATCCTTCAAATGAATCAAGTTGTTTTCATTTTAATTCGAGAAGTGAAGGAAATAAACATATAATTCAGAAACATTTATGAATCACTTGAATTGACATTAACAAAAGTCATATCTATCAAAGAAGCATCGATTGAATTCTCATTGAAGAACATATTGAACAACTTTTTCCTAATCAAATAAACATTCTCCATGAAGGATATAAGAAAAATTACTAAGTTTTTATAAATCTTCATACGTTATTCTTCAAATACTATAGCAATCATAAAAGTAATATAAAATTACATACAAAAAAAATGTTGCAATAGAAATTAAACTGAAGCCATTGATCAACTATGTTATGAGATATAACAAGCCAGATAAGAGTAGGTAAATCATTATAATGGGCAAAAGGTGCACACATGATACATATTTACAATAGCGCAAGTTAATTCTTTTTTAAAATCAACCTTTTTCTTTTTCCTTGATAATCATATTTTTATTACATTTTTATACCCTTATTATCTATCTTATTTAAGTAAATATGTCACTAACAACATGTTTTTTTCTTAATTTATAGGATAATAAAGAATTAATGATTAAGAGCTAAAAGAGAACTCAAATTTCCTCATTTTTTAAACTTTTATTGAAGTCCAGGATCAAGCCAAACGATCTATAGAAGACGAAGAAGTAAGGATCCAATATAAAAAGAAATCAAGTTGAAATCATGTTCAAGATGAATAGCCGTAAAGAAATGAAGATATCTCTCAATCCGAAAGACAAAATTTAACATATAATATATGAAAATAGTCTATTTCGATGAGACGGAGCTAAATGCATTTTTAAAATTTTAGAATTTTAATCAGTTGGTCAACCGATTGGCTAATCGACTGATCAGTCAATTGTTTTGTAACAAACTTATTTTATGGCTAAAAATTTATTAATCGACTGATCAGTCAATTGTTTTGTAACAAACTTATTTTATGGCTAGGATTTAATCCTTGGAGCCCAAGTAAAATCTAATTGTGATGCCCCTGGTTTCACACAAGGCTACAATCTAAGGTGAACCCAAGAATGTGAAACATGTCAAGCATCCACACTGTGCATCAATATGTTTCACAATCACGGTCATATCTCTCTAGTGGAATCAAATAATGAACAAGTGTAGGTACAAAGCAGATAGAATAAAGATAAGAATACAATGAACATGATAAAGAAAAGAGATATCAAAATAATAATAATCATGTTCCAACTAAAATAAATGAAGTACAACAGATGTCCAAAGCATAGATGAAATATCACAATGCATAAGAGTCAACTGAAATAGTACTAAGGCACTTAACCTTCCAAAATAAAATACAACTCTAAATATCTGAAAATAAACAATAACTAATGTGGAGCACTAAATAACTACTAATAATAAATAATGATGGAAGCTAAGCAGAAACTCCATCAACCTACGACTCTTCGAACGCCTGACTTACTGCCTAAAAAGAAGGAAAACAATGAGCATCAAAACGCTAGCGAACATCTCCACCGTCCTCAGAGGGAGGAGGTAGGTGTAGGAAAATACAAGTTAGTACATATAAATATATAAATTATCTATCCTGAACTTAGAGAAAAATTGATATTTAGAAATCCACAACACGAGAATGGGTACGTCGAACGAAATAATCCAAACAAGAAAACCCTCATGTATATACTTCGTATCTCAAATTGTGAATCGCTAAATACCAACTCCAAATCCTGTTAATAAAATAATAAATAAAAGAACAATACATAACTAAGCTTCATCCAATACAAGTCACATCAAAATATCTCACACTACCCTTGAGTAGGTGGCATAGTCACAAGAATAATAATTCTGGTAAAAGAACCTCACATAATATATGTATAGTGTATGACAACCTCAGTCTTATGCCATACTCTCAGGGTAAGTAATATGGAAGCATGAATGCAAATCTGTACGATCCTTTAACAAAAAAAATAATGATGCTGAGTAAGGCGTTCATAATATCCTGTGGCATCACCTACTTTACTCAATTACCTTGTGGAAATAGGTGTGTCAACAATAATGCACATGGAGTGAAGTCTACCGCGATCTCATTGCAGTATACCAACTAACGCACTCTTAGTGTAGTCCCCCACAGTCTCATTGCAGAGTGCCAACTACCCCACTCAAGCATCCAAACTATCATGAAATACAATATGCATCACTCTCTATCATGACAAATGCAAAGTATAGAGAATATACCTCCAAAAGCTCGTGCGTACTCAAACTCCAATACGCGTACCCTCGTATACAATGCACGTATATCGATGTGCGATTCGTACTTCATGTGTACGAATAAAACACGTGAAATAAAACTAATATGCGCAAAACAACCCAAACCAGTCGACCGATCATGTGCCATCGGTCGATTGATGGCTTTCATAAGACGTGCACAATAGCCTTGATCGGTCGACTGGTGGTCCATGACTGATCGATCGATCAGAGCAATCACACCCTGCTAACAAGTTATCGATCGACTAATCATCCTTAATCAGTCGATCGACGAGATGTAAAAATACAGATTTTTGCAATAAACTGATACTCTCATAAATTTATTAAGAAAAAGGAAAATTTTTATTAAGACCCATATGTTAAAACTTGTGTAAGGTATATTAGGGTTTTGATGCGGCATAAACATGTACCAAAAAGGTTGCAAGTGCACAACCGTGTCAAGTTATAGTATTTAAGATATCGATCCCACGAGGAAGGTGTTTTGTAGGAGAAAATATAAAATCGGTTCTTATGTTGTGTGCGTGACAAATAAGATTGATGAGTGAATATGATTGTGAAGAGATTGAGAGAGTGAAAATGGTGTGTGAATAGGTGCAAAGTGTAAGTGAGAGTGGATTTGAAAAAGAATGAGTATGATCAATAAGGTGAGAATGAAAAATGAATAAAATTAAGAAACAAAACTAAAAAAAAATCAAGAATGAAGAACAAAATTCAAGAATAAAAGAAAATGCAAGAAATTAAAGATGGTGGATTTAATTATAGATATGGGTAATCTAAAATTAAACCCACTTCTTAGAAAAGGGTGATTCCCTAGTGGGTTCTAGCCTAAAGGCGAATCAAACAAAATAAAAATAAACAAAAAGAAAAACTAAACCCAAGAGGGTTCTAGCCTCAAGGTGAATAGTATAAGAAATTAAAATCTAACTACAAAATAAATTACAAAATCTAAACTACAAAATAAATTGCAAGAATTAAATGCAAGAAAGTAAATCTACTCTATAATCATGAAATAAATCTAAGGCAAGAGGGTTCTAGCCTCTTGGCTATTTAACAAGAAAATAAAATCTAACTACAAGCATAGAAATAAATCTAAACTAATAAGCAATAAAAGAGAAAAAGAGAAGAAATACAAACCTTTAAATAATTCTCCATCTTCATTTTCATATTCATCATCCAACAAAGAGAAGAAGAGAAAAATTTAAAGTGGTGAAAAAATTATTATTATTAATTATAACAAAAAGTTATAATTTTGGAAGGTCTTCTCAATTAAGAGTAGCCCTCCTCTCCAAAAGGAGTTACAAAAATTTTCACATCCTTAACCCCTCACTCTCTACCCCTATTTATAGTAATCTTTAATGAATATGAGCCATTGGATTTGTCTTGAGCCCCAAGCAACAATCTCCACCTTTGAATTTGCTTTTTGTTCTTCTCTAGCCCAATCTTCATTTGATTTTCTAAGAAGCAAGTCCGGCCCAATGCAATTCATGAGAGCTCTAAAAACAGAAAATTAAGAAAAACAAGTCTGGCCCATTCTCTAGAGCAATCCAATTCGATCCATGAGAAAAATGAAAATCCCCATTTCATTTGATTTTGAAAACAGACAATGAACAAGCAAGTCATCCCATACAATGTAAAATCAACCGGTCCATATGATTTTCGCTGCAGCACCCAAAGCGAAGACCAGTCCACTTGAATTTCCATTTGATGAACAAGCAAGTCGGCCCATGATTCATTTGATTTTGAAAATTAAAATAGAAGAGCAAAGACTGGCCCATGATGGAAATCCACCTCCAACCTGCAGCAACCACATCAAATTCGGTCCATTCAAATTTTCAGCAACAAGTCCGGCCCATTGCATTTGAAGTCCAAATAAGCAGCACCGGTCATGGAGAGCTGTCCGCATGGAATTTGGCCTTGATTTTTTTTTTGGCTTCTTCATAATGTGCAGCATGAAGGTCACGGATTTTTATTTTTTTATTTTTCTTTGGGCCATCATTTGCTTGATGGGCTTCCAACCTTTTAATCATAGGCTTCTAAAATGGTGCAAAATAGAGAAGAGAGATTTTGAGGGGTTTTTACATTTAATAATATTTATTTATATTTTCATTCAATTATGTGCAAACTAATCTAACAATAATTATTAATGGTATATTTATTCATGTAAAATAGATAATGAGGGTATAAAATTATAATAAAATATGATTATCAAATACCCCCACACCTAAACTTTTGCTAGTCCTCTAGCAAAGAAAATAAAAAGAAAATCCGAACTCACTTTCGCAGGAATCGCGGTTGTATTTAGCGTATACAATAAGCCTTTAAACCCCTAGGTTACCCTTGTGGACGAGTTGTAGTCTCGTGAGGGTTTGCAGTGAATATACCCACAAAATTCGGTCAACTTGCCAAGTTAAAATAAGTCAGTAAATAACTAAATTTACTTGATAACTTTTAGATAATCTAATTGGAGCCAGTTATCACTCAAGAAAACATTTTTATATATAACTCTAAGGTATATTTTCAAGAAAATCTTCTCATTGTAGCAATATAAAACCAAGCCAAACTTAGAAATTTAATTTAAAAGTTTTGAAAAGAACATGCTAACTCTTTGTTTTAAATAATTTTCAAGTTGCTTGATTTAAAATATTTTCCAAGACCATATATACAACTATAAAACATTTATTAGTTTTTTAACTCTTTCATCCTTGGTGATTTTTTTTACTTTAACGGGCTTTCTAAGTCACCATTTAACGAGTTTTTAGCCAATGGATCCCAACCTAAATGAGCTTAGGTCATTAAGTATGGAAATACTCCTTGGGCTTAATTACTCGGTCAGCTTAGGCTTAATAAGATAGAATCACCTTGAATTAAAGAGTTTTTTTTCTTTTTGGTGCCCATTTTTCGCACTCTTCTTTTGCAAATTTTTTTTTGTATATGTATGTATATTTTGAAAATATGTAAATCAAGACACTTTGAAAAAAATTATTTTCAACTCTAAGTTAAGCATGCAAAAATTTCATTATTTTAAATAAAAGTCCAAGTTAAGGCTTAAGTAAAGTATACTACTTTGAAAATCATTTCTTAAGAAATTTATTTAGAGTTATCATAAAAAGTGAACTTAAGTAAATAACCAACTAGGGATTAGAAAATTTCAAATTTATCAAATAAATTAATTATTACATAACTCTATCAATTTGGCAAGTGACGATATTTTTATAATTTTTTTTTAGAAAAAGAGAAAAAATGTAACTAAAAATGTAAAACAAAGAGAAAAAAATAACTAATTCCCACCCCCACACCTAAATTTTACATTGTCCTCAATGCAAACTCTATGATGCATAAAGTAAAGCAGATAAGAAGTGAAGCACTTACATTTGATCGGTTGATAAAAATCTACAATTACCTTTGGTCTGAGGAGGATGAAAACAAAAATTTATTCTTCTTTCTTTTCTTTTCTTTTTTTTCTTTTCTTTTCTTTTTTTTTTCTTTTTTTTTGAAAACTGAACAAGAAACTCTCACATGAGAGAAGAATAAATTCTTTTTATTATTCTGAAATAAACAAAATAAACAATGTAGAATGAAGTATTCAACATGAAGAGTTCTTGTTCTACATTGAATCCTACCTTACTGTTGAAAATTCTTCCCCGGATTTTAAACAAATTCAGAATGATATAATCAATAATGTGAATTTCCAAGCATTTCGGGGTGTTCAGTAATTCTTGCAACAAAGTAAGGTAGATATTATTGGTGTCATGCATTTTGCATTTCTTAATGAACTTAGACTCTTGTACTGTGAAGTTTTGTTTTCTAACAACCAATTCTTCTGTGAAGTTCTGAAAATTTGGTTGTTGATTATTCTCCAGGAATCTAAGTTCATCAAGAAATAGTTCTTCAAAATTTAATTCAAAGCAGCAAATGTTTAACACAGTTTTATTATTCTCAAGGACATGATCTGCTTCTTCTAAAAACTCTAACTCTTCATCAAAAATTTCCTCAAAACTCAAATCAGACTCTTCTTCTTCTTCTTCTGATCTTTCCTGAATGTAGTTTATTTCTAGAGGCTGATTATTTGGTTGGTCCCCTGGATTAAAAATGTTAAGATCAGCAGTCAAATTCCCAAAGGACAGCTTTATTTGACCAGTTCTACAGTTGATGAGAGCATTAGAAGTGGCTAAGAACGGTCGTCCTAAGATGACATGTGTCTGTCCTTTAGGATTGGAAACAGGCTGTGTTTCCAAGACTACAAAATCTACTGGAAAAATAAAGTCTCCAACTCTTTACGTTTCAAATGTATGGGATTTGATAGTATTTCACTGATATTGGCGGCTAAAAAGACTTTCTTTTGAACATTTATTCTCCTCTTCTTAGTGCACAATTCTTTTAAAAATTTAGCATAAGATGGAATTTGTTCAATTACATCTAAGAGAGGAATATTGACCTTAACCTGCTTGAATGTTTCTAAGATCTTCTCCTCCTGAGGAGAGTGTTTCCTAGACCTGAGTCTATCTGAAAAGGGAGCAACTGGTCTAAATCTATCAAAAGCAGGCTTAGGTTCGGGTTCAGGTTCTTGGTCATCCGAGGGGAGTGATTGTTGAATAGATTCATCAGAAGGAGAAGGAGAAGGAATTCGTACAGGATCAAGAATTTGACTTGGAGGAGTTCTCACTTGATTATCTACCTGTCTACCTGACCGAAGTGAATGGATTGCATTCACTTGGGCTTCATAGGATGAACTGCATCCTGTGTTCTTAGGGTTGACCACAGGTTGACTTGGAAATTTTCCTTTCTCTCTTTCACTCACGGCACTAGCTAGTTGACCAAGTTGGGATTCTAATCTAGCTATAGCTTGAGTGTTGGAGTTGAGCATTTGTCCAGTGGATTGCATGAAGGAATTCAGAGTGCTAGACGTTTGAGTCAACATATTCGTGGTTTGAGTAGAGGCCTTAATTATGGTTTCTAAACCCCTGTCTAAGATATTGAGACGTTTATCCTGATCTGGATTGTGATGAGTCTGAATTACAGCTTGATGAAGAGGAGACTGATTTTGATACGGCAGATTGGGTTATTAAAATTGTGAATGAGAATTGAACGGAACTGTGTTTCCCCTAGGAAAATGTTGGGTCGAAGCGGGAGTGAAGTTTTGAGTTCCGGGAGAATTTCCTTGATTCCATGCAAAGTTGGGATGATTTCTCCAACCTGGATTATAGATTGGAGAAAATGGATCATTTCTAGGGTGCTGAAATGCAGCGTTCATCTATTCTAATGAATTGTTATTTCCTAGGAGAGGACATTCCTCTGAAACGTGGGTAGGAGACTGACAATTATGACATCTTGAGGCAGAAACATGATTGATTTGAGCTGGAGCTCGTTCCTTAATTTCTAAAGCTTCTAACCTTCGCAGAATCGTCGCCATCTTCGCTTCAGAAGCAATGTTTGACTCCAAGGAAAGACCACTAGACTTACATTGGGGAACTGATGAAACCCTATCATCGTACTGTTCCCATTGCATTGTTTTTTCAGAAAGACTCTATAAAAACTCCCAAGCTTCATCAGCATTTTTCCTCATAAAATCCCCGTGGCACATTGATTCTAAGGAAGTTTTTGCAGAATAATCTAATCCCTCATAAATTATTTGGCACAATCGCCATTTTTCTAAACCGTGATGAGGACATTGGATGAGAAGATCTTTAAATCGGTTAAAATACTTCCAAAAATGTTCTCCCGGGATAATTTTAAAGTTTTGAATGCTGTTCCTAAGCTTTACCGTTTTATGAATAGGGAATTTTTTTTTTAAGAAAAACGGTGACAAATTCATCCCAAGTTGAGATGAAATTTGTTGGTAAGCTGTACAGCCATTTTTTAGCTTTATCCTTAAGAGCAAATGGAATAAATCTAAGCTTAACCGCATCTTCATTTAATTCTCTCATTTTAATCATAATACACACTTCCTCAAATTCCGAAATAAAAATATATGCGTCTTCTGTTTCATTACCAAGGAATTTGGGAAGCATGTTTATGTATTGCGGTCTAAGCTCAAAACTTATTCCATTTGTTTCGGGGAGCCTAATGCATGAGGGGATTGCATTCCTAATGGGATAGCACATATCATGAAGAACGGGTGGATTAGGATGCTCCATTTCTATGATTGGTTCAAAGCGAATTAATCGATGTGTATTATCCCTAATCCACTGTTGCATACACCAGAATATTTCTTTTTATTTTTATTTTTATTTTTTTTAAGAAAAGAAAAAAATTAGTTTTCTTTATGAGAAGAAAAGGATAAAGAAAAATCTTAACAAATCAAAACAATCACTTTTCAACCAACTCTAATTCTAGGGTTTAGCCTAACTCAACTAGACCAGCTCCTAACCAAAAACTCCTACAGTGAAAAGATAAAAGTTTTACCCAGGTAGTTAGCCAGGTAAGGATAGTACTAGAGGGTGATCAGAGATCAATTAAGTACCTCTTTCCTTACGGAGCGCTTTACGCAACCCCTAAACCTTGCCTTAGACACCAACTAATCTGAGAAAACTTAAACCGGTTCACTTAAGGATTTCTTGTTCCTTATTGAGCTCGAATCCTTAGGGGCCAACGTCTAATGAGTTTTATTAGGCTTGGGTGGTGTAGTGAGGAATTAGTGATTTTTGGGCTAAGGAAAGGGTGATGAAATCCCTCACCTTATCTTGATTATGGGGTTTTGCCCTTAAAAATATTTTTAAGTGTGTGTCAAATCAAGATGCTCAAATCACTTGGTGAATTCCTACACTATATGAAATGCAACCCTATGAATTAAAAGCAACTAAAAAGGATGGAAAAGAAAAATCTTTTTTTTAATTAGGGTTAACAATCAAACAAATGAGAAGGGGGGATTTGTTTGAATTTATTATCTTGTTAGTAAATATCAAAGTGGAGGATGAATTTTATTATGGTTAACAAAAAATAAAATAAAATCCTTTTTTTAAAGTCCTAATTGTCTCTAATTGTGAAGAAGTAGCTAAAGGGTGGAATTAAAAACTAGAAAGAGGACTTACCCGAAAGCAAATCTTCAAATCCTAGCTCTCCAATCCACGATCTTCAAGCTCCAAGCGTTTCCTTCACAAAAAACACACAAGTTAAAGAATCAAAATAATTAAAACCTACTTAAGCACCCTCATATAAAATTGGTTCTTATTTTGTGTGCGTGACAAATAGGAGTGATAAGTGAATGTGATTGTGAAGAGATTGAGAGAGTGAAAATGGTGTGTAAATGGGTGCAAAGTGTAAGTGAGAGTGGATTTAAAAAAGAATGAGTATGATCAATAAGGTGAGAAGGAAAAATGAATAAAATCAAGAAACAAAAATAAAAAAAATCAAGAATGAAGAACAAATTTCAAGAATAAAAGAAAATACAAGAAATTAAAGATGGTGAATTCAATTATAGATATGGGTAATCTAAAATTAAACCCACTTCTTAGAAAAGGGTGATTCCCTAGAGGGTTCTAGCCTAAAGGCGAATCAAACAAAATAAAAATAAACAAAAAGAAAAACTAAACCCAAGAGGGTTCTAGCCTCAAGGTGAATAGTGTAAGAAATTAAAATCTAACTACAAAATAAATTACAAAATCTAAACTACAAAATAAAATTATAAGAATTAAATGCAAGAAAGTAAATCTACTCTATAAGCATGAAATAAATCTAAGGCAAGAGGGTTCTAGCCTCTTGGCTATTTAACAAGAAAATAAAATTTAACTACAAGCATAAAAATAAATCTAAACTAATAAGCAATAAAAGAGAAAAAGAGAAGAAATGCAAACCTTCAAATAATTCTCCATCTTCATCTTCATCTTCATCATCCAACAAAGAGAAGAAGAGAAAAATTTAAAGTGGTAAAAAATTATTATTATTAATTGCAACAAAAAGTTACAATTTTGGAAGGTCTTCTCAATTAAGAGTAGCCCTCCTCTCCAAAAGGAGTTACAAAAATTTTCACACCCTTAACCCCTCACTCTCTACCCCTATTTATAGTAATCTTCAATGAATATGAGCCATTGGATTTGTCTTGAGCCCCAAGCAACAATCTCCACATTTGAATTTGCTTTTTGTTCTTCTCTAGCCCAATCTTCATTTGATTTTCCAAGAAGCAAGTCCGGCCCAATGCAATTCATGAGAGCTCTAAAAACAGAAAATGAAGAAAAACAAGGCCCATTCTCTAGAGCAATCCAATTCGGTCCATGAGAAAAATGAAAATCCCCATTTCATTTTATTTTGAAAATAGACAATGAACAAGCAAGTCGGCCCATACAATGTAAAATCAACCGGCCCATATGATTTTCGCTGCAGCACCCAAAGCCAAGACCAGTCCACTTGAATTTCCATTTGATGAACAAGCAAGTCAGCCCATGATTCATTTGATTTTGAAAATTAAAATAGAAGAGCAAAGACCGGCTCATGATGGAAATCCACCTCCAACCTGCAGCAACCACATCAAATTCGGTCCATTCAAATTTTCAGCAACACATGATGGAAATCCACCTCCAACCTGCAGCAACCACATCAAATTCGGTCCATTCAAATTTTCAGCAACAAGTCCGGCCCATTGCATTTGAAGTCCAAATAAGCAGCACCGGTCATGGAGAGCTGTCCACATGGAATTTGGCCTTGATTTTTTTTTGGCTTCTTCATAATGTGCAGCATGAAGGTCACAAATTTTTATTTTTTTATTTTTCTTTGGGCCATCATTTGCTTGATGGGCTTCCAACCTTTCAATCATAGGCTTCTAAAATGGTGCAAAATAGAGAAGAGAGATTTTGAGGGGTTTTTACATTTAATAATATTTATTTATATTTTCATTCAATTATGTGCAAACTAATCTAACAACAATTATTAATGGTATATTTATTCATGTAAAATAGATAATGAGGGTATAAAATTGTAATAAAATGTGATTATCAGGTTTATTCTATTGCATGAAATCATGAATACAAATCTGGGAAATAAACCTAAAACCCTAACACGTTAATATGTGTAAGATCATCATGAAATAACTAACTTTTGTCAAAATTCATATTAAATCAGGTTCAAAACTTAAACCCAAAACTGGAAATTCATTTTATATATTTTTAAATAAAAAAGATTAGATCTTTATATCATACGGTTCAAAAAAAGTGATATTTATACATAAACTAGGTTTAGAAATCCGATAAAACTGTTTAAAATAAAAAAGAAACAGGGAATGAGTTTGGAGGAGATGAAACTCGCCTCAAAACATGCTGAGCTCCCCAAATATGTAAGAAAACATGATCCTCCTTCACCAAAAGCCCTCGCCCTCCTCTTGATTTTATTCTCAAAGCTCTCAAAATTCACAAAAGTAGGTTTTAGGGTTTTGAGGGGAGAGGGTGGCTGTTTATTCACGTGAAAGATGATGAAAAACAAGAGAAATATCGTATATATATACTTATATACACAAACGGGACGAATCGAAACAAAACTGACCCGAAACCAAACCCGTACTATGTGCACCCGTCAGTTGACTGATGGCTTGCCACTAGACGACTGACAAGCACCTATCGGTCGATTGATGGTTTTCCATTGGTCGACCAACAAGAGCTGCATTGTAGAAACAATTTTTTGTGTGTTGTGCATGTTTACACTATTAAACATATGTATATGTACTTAATTAATCTCAAATCAATTACAACCATACTCATTCATCCTAGAATAGTATCAAATATGATAAAAAATCATTTAATATTATTTTTCATAATATATTCAAAATTTATAGGGTTTTACATTCACCCCCGTAAAAGAATTTCGTTCTTGAAATTCCGTAATCGTATCTTAGAGATTAATAATACGAGAAAAACACGATGAGGGGATAATCCAGACAAGAAAACCCTCACATACACATGATGTACCATTAATCTCTGTTAGTCCCTAGAGGGGGGGGGGATGAATAGGGTTATGAGGCAATAGATGTGCAATTAAACTAAAGACAATACAATACACCACAAAATAAAATACTAAAACAATATAAAGGAGATGAGTTAGGAAATAGTTAGCCAATCGTGACATGCGATATGTTCACGAGGTTCAGTCCTCCGACCTACGTCCCCGCTCCCCACTCTCGAGGAGAACTTCATTATCACAACCCGGTTTGGAAGCCGGAACTTCTTCACAATGATCTCCTCTTGAGGTCTTACAACCCACACAACTTGATCTTCTCAAGAACAACCTCACCACACAATTACAATAGAACAAGAATGACTCTCACAACAATCCCCATGACAAAGATCAAGTAAGGAACAAATGAAGCTCAAGGATTGTGGAGTGTGGAAGTGAGGAGAGCAAGAGCTCGAGAATAAGAAATTGAAAATTAGAGCTCAAAAAAACTTAGAATGCAAAGCTTGGGAATTTTCTCTTGCTTATTTTTTCAACTAAAGTGAAGAGAGAGGTTAAGTATTTATAGAAGCCCAAAACCCCAGCTCAAATCCCAAACAAAATAAAAAATCCCAAAAATCCAACTACCAGAAACTAGTCGTTATAAGTCGACTTGTAATAGTGACAAGTCAAATTGTAACTAGCCATTACGGGTGAAAAAGACCTCTATAAGTCGACTTGGAAGAAAGCATAAGTCGACTTACTATAAGTCGACTTGACAGGTTGTATAAGTCGACTTGACCGAGAAAAATCACATATTCTAGAGCAGTTCATAAGTCGACTTATCTGACCTGATAAGTCGACTTATGAACATGCACAGGGACTACGCATATTTGAAATTTGATCTTTTTAGGCCCTTAGAAAATAGTAAATAAATTCCAAAAAATATAAAACTTCGAAAAAAGTTTATAAACATGATTTTTAATATGTTAGAAAAAGAATTTTTGAAAAATCATTTTCCAAAAGTAAAAACTACTAATTTTCCAAAATAGTTCAAAAATAATGAATTGTGTGAAAGTGTGTGTCTGAATCCAATGAGCTTTAAATGTTACCAACTTAATGACTTGCCTACATTAAGCACTAGAGAGAAATAAAAATTCAAATATCTCACATATATGAATACAATTCCTTGATCTTGATATTTGCTCATATCTTTGATGAAGCTTCTTGTGAGTGTTGTGCTCTTGATAGCTTTGCTTCATCACTTAGTCTCCATCTCCTTGCATATCTTCGTTGTAGCTTGTTGTTCCATCCAATCCTCCAATATAGGTACTAATAAGCTTGATATTCTTATAATTTACAATATCACTCAACAAGCAAATAGTACTAATAATGGTGGTTATAAATCATCATCAAAATATAAAGGTTAATAATCTCCCCCTTTTTGATGATGACAACCAACCATTATTCAAGAGCAAAATAAAATTAAATATATAGCTTATAGATAGTTACTCCTCCTATCTATAAGGCTCTCTCCCCCTAACTATGTGCACAAATAAGGAGATTTCTCTCCCTCTTTGTCACCATAAAAAATGGGGTATACAATATAAAATACATGCAAAAACCCACAAAATACACCTCAAGTGTTGGCCTACCCGTGTCACATTCCTCAAGTGTTTGGATTTACGACCTCTCCCTAGGCATTACTAACAACACACTCCTCTTGGAATTGACCCCGGTCTCTCCCAACCACTCCTCTTGGTAATTTTGTGTGTTTAGACATGTTAGGACAATGAGTGCGTAAAGGAAAATAATAGAATATGAAAATGATAATCCGAACAAACAAACAAACAAACAAACAAAATCAAAGAATGTACATGCCCAAACCATTTCTTATGCGACAAAAATCTTTTTCACTAAGAGGCTTGGTAAAGATGTCTGCTAATTAAGATTTAATATCAATATAGATAAGAGATACATCTTTCCTCTCTACATGGTCACATAAGAAATGATGGTGTACATCTATATGCTTGGTTCTAGAATGTAAAACAGATTTTTTTTTGAAATATTGATAGCACTAGTATTATCATAAAAAATTTGTATCTTGAAAATGCAAATCATAATCAACCAAGTTTTGTTTCATCCATAAAATTTGGGCACAACATAAGCCGACAGTAATGTATTCCTCTTCCGTAGTAGACAAGATAACACAGTTTTGTTTCTTGGATGCCCAAGAGATAACAGAGTTACCCAAAAATTGACATGTACCACTCGTACTCTTGCGACGGCAAAGTTGGCATCACAAAAACCATAAAGATCAAAAGAAATACCTTTTGGATAAAATAAACCAAGATCTATTATGCCATTAACATATTTAATAATTTTTCAACCGTAATCAAATAAGACTTTTCAGGAGAAGTTTGAAAACGGGCACATGCACATACACTAAACATGATATCCGGTCTACTAGCGGTAAGGTAAAGGAGACTACCTATCATACCTCGGTAAAGCTTTTGGTCTACCTCCTCACCACTATCATCCGCATCAAGTTTGATACTTGTGCTCATGGGGGTTGGTGCATGCTTGGAGTTCTCTAATCCGAATTTCTTCACCAATTCTCTAACATATTTACTTTGTGAAATAAATGTCCCATCCTTAGTTTGCTTGACTTGGAGACCGAGAAAGAATGTGAGCTCTCCCATCATGCTCATCTCAAATTGGTCTTACATAACTTTTAAAAAAATCCTTGCACAAAGATTCATTAGTGGCACCAAAAATGATATCATCAACATAAATTTGAACTAAAAGAAAATTATTTTTCCATTTTCTAACAAAAAGTGTATTATTAATTTTTCTTTTAGAAAAGCTATTTTTAAGAAGAAAACTAGAGAGACCAGCATACCAAGCTCTAGGAGCTTGTTTCAACCCATATAAAACTTTTTAAACCCGGTAAACATGATTAGGAAATAAATGATCCATAAAACCAGGGGGTTGCTTAACATATACTTACTCCTCTATAAAACCATTTAAAAAAGTACTTTTAACATTCTTTTGAAATAATTTAAAATCTTTAAAACTAGCAAAGGCTAAAAACATCCTAATAGATTCTAATCTTACGACCGGTACAAAAGTTTTATCATAGTCTATGTCCTCCTCTTGAGTGTATCATTAGGCAACTAAATGAGCTTTATTTCTAGTCACTATGCCATGTTCATCAAGTTTGTTTCTAAAAACCCATTTAGTTCCAATAACATGAACATTATTAGGTCTAGAAACTAATTTTCAAACATTATTTCTTTGAAATTTCTTTAGTTTATCATGCATTGCTAAAACCCAAAACTCATCTTTTAAAGCATCGTTAATTCTTTTAGGTTCTATTAATTTGGGATAAGAAGACTACATTACCACACTCACTCAAGGTTTTTGAGCGAGTTAGACTCCCTTGTGATAGACTCCCTATTATTTGTTCCTTTGGATGATCCGGTACAAACTTTCATGCATTATGAAGTTCTTCTTCATTTTGTATGTTTTTACTTTCCCCATCCTTTTGTGCATCCATTGAGGGTTTGTCATTTATTTACAAAAGCTCCAATCCTCCCTCAATATCATCATCATCCCTAGGTAAGCTATCTTGCAAACCAATATTAGTCTCATCAAAAGTAACGTTTATAGACTCTTCAACAACAAGTATTTGTTTGTTGAAGACCCTATAAGCCTTACTTCTAGATGCATATCCTAAATATATACCAACATTAATTTTTGAGTTAAACTTATCATGGTGGTCTTTAGTGTTTAAAATAAAACATTTACAATAAAAAAATATGAAAATATCCCATATATGGGGTTTTGCCAAAAAAATAGTTCATAAGGAGTTTTTTTAAATTTAGGTCTAATCAAGACACGATTTAAAACATGACAAGCCGTTCACCGCTTCTGCCTAAAAATACTTAGGCAAATCAAATTGTACGTGTCATCTCTTGTATGGTACGATTTTTTCGTTCAACAATACCATTTTGTTGTGGTGTTCTAGGAGCGAAAAACATATGAGAAATACCACACAATGAGCACAAAATTCATTAAAAAAATTATTTTGAAATCCACTACCATGATCGCTTCTAATTTTAACAAATTTTAAATCCTTTTTATTTTTAATTCTTTTTACAAAATTAGAAAATTCTTCAAAACTTTCATCTTTATTTGCAAGGAAGATTACCCATGTAAAATATAAAAAATCATCAATGATAACAAATACATAATGTTTACCTCATAGAGAGGCAACATGCATAGAACCAAAGAGATCAATATGTAATAATTGCAAAGGTTTAGAAGTAGATACCTCATTTGGATTTGAAGGTGTTCTTGGTTTGTTTACCTTTAGCATAATTTTCACAAATAGAATCCTTAACAAAGGTTAGATTTGGTAGCCCTTTTACAAGATTTTTCTTGGATAGCTTAGATATTAACTTCATGTTAGCATGTCCAAGCCTCTTGTGCTAAATCCAAGGATTTTCATTCACCGTGATAAGACACTTCACATCTTGATCTATTAGCTCATTCATCTCAAAAATATAAACGTTAGATCTTCTAAAAGTAATAAAAATGATTTTATCATTCATACTAACGATACCTTTATCCAGTATAAAAGTAATGCCAAAGCCTTTATCACTTAATTGACTATACTAAGAAGATTATGATTTAATCCTTTAACAAAATAAACATCCTTAATTATGAGGGAAAGTATCTTACCAATATTACCGATACCTATAATTTTACATTTCTCATAGCCACCTAAGGAGACATTGCCTCCTTTAATCCTTGATAGGGTTATAAATAATTCCTTGTTGCCCGTCATGTGATGTGAACAACCACTATCAAGGTACGACAACTCCTTATGTCTTGTGTGAGACGTTTCCTACATATGAATAAGTTGTAGAACATTTAGGTACCCAAACTTTGGATCCTTGAATGTTAGTATTTTTGGTACCCTTAGGTACCCATATTAACTCATAAAAATCAATGTTATTTTTAATCATACAATAAGTAGAAATATGACCATATTTCATGTAATATGTGCATAAAAACTTTTTTTTGTATGTAGGAGCATAAGATTTATGATACCATCTTCTATCAACATGATGATGACTAGAGTTAGCAAGATTAGATTTGATTCTACTATTTTTAATTTCTAGCCTCTCAATTTTAGACCTTAGTTGTTTGTTTTCAAAGTCTAGATCTCCTATCATTTTTAATTTCTAGCCTCTCAATTTTAGACCTTAGTTGTTTGTTTTCAAAGTCTAGATCTCCTATCATTTCATCTTTTAGAGCAAGAGTTTGTTTTCAAAGTCTAGATCTCCTATCATTTCATCTTTTAGAGCAAGAGAGGATTGTAGTTGCTCAAAATTAGAGTTGTAAGAAACATGTAATTTTTTGGATGAAGAATATACTTTTGCTAATCTTTTAAATTCAATATTTAATTCTTCTAAAGCAGCTTCTAGTTCACATTACATATAAAGAGATTCACTTTCGGTTTTGGGTTGTACCTCATCTTCATGAGCCATGAAACAAATGTTTGGGTCATGAAGGGCAATCTTGGCGCCCTCATCATCGCTATCCGAATCACTTGGTTCGGATTCATCCCATCCGGCGTACATAGCCTTCTTCTTCTTCTTCTTGTATTTCAAGTATTTTTCCTTTACTTTGGGACAATCCTTTGCAATGTGTCCCGGTTCATTGCATTTGAAACGTTTACCTACAAGAGAGGGAAACTTGTTGTTAGATCTATTTTTAAATTTTTTATCCATTTTAATTAATCTTGATATTCTTCTAGAGATGTGTGTCACTTCTCTAGAGACATCAACTTCACTATCCGATGAGGATAAGTCATCAATTGCTCATTTGAGTGCAATAGTCTTTAATTTTTAAGATGGCTCCTTGGTTGCCTTTGGGGGCACTTCCTCCTTCTCCTTGATCTTTTTCTCATGGACTTTGAGCTTGCCAATGAGACCATCAAGAGAAAGTGTTGTAAGATCATGAGCTTCTTTGATGGCTGTAGCTTTGGGCTCCCACACTGGCGTCAAAGAACGAAGAATTTTGTAGTTCATCTCTTAGTTTGTTAATACCTTATCAAGGCCATGCAATTCATTTATGATGTTAGTAAATCGAGAAAACATAGCATCAATAGATTTATTGGGAAGCATTTTAAACAATTCATAATCATGCATGAGGCCACTAATTTTGGATTCCTTATCTTCGGGGTTCCTTCATGAGTGATACACAATTTTTCCCAAATTTCATGTGCAGTTGCACACGTGGAAACCCTATTGTATACATTGGGGGTTGATAATCATATTTTTTATTACAGTTTTATACTCTCATTATCTATTTTATATGAATAAATATATCACTAATAATTGTTTCTATCTTAAATTTCAGGTTAATGAATAAAAGCCCAAAAGTCCCTAACGTTCTCATTCTGTAACCTTTTATTGAAGCCCAGAATTAAGCTGAGTAGCTTATAGAAGTCGAAGAATGTGACGCCCCTGGGTTCACACAAGGCTGCAGTCCGACGTGAAACCAGAGATGTCAAACCTGCCATGCACCACACCGTGCAATAACATGTTTCACCATCACAATTACTATCTCTCTAGTGGAATCAACAACAGGTGTAGGTACAAAGCAAGTATAAGGTTTATCAACAAATACTTGATGAAATGATAGAACATCGAACTAACACATCTCATCAACCAAATAAACTGGAATACATAGTCAAAGTCTAAAATAAATAACAACAATCTGGAGATCTCAACATATCTCAAAGTACATGACATCTGATACAGGAAATAAGGCACACGGCCTTTACAACTCTAGAACATAAACCTCTCAAGTCTAAAAATGTCTCAAGTGGAGTACAAAATAAAATACATCTAAAAAAAAAAAGAGGATAGTAGACACTAGTAAGGGTTGTCCTCAACCTGCGACTCTCCGGGCTCCTGGCTCGTTACCTGAAAGGGGGAGGGACAAAGAGCGTCAAAGCGCTAGCGAGCAACATCACAACCAACCCCAAGGGATAGGGCTCGTTGCATAAGAAAAAATATAGTTAATACACGATAATATAAATCATTTATCCTAACAACAATGGGTTTTGGTACTTAGGAAAATACAACACGAGCATAGGTACGTCGAGCAAAATAATCCAAACAAGGAAACCCTCATGTATATACCTTGTATCTCAAATTGTAAATCCCTAAATACTAAACCTAAGGTCTAATACAAGAAACAATAAATAAAACAAATACAAACCCGTCTCTACCGATAAATGAAATCATGACAAGGCCACCACAAGTGTCATGCAAACTCACATGAGTATCATGTCCGAAAACGATTAAGTGTCCAAAACATAGACTATATAAATTAAACGTCCAACTCATGGACTGAAAGTAACGAGTGTCCAACGCATGGACTGAATATAACCAATGTCCAACGCATGGACTAAATCTAACCAATGACCGGATGTGACCGTTGTCCAACACATGGACCGGATGTGACCGTTGTCTAACGCTTGGACCGGATGTGACCGTTGTCCAATGCATGGACCGGATGATAATGCATATCCAACACGAGGATTTAATAGCAATGCATGTCCAACACGAGGACTAAGTAAAGTGGATGTCCAACACGAGGACTAAATGAAAAGAATGTCCAACACGAGGACTAATCAGTAATGCATGTCCAACACGAGGACTGGGTAAGATGAATGTCCAACACGAGGACTAAGTAAAGTGGATGTCCAACACGAGGACTAAATGAAAAGAATGTCCAACACGAGGACTAATCAGTAATGCATGTCCAACACGAGGACTGGGTAAGATGAATGTCCAACACGAGGACTAAGTAAAGTGGATGTCCAACACGAGGACTAAATGAAAAGAATGTCCAACACGAGGACTAATCAGTAATGCATGTCCAACACGAGGACTGGGTAAGATGAATGTCCAACACGAGGACTAAGTAAAGTGGATGTCCAACACGAGGACTAAATGAAAAGAATGTCCAACACGAGGACTAATCAGTAATGCATGTCCAACACGAGGACTGGGTAAGATGAATGTCCAACACGAGGACTAAGTAAAGTGGATGTCCAACACGAGGACTAAATGAAAAGAATGTCCAACACGAGGACTAATCAGTAATGCATGTCCAACACGAGGACTGGGTAAGATGAATGTCCAACACGAGGACTAAGTAAAGTGGATGTCCAACACGAGGACTAAATGAAAAGAATGTCCAACACGAGGACTAATCAGTAATGCATGTCCAACACGAGGACTGGGTAAGATGAATGTCCAACACGAGGACTAAGTAAAGTGGATGTCCAACACGAGGACTAAATGAAAAGAATGTCCAACACGAGGACTAATCAGTAATGCATGTCCAACACGAGGACTGGGTAAGATGAATGTCCAACACGAGGACTAAGTAAAGTGGATGTCCAACACGAGGACTAAATGAAAAGAATGTCCAACACGAGGACTAATCAGTAATGCATGTCCAACACGAGGACTGGGTAAGATGAATGTCCAACACGAGGACTAAGTAAAGTGGATGTCCAACACGAGGACTAAATGAAAAGAATGTCCAACACGAGGACTAATCAGTAATGCATGTCCAACACGAGGACTGGGTAAGATGAATGTCCAACACGAGGACTAAGTAAAGTGGATGTCCAACACGAGGACTAAATGAAAAGAATGTCCAACACGAGGACTAATCAGTAATGCATGTCCAACACGAGGACTGGGTAAGATGAATGTCCAACACGAGGACTAAGTAAAGTGGATGTCCAACACGAGGACTAAATGAAAAGAATGTCCAACACGAGGACTAATCAGTAATGCATGTCCAACACGAGGACTGGGTAAGATGAATGTCCAACACGAGGACTAAGTAAAGTGGATGTCCAACACGAGGACTAAATGAAAAGAATGTCCAACACGAGGACTAATCAGTAATGCATGTCCAACACGAGGACTGGGTATCGTCCTCAAAATTCAGGAAATCATATCTAACTCATAAAATACTTGAAAAGCATGACAAGGGTCTAATCCAACCCGCACACATACACATTTCGCAATACTAAATACTAGTTAAGCATATAGCGATATTCATACTTAACGATCTAAAATGATAATGTTCTTACCTAACCCCTAATCTAACGAAACTAGTACGTCGGGCGAAAAATCCAAACAAGGAACCCCCCATGTATATACCATGTGTTCCGAAAGATTAAGAATTAAGTGAAAATACCATCATTCTAGTGTTAAATATAAGTATCGATATATCTATATAAATATACAAGTAAGAAGTCATATCATAAATACTTTAATTAGTTTTACCTGCTCGAACAAGTGTGGGTAGTCGCGTCGCATGTCCTCCTCGCGCTCCCAAGAAGCTTCCTCAACTCCACTTCGGTTCCATTGAGCTACCACCAATGGAATTACCTTGTTCCTGAGTCTCTTATCTTCTCTAGCAGAAAACAGGCTATTCCGAAGCTTAATCTCTGGTGCATCTAACACTCGCTGCCGCTTCTCATCATGCAAGTGCTTCTTGAGCATAGAAACGTGGAATACATTGTGTATACTAGACATAGAAGCTGAAAGATCTAGTCTGTATGGCACAGCTCTAATGGGCTCCAAAATCCGGAAAGGTCCAATGCATCTCGGTGCGAGCTTCCCTCACCTCCCAAATCGTGGTACGCCTTTCATAGACGATACCTTCAGCATAACTAAATTCCCAATCTGAAACTCGAGGGGTCTTCGCCTCTTATCTGCATACTCTTCTGCCGACTCTAAGCGGCTAGAATCCGCTCCCTGATCAACGCTACTTCTCAGTAGTATGTCTCATAAGCGCTGGTGTAAGTATTGAACCTTTCTCCGGCTTTACCCAGCATATAATCGATTCTGAAATGTCCCCCGCAAGCTGCTTCATACAAGTTCATACCGATTGTCGCTTGTTAATGGATGTCCTATACGGACTTCATCAGTGGAATATGATCCTCCCAGCTACCTTGAAAGTCAACGACACAAATCCGCAACCTGTCTTCAAATATCTAATTTACTCTTTCCGTGTGACCATCAGTCCGTGAATAAAATACATTACAGAAAGATAAATCTGTTACTCAAAAGAAATCCTGTAAACTTTTCCAAAAATGCAGAGTGAACACTGAAATCTCAATCTGACGCTGTAGTATGTAGAACTCCATGAAGTTGAATAGTCTCTTGAATGAGTATCCTTGCATACGTCTCAGTTGTATAGTTAGTCCTTGCTGAAATAAAAATGTATTGACTTCATCAATTTATCCACTATCATCCAAATCGAATCATTCTCTTTCTCTTATTTCAGAAATCCCTACGATAAAATCCATCGAACTGTCCTTCCACTCTACTCAGAAATGGTTAAAGGCTGACGTGATCCTGCTGGTCTCTGATGTTCCGCCTTTACTTATTGACAGGTAAGATACTTAGCTACATAAATTTGGAATCTTCCTACGCATATCACTTCATCCAAAAGTGTCTTTTTAGGCCCTTGCACATCTTAGGGGTCCTAGAACGTACTGATTCGCGAATTCGTAGTCTTTGGTTCAAAACGTCTTCTAATTCTGCCGATGATGTATTTATGAATACGACGAATATCCTGTCGCTGCTCGGAATAGTCAAAACCGGCGCTGTAGTCAACTTAGTCTTCAAAATATCAAAGGCCTTCTGGAACTCCATGCTCCATATGCACTTTACACCCTTCTTCGTAAGGTGCGTAATAGGCATCGTAATCTTCGAGAAGTCCTGAATGAACGTCCTATAATATCCAGCTAATACTAAAAAGCTGTGAATCTCTGACACCGTCTTCGGTGGCTCCCAATCAAGAACTGCCGTGACCTTAGCCGGGTCCACTGCTATGCCCTCTCTACTGATGACGTGGCCAAGGAATCTGACTTCTGAAAGCCAAAACTCGCATTTGCTGAACTTGGTATACAACTGATGCTCCTGAAGAGTCCTCAATGCTATCCGCAGATGCTCCTCGTGATCCGCCTCCGACCTCGAGTAAATGAGTATATCTTCGATGAAGATGATCACAAACTGATCCAAGAAGGGACGGAAAACCCGGTTCATCAAGTCCATGAATACCGCGGGTGCATTGGTCAATCCAAATGGCATGACCAAGAACTCGAAAGAACCATATCGAGTAAGAAAGGCGGTCTTGGGAATATCAATCTCCCTAACCCGCAACTGATGATAGCCAGAACGAAGATCAATCTTTGAGAAATACTGCGCACCCTGCAACTGGTCAAACAAGTCATCAATCCTAGGTAGTGGGTACCTATTCCGGATAGTGACCTTGTTCAACTCTCTATAATCTATGCATAAACTCATACTACCGTCCTTCTTCTTCACGAAGAGGACCGGCGCGCTCCACGGAGAATAACTCCGGCGAATAAAACCCGGAGCTAATAACTCGTCCAACTGGGTCTGAAGCTCCCTCATCTCAGCTGGTGCCATACGATAGGGTGCGTGGGATATCGGGGCTGTGTTTGGCTGCAACTCAATACAAAACTCCACCTCTCTCACTGGAGGTAATCCAGGTATGTCCTAAAAGACATCCTGATACTCTGAGACAACTCTAGTCTCCAATAACTCAGCACCCTGATCCCGTCGCATCACCTCCTCGATGTACGCCAGAAATGACTCCGCAAGTCGGTTGCCCTGAGAGGCGGCTACAATCATCTCGGACCCGTCAGACGCTCGCAATCTGACTGTCTTCGCCAAAATAGTCAATGCTAACATGGTAGGAAAACAACCAATCCATACCAAGGATGACATCGAACTCGGACACATGCAACACTATCAAATCTATGACAAACTCCGACTTACCTAGACTAATAATACACATCCTACAAACGCTCTCCAGAAGCGATACCCTACCTAAAGGGATGGAAAACCAATAATGGAATGTCTAGAGGCTGAGCTACGATTTGGAGTCTAGTCATAAAAGCGTACGAAATGGAAGAACACGAAACTCCTGAATCGAAAAGAATACGGGCGGAAAAAGGATTTATGAGGGACGTACCCTCCACAACTGATCTGCTTGCTCCATTATCATGCGGAACTACTGCATATACTCTGCCGGTGGATGAAGACTGCTCCGTCGCTGGTGTTGGAGAATATGGGACAATCTTCTACTGCATATACTCTGCCGGTGGATGAAGACTGCTCCGTCGCTGGTGTTGGAGAATATGGGACAATCTTCCCTTGGGAAACCTCCTGAACTGCTAGAACATGTCCCTCAGTCTTCTGCTACTGCTGATCTAGACCATTTCCCTTCTGAGCTCTTGTTAGTGCACTACGGCACTCTAATGCCTTGTGTCCAACCTTGCGACAGTTAAAACAAGTTCCCCGGAACTTGCGCTGCTGCTGCTGTTCTCTCTGATCCTGTTGGGATCCCTTCTTATGAGGGCCCTGCTGCTGCTGAGGTCCAAACCAAGGTCTCTTATTCTTACCCTTATCTCTGGGGTGCCCTTCCTTGTTCTTCTGAAACTTAGGTGTCCCATTTGGTGGTGCAATATGATTCGCCACAAGCTCCTCGATGGCTGCTATCCTAGCGACTAGGGGAGCCATAAGATCTACCAGGTACTGGGGAGCCTGCTGCGGCTCAGGTGGCGTCTGATGTGGCTCGGGTGGAGTTTGTTGTGGTTCAGCCTGTCCAGATCTCCGAGTACGAGGCATACAATACTCTGACATCTAAACATATAACAAAAGAGTTCATGAGTCTATATATATATATATATATATATATATATATACACACATAACGTATCACTATACGATTTTCACAATATACAGTATTCACACAAATACTTTAAGCAAAAATAGTCGTCATAAAAAAATTTTTCAAAATTTTGAGATACACGCATATATCGTCCTCACTCATACTAGGAAATCCTTAGCGGACTCTATACATGAATCCTAAGAAACTCTAACCTAGCTCCACGACTCGACACAGGATGATCCTAAGGATACTAGAACTAGAGCTCTGATACCAACTGTGACGCCCCTGGGTTCACACAAGGCTGCAGTCCGAGGTGAAACCAGAGATGTCAAACCTGTCATGCACCACACCGTGCAATAACATGTTTCACCATCACAATTACTATCTCTCTAGTGGAATCAACAACAGGTGTAGGTACAAAGCAAGTATAAGGTTTATCAACAAATACTTGATGAAATGATAGAACATCGAACTAACACATCTCATCAACTAAATAAACTGGAATACATAGTCAAAGTCTAAAATAAATAACAACAATCTGGAGATCTCAACATATCTCAAAGTACATGATATCTGATACAGGAAATAAGGCACACAGCCTTTACAACTCTAGAACATAAACCTCTCAAGTCTAAAAATGTCTCAAGTGGAGTACAAAATAAAATACATCTAAATAGAGGATAAATAGGCACTAGTAAGGGTCGCCCTCATCCTGCGACTCTCCGGCTCCTGGCTCGTTACCTGAAAGGGGGAGGGACAACGAGCGTCAAAGCGCTAGCGAGCAACATCACAACCAACCCCAAGGGATAGGGCTTGTTGTATATGAAAAAGTTAATACATAATAATATAAAATTATTTGTCCTAACAACAATGGGTTTTGGTATTTAGGAAATTACAACACGAGCGTAGGTACGTCGAGCGAAATAATCCAAACAAGGAAACCCTCATGTATATACCTTGTATCTCAAATTGTAAATCCCTAAATACTAAACCTAAGGTCTAATACAAGAAACAATAAATAAAACAAATACAAACCCGTCTCTACCGATAAATGAAATCATGACAAGGCCACCACAAGTGTCATGTCAAACTCACATGAGTGTCATGTCCGAAAACGATTAAGTGTCCAAAACATAGACTATTTAAATTAAACATCCAATCCATAGACTGCATGAAGTAAACGTCCAACTCATGGACTGAATATAACCGTTGTCCAACGCATGGACCGGATGTGACCGTTGTCCAACACATGGACCGGATGTGACCGTTGTCTAACGCATGGACCGGATGTGACCGTTGTCCAATGCATGGACCGGATGTGACCGTTGTCCAATGCATGGACCGGATGATAATGCATATCCAACACGAGGGTTTAATTTGGAAAGAGTGTCCAACACGAGGACTAAACAGAAATGCATGTCCAATACGAAGACTGGGTGAAATGAATGTCCAACACGAGGACTAAGTAAAGTGGATGTCCAACACGAGGACTAAATGAAAAGAATGTCCAACACGAGGACTAATCAGAAATGCATGTCCAACACGAGGACTGGGTAAGATGAATGTCCAACACGAGGACTAAGTAAGATGAATGAAAATATAAACATTTCAATCTAATACCCGATAAACAAGGCAACTTCTCATATTCAAGAATGATAAACAGTACCCTCGAACATATGAACACAGTCTATATATATATACACACAGCAGGTGATTTAACAGAAACACAAATAAGACAAGAAAGACTTCGATGAGTCGACTCGTGCTCAGTTATGAGTCAACTCATGTCTCATGGGTCGACTCATGATCTGTTACGAGTCGACTCAACAGAATACATATGATAACAGGAAATGACTTCGTGAGTCGGCTCATGGTTAGTTATGAGTCGACTCATGACTTATGGGTCGATTCGTATACTGACGAGTCGACTCAGCAGAAGTAAAAAGGCAACACAACTAGACTTCGTGAGTCGACTCATGACAGTCATGGGTCGACTCAACCTGATGAGTCGACTCGTGATGAGTCGTGAGTCGACTTACGGGCTGAAATCTGCATATATCACAACTGCAACTCGTCCATCTCGATCCATACTTCCACTATACTGATCTACGCCTCCTTAACTATCAATTCTAAACTATGAGGCAGTGAAAGAATTCGTACATGGCATGAGAAAAGATTACTTGCATGTTAAACCTAACATTTAACCCCTAAACATGAAAGAGAACATTTAATCAACATAAAACTTATATTTTTATTTTCTTAAATAAAATTCCAGATCTGGGTTTTCATCAAAAACTTGTTGGTGGGGATTTGAATCCGAAATACGTGATTTCTAGCATTTACCCTAACAAGGATATTGATTTATACTTGAAAATAAGTCTTAGGCTCAATAAAACTTATGGAAAACAGTTGTAAACTATTAAAAACATGGGAGAAGGGTTGGGCGAGATGTTACTCGCCTTAGAAGTGTTAGACCCTAGAGGGGGGTGATTAGGGTCTTATGCTAATCTAATCCGATTAAATGCCAATTAAAAAATCACCAAGAACGCCTAGGGTTTTAGAGAGGAGAGAGAGGGACTGGGGTTTCTGGGGAGAACTGATGAAAATGAAGTGTTTTCGGGTAGAGGGGAATATATACGAGTGGATAAAACCCGACCCGAAACCCAAACAAACCCGACTCAGAAAACCAGAAAAACCCCGATGAGTCGACTCATGACAGTCATGGGTCGACTCATGACTCATGGGTCGACTCATCATATTTTGAGTCGACTCAACAGAGACTAAATGGCAACAGGACTCGATTTCGTGAGTCGACTCATGACAGTCATGGGTCGACTCATGGGCTAGAAACTGCATACTATGACTCAGCTGCATATGATTTGAAATCTTGCACACTCAACATCATTACTGATGTACATATACATACTCAAAAATCTACGGGGTCTTACAAAGAAATTCAAAAATCTAATATGAAAAGAAATTATATTCAAGATGGTTGGCCGCAAAGAAACAACGATATCTCCTAATCCGGAAGGCGAACTTTAACACATAATATATGAAAATCGCCTATCTCGACGAGATGAAGCCATATGTGAAGTCAAAAGTTGGAAACAATAGGCATCGATAGGGGTATCTATGGGGGCATCGATGCTGGCATCATGCTGGCATCAACACCAGCATCGATGCCTGCATCGATGTAGTTTTTCTGTTATAATCCAATGGCTAATATTTCCTGTCTTAGGGCTCAAGTTTAATCCCTGGCTCACATTTATTAATGTTTACTATAAATAGGGGTAGAGAGTAAGAGGTTGAGGGTGTAAAAAATTTTGTAACTCTATTTGGAGAGGAGGGTTACTCTTAATTGAGAAGACCTTCCAAAATTGCAACTTTTTATTGCAATCAATAAAAGAATTTTTTTCACCGCTTTAAATTTTCTTCTCTTTGTTTGATGATGATGATGTAGATGAAGATCAATTCGGAGGTTTACTTTTATTTTATTTTTCTCTTTTATTTTTTATTTCTTTTTAGTAATTTTTTCTTATTGCTTATTAGTTTAGATTTACATTCATGTCTTGTAGAGTAGATTTATTTTCTTATCTTTATTTTATTTTGCATTTTAATTTGTAGAGTAGATTTATTTTCTTGTATAATCTAGATTTTTATTTCTTTTATAATTTAGTTAGATTTATTTCTTGTTCATAGTGTAGATTTCCTTATTTTTATTTTTCTTCTTTGTAATTAGTTCTTATTTTTTTTATTTCATTTCTTGCTTTTATTTATTAAGATGTGGAACTAACTTTTCTAGAAATTTTAGAATTGTATGAAACTAGTCTAATTTTTTTATATTATATGAAATTTTCTCTTGCACTTAAATGATCATGTATAGGATAATCAACTAGAGAACTAATTGGTAGAAGAAGAATTTGATAATTTATGCTTATCTTAAATGGTTTGATAGGTTAATGCTTATGAATTTTAGAATTAATATCTTGTTGTTATTTTTGTCATGATTATTAATTTTACTTAGATGATAATTTGATAGGTTATCCTTTCCTTAAATGGTTTGATAATCTATGTTTAATAAATCTAAAGTAAAATATGATAAAAAGAGAATAGTTCATATTTTATAATTAAAATTAGATAGTGGGTTCAATTCTAGATTTATCATATCTTTAATTGAATCCTCAATCTTTTCTTTCTTGATTTTTCCTTAGTTCTTGATTTTCTCTTATTTGTTTCTTGATTTTTATTTCATTTAATTTTCTTTTCTTATGATTTCATTTATTCTTTTATCACATCCACTCTTCATTTTTATCCTCTAAAATCTTATTTATCGACTTTTGTACATATTCACAACACTCCTCATATCTCTCCACAATCACAATTTTTATCACTCCTAATCATCACGCGTAAAACATAAGAACCGAATCTAATTTTCTCCTACAAATGCCTTCCTCGTTGGATCGATAACTTTTTATACTATAACTTGATTAGTTGTGTACTTACAACTTTTAGTACATATTTATGTCCTATCAAGTTTTTGGCGTCGTTGCCGGAGAACGGTGCTTAAGTAGGATTTCAATTATTTTGGCTCTTTAACTTGTGTGTTTCTTGTGAGGAACCGCTTGGAGCTTGAAGATCATGGATTAGAGATCGAGGATTGAAGATTTGCTTGTGGTAACTCTTCTTTCTAGCATTTTTAATTCTACCCTTTAGTTAGCTCTTCACAATTAGAGATAATTAGGACTTAAAAAAAAGAAAAAAATATTTTATTTGTCGACCATAATAAATTTCACCCTCCACTTGAACATTTACTAACAAGATAATAAATCCAAACTCCTCACATTTTGTTTGATTGTTGACCATAATTAAAAAAAAGATGTTTTTTACCATTTTTTAGTCGCTTTTAATTCCTAGGGTTGCATTGCATATAATAGTAGGAATTCACCAAAGTGATTTGAACATCTTGATTTGGCACACCCTTAAAAATATTTTTAAGGGCAAAATCCCCTAATCAAGATAAGGTGAGAGATTTCATCACCCTTTCTTTAGCCCACAAATTATTAATTCCTTACTATACAAACCCAAGCCTCTTTAAAACTCATTAGACGTTAGCCCCTAAGGACTCGAGCTCATTAAGGAACAAGGAATCCCTAAGTGAACCGGTTCAAGTTTTCTTGGATCTCAATGGTGGTCAAATCCACTTGAAGCTCTAAATCTGGTGCGTCAAACACCCTCTGCAGCTCCTCGTCGTGTAAGTGCTTCTTGAGTATCGAAACATAAAAGACATCGTGCACTTCGGACATCGACGCTGGAAGATCAAGTTAATACAAAATAGCTCCAACACAATTAACAATCATAAATGGTCTAATGTATCTCCGGGCAAGCTTTCCCCGTCTGCCAAATCGTTGGACACCCTTCATCGATGATACTCTCAATAATACATAATCTCCAACTTGAAACTCTAAAGGTTGTCACTTCTGATCTGCGTAACTCTTTTGTTGACTCTGGGCTGCAAGAATACACTCCCGAATCAATGCTATCTTCTCTGAAGTTTGTCTAACCTAATCTGGTCCAAGTAGCAAGCTGTCCTTTGGCTCCGCCTAACAACTCAGAGATCTACAAGGCCTCCCATATAATGCTTTATAAGGAGCCATGCCTATAGTGGATTGATAATTATTATTGTAGGCAAACTCAATCAATGGTATATGATCCTCCTAACTGCCTTGGAAATCTAACACACATGCTCGAAGCATATATTCCAACACTTGGTTAAATCTCTCCGTTTGACTATCTGTTTGTGGGTGGAATACACTGCTATATGCAAGCTGGTTGTCGAAAGAATTTTGGAAGCTCTTTCAGAAATAAGATGTAAAAACCGAGCCTCGATCCGATACAATCATCTCTAGAACTCTATGTAGTCTCACAATCTCATGGATAAAGATCCTCACATAAGTCTTTGCCATGGATGTTGTCTTAACTGGCAAGAAGGGTGCCGACTTTGTTATTCTATCAATAATCATCCAAATTGAATCGTTCCCTTTGTTAGACCTCGTCAAGCCTACAATAAATCTATCAAGATATCTGCCTACTTCCACTCAGGAATGAGTAAAGGCTGTAGGGTTCTCGCGGGTCTCTGATGTTCTGTCTTAACTTGCTGATATGTAAATCATTTAGATACATACTCCGCGATATCCCTACGCATGCCGCTCCACTAAAAATGTCTCTTCAGGTCCTTGTACATTTTGGTTTTGCCTGGATGCACTGTGTACTTGGTGCGATGTGCCTCATCAAATAATTCCTTCTTCAACTACGGATTATTGGGCACAACTAACCGGCCCTTCATTCGAAGGCCTCCATCTAATCTGATGGTCCAATCTTCCTTGGGCTCTTTGGAAATCCCCTCCTTTCGGGTTTGAATCCAAGAGTCCTCCAATTGAGCACTGATCACTCTATCCATCCACGATAGCTGTACAGCTAACGCTCCCAAAAATGCGCTACATCCGCCAATCTCTAGCCTAAAGTCAAACTAGCTGAGTGTACGAAGGTCTCGATACAATGAACACCTCAAAGCTGCAACACTGTGATGACACTTCCTGCTCAAATCATCTGCTACGACGTTCGCCTTTCTCGGATGATACTGAAGCGTGAACTCATAATCCTTAATGAATTTGACTCATCACCACTACTTCTGGTTGAGTTTCTTCTGAGAGAAGAGGTACTTCAAACTCTGATGGTCTGTAAATAGTTAAAATTGAACTCCATAAAGATAATGTCTTCATGTCTTAAGTGTGAATATCACCGCTACCAACTCCAAATCGTGCGTGGAATAGTTCTACTCATGGGTCCTTAACTGTCATGAAATGTATGCAACTACTCTCTGAGTCTGCATCAAAACGACTCCTAGTCTCGACAAAGATGCGACCGTGTAGACAACAAAAGTCTTGTCACTGCTTGGGATGATCAACACTGGTGCTGTAGTCAACTTAGCCTTCAACGTATCAAAGGTTTTCTGACACTCTAGCCCCCAAGCAAACCAAACACTCTTCTTCGTAAGGTGTGTTAGTGGAGTAGCGATCTTCGAAAAATCCTAAATAAACTTCCTGTAGTAACCCGTAAGTCCCAAAAAGCTGCGAATCTCTATAACGGTCTTTGGCGGCTCCTAATCGAGAATGGCCTTAACATAAGCTGGATCAACCGCAATACCCTTCTTGCTAATGACATGACCAAAAAATCTGACCTTCGAAAGCCAAAACTCGCATTTGCTAAACTTAGCATACAATTGGTACTCCTGCAAAGTCTGTAATGCCAGACGAAGATGTTGCTCGTGCTCAGCCTCTGACTTTGAGTAGATGAGGATGTCATCAATGAAGACGATCATGAATTGGTTCAAGTATGGATAGAAATCCAATTCATCAAGTCCATAAATACTGTGGGTGCATTGGTTAGCCCAAATGGCTTAACAAGAAACTCAAAAGACCCATATTGAGTCAGAAAGGCAATCTTGGGAATATCCATCTTACGTACATGCAACTGATGATAGCCAGATCGAAGATCAATCTTTGAGAAGCACTACGCTCCCTACAACTGGTCGAATAAGTCATTAATCCTCGATAGTGGATACCTGTTCTGGATGGTGACCTTATTCAACTCATAATAATCACTGCACAAACGAAGGTTGATGTCATTCTTCTTCACGAAAAGGGCAGTGCTCCCCACGGAGAATAACTCTGGTGAATAAAACCCTAAGAAATGAGCTCTTCTAACTGAGTCTATAGATCCCTTATCTCAGAAGGTGCCATACGATAAGATGCACAGGATATCGGTGTTGTGCCCGGCTACAACTCGATGTAGAGCTTAACCTCTCTCACTAGAGGTAATCCAGGTATGTCCTGAAGGACATTCTAATACTCCAAGACTAGTCTCACTCAAATCTACACCCTGATCCCGTGACAATACCTCCTCAACATATGCTAAAAATGACTCCGCAAACCGACTACCCTGTGAGGTTGCTACAATCAACTCAGTCTCATCGGACGCTCGCAAACTAATTGTTTTGGAAAAACAATCGACACTAACATAGTAGGACGATAATCTAAAAATACCCTGATGCCACAAGGAAAGAACCCTAGAGGGGTGTGAATAGGGTTTATGCTAATCTTATCCTATTCAATGCTAATTAAAACTTATTAACAAATATCCTAGCAAGAATGATATGCAATAAGAGATATATGCAAGGATATGAAACTAACACAAGGGTGAAACAATATAAACAATATAGTGGATGAAACAATCAATGAGAGAATGGCAATAAATATGAACATAAATATAAGTGCGCCAAGCCAAACTCAAACACAAGATATGATCACGGAGTTTTGTCTCCACGACCTACGTCTCCGCTCCTTACCTCGAGGAGATCTCCACTATCACAATTGGGTTTTCTACGCTTATCCGAATAACGTTTACACCGCACACTCAATTTTCTAGCTCACCGAAAACTTTACAATCACTCACAATATAAACACACTAACTACCACCTCAAGTATTGGTCTCTAACCTGTGTCTCCCTCAAGTGTTAGGAATTACAACCTCTCTCTAGGCATTACCACCTACCCCACTCCTCTTGGGATGAGCCCGTCTCTCATCACACACTCCTCTTGGTGTACTAGTGTAATACAATGTGCAACTTATAATAAAGCTCAATTACAATAAAATGTTCTCTAATTGGATGAGAACTCAAGGTAAGCTCAATCTCACAAATCACAAACCCACAACCCAATATATAATGTATGAAATCCTACAAGCTCAAATAGGATGTGTGTGATAAAATGAGTATAAATGAAACCTAACTCAATTAGCAAACTAGCAATAATAATAATATGAAAATCAATAATAAATTGCTAAAGAAAAGAGTTAGAAAAACTTCTCTATAAACACAATAGAGGATGAAGAAGATTGAGGATGAATTCCTCAATTGAAAGAGCAAGTCACCTCTTTGTAAACTCAAACTTAAACACTTAAACACTTAAACACTTAAACACTCTTTTAAACACTTTTAAACTCTTGTTAAAACCCTCTTGAATGGTTTAGAAGTATGAGGGTATGGGGTATTTATAGGCTTATGAAACAACCCCAAAACCATTAAAAATCCAAGAAAAATTATAAAAAGACAAAATCTAGAAAACTAGCTATTATAGGCTGAAAACATATCATCAGTCGACTGATGACTTCATCAGTCAACTGATGAAGTCGACCGTTGAACAGTTTTTGCAGATTCTGGAATTTTACGTATCTAGTTTTATAAAATCAATTAATAATAGTAAATCAACTCAAAAAATTATGAAATGTTGGCGGATATTTTTAAACATGTAAATAAACATGTTAGAGAAAGAATTTATTAAATATAATTTCTTATTTGTGAGAAATAATTGTTTGAACATAGATATTACAGTTTATGAAAACTGTTGACATACATGATTTTGTAAAATCAATTTAACACCTTAAATCAACTCCAAAAAAGATAAAATTTTGGAAAATGGTTATAAACATGTAATAGAACATGTTAAAAAAATAATTTTTCAAATTGAATTTTCTATTTGTTAAAACTCATCTGTTTTGTATAAACATGCACGAACATGAACTTTAAACATACACGAATAAAAACTTGATTTTGTAAATTCAATTAAACATAACAAATCAATTCCAAATTTAATGAAACTTTGTGAAATGTTTGTAAATATGATTTTGAACATGTTACAAAAAATAATTTTCCAATTTACATTCCCTAATTATGAAATCTCATCATTTTGCAAAATCACATAAGTATGAACTTGTAAAAGCTTGATTTTGACAAAATTTTGCAAAATCACATAAGTATGAACTTGTAAAAGCTTGATTTTGACAAAATGAGTTTAAACAAAGTTTTAAAACCTTTCCAATAGATTTAAGAACTTGTAAAAGCTTGATTTTGACAAAATGAGTTTAAACAAAGTTTTAAAACCTTTCCAATAGATTTAAAGACTTGATAAAAGATATAAAATAATATCATTAAGTCTATAAACCAAAATAGCGATAAATAAAACCAAATATGTGTGTGTGTGTGATATTGAGCTCTAAGTATTAATACACAAGTATAAACCTAAACTATTTACCCAAGCTTGGAATCTTTAATATGCTCGTCTTGGTACACTTGCGGATGAAGCTTAAACTTGGATCTTGAACTTAAATTGCATAGGCTTCAACCCACTATTCTGCCAACCTCTATTGAAATGATTGTGAATGCTTGATTCCATCCAACCTCTAACATATTGTTTGCCTAGAATAGATACAAAATACAAACACTAGACAAACAATATTAGATGTAAATTGTTTGTAAATAATCATTAAAATAAAAAGACCCAACAATCTCCCCCTTTTTGATGATAACAAACAATTTACAAAAAGTTATATATGCATGAAAATAAATGAATATACAATTTATAATTATCATGCATATAAACAAAAAGAATATACTCACAATATTTCTCCCCCTTTAACAACATCAAAAATTGAAAAACAAAAGAATGAAGAGAGCGAAAGCTCCCCCTACAAATAAGCACGGTGAGTATAAAACAAATATAGGGATTGCTCCCTCTATCAAAATATCATATGGAGTATATGCAATAAAGATCATGACAAACATGTGAGCAAGCAAGATGAAAAAATGCTTAAGCAAAACTCACATACAAAAAGACAATGAGGACACATAATGATATGTCATTATAAAATAGTGCCTCAAGGCATAAACATAAAAACCATATATGAATAGATTTATGATAACAAAGAATGAAAAAAATATGAGAATTACAAAAAAGTTTTCAAATAAAAACAAATCACTCAAATGAAATCATAAATCAAAATTTAAGTCATATGAAACCAAACCAATATCAAATTTTATCATATTCGACAAAAAGTAAGAGAGACAACCAAATCAAGTTCTTAAGCTTGTTTCAACCCATATAAAATATTTTAGCACACAGTAAACATAATTTGGAAAATAAACACCCAATAAACCCGGGGGGTTATATAAACACAAACCTCTCAAAAAATCTAAACTAATAATCATGAAAATAAAAAAATTGATCAAAGAAAAATTGTTTTCATATCCAAAAAAAGTTTAAAACATAATTTTTAAAACCAAGAAGAAGAAAGATAAAAACACTAAAATCTTGGTTTAAAAAATCAAATTTGTTTTAGTACCCAAGTGTTCTTGGTACCAAAAAGTTTAGGGACATGATCCCTTCATTTAAGCTCAAAGCCCTAGGATTATGAACCCGATTGGGCGCATGTGGTACACTAATACAGTCATAACAATAATCTTACAAATGACCCTTTCGATTGCAATATGTGCAATGAAAGAGATCCATTTGTTTTTTTGGACCATTAACTCGTGCACGAGAAACATTTGCAAACATAGATGGTCTTTTAAAATTATTTTGCAAATGTAAAATATTATTAAACAAACATGTTTTATTTGAAGAATTTGGCAAAATTGAACCTTTTCTTAAATCAAAACAAAACTTCGCCAAATGACTAAATCTACCACAAAAATTACATTTATACACACTAGCATGCTTATGATGAACTTTAGATGCATGTGCATGTGTGTGTGATGAAGAAACTACATGAGATGCACAAGGAACATTAGCATTCTTAAGTTTATGTGTATCATAACAAAATTTGGCTAAATGACATTTACGGCCGCAAATAATGCACTTGTAAATTTTGATATACATATGTGCATAGTGAGTGCGTGGTTTGGAAGAATTAGCACAAGACTTTGCACATAAGTCCATAAGTTTTTTGTTATTAACAGTGTATGTATTAAGAGTTGAATCTAAAGATGAAATGCAATTTTTAATATTGTTCATCTCAACATTAGGCATAGAAGCATTGTTATTAGAAGTAGAATAAATATGATTATTAACAAAAGAGCTAACATTATTTTTCATGTTTTCTACTTCTAATATGACATTATCTTTCTCATGAGTTAACTTAGCAATGTTTGAAGTTAAAGAAACATGATCCGATTTTAATTTCTCATTATTTTCTTTAAGGATCATATTTTCATTAGAAATAGTATCGAACTTAGAAGCTAATAACTCATGATCAGATTTCAATTCTATATGATTGCTTTTTAAATTAATAAAATTATTATGCAACTTAGTGTAGGCATGCATTAATCTCTCATAGGCAAAAACGAGTTCATCAATAGTTAATTCTCTTTCGGATTCCGAATCGCTTACCACACTAGGGCTAATCCAAACAAGGAAACCCTCATGTATGTACTATATCTCGAGCTATGAATCACTAACGACTAACTTCAAACCTATATATGAACAATCATGTAACGCCCCGCCCCGGAATCCCGGAGCCGGTACGCTATTAGATCTGATGGACTGACCTCACAAACCACCACATGTCTTTTCAGCACGTTTTGTCCTCACTTACGTGCTCCCTGGAAAACTTCCCAGAGGGTCACCCATCCTAGAATTTCTCCAGGCTAAACACGCTTAACTTTGGAGTTTCTAAGAATTGGGTTTCTGAAAAGAAGATGCATCTTGATGGTATGAGTATTCCAATCAAATCTATCAATACTAATCACATCACCCTCTCAAGGGTTGGGGTATTACATACTCCCCCACTTAAATTCACAACGTCCTCGTTATGCCAAATCATATCATCCAAGACCGTACCATCCGTGTGAGATTCTAGAGGTGGCTTCTACGGCCTCAAGAGGTGGCTCCCGCCCTCTCGACGTAGCACTTTGCGCCGCATAGCACTTAGCTCTCACAATTCCGGTTGGCTTGGCTCTGATACCATTTGTAACGCCCCGCCCCAGAATCCCGGAGTCGGTACGCTATTAGATCTGATGGACTGGCCTCACAAACCACCACATGTCTTTTCAGCAAACGCCCCGCCCCGGAATCCCGGAGCCGGTACGCTATTAGATCTGATGGACTGGCCTCACAAACCACCACATGTCTTTTCAGCACATTTTGTCCTCACTTACGTGCTCCCTGGAAAACTTCCCAGGAGGTCACCCATCCTAGAATTTCTCCAGGCTAAGCACACTTAACTTTGGAGTTTCTAAGAATTGGGTTTCCGAAAAGAAGATGCATCTTGATGGTATGAGTATTCCAATCAAATCTATCAATACTAATCACATCACCCTCTCAAGGGTTGGGGTATTACAAATCATCACAAACAGAAATATTACAGCTTCTACCCTCAATCATAAAGAAACAATTTGTCACTATCTCAGACTACTCTCAGGTAGCTAGCACCATCATAAGGAACTATTATCCATCTTAAACATTACAAAATACCATGTTATGTATATCATATATCCACTGTATACCCTACTCATGGGTAAACTACATGGAATCATACTACAACTGTATATATGTATGCATCTCTCTTTGCAATAACGATACTCTTGTAAGATTTTTTATCAATCGATCTATGACAATAAGTTTAATCTCCCTATTCCGGCTACCTAAAATAACGATACTCTTGTAAGGTTCACATAATAACATGTGGGTTCAACTTTCTTACTCAATCATTCTATGATAATAGGTTTTATCTCCCTATTCTGGATATGCTTCCTAATGATCGTACAATGGTGAATAGGCACATCAGCCCAACCCAAAAAATATACCGATCACCTTTGAGTTTTTAGTACCACCGAGGTCTCATTATGGGATAAACAACCACACTGAGCATCCATAACTGATGAGCAATACTTTATCATATGTTAATTCACTTTCATCAACTCAACATGTGTTAAGTATCTCGATAATACATGTCAATACACGTAAACTAAGTGTACGTGCATATATCTCGGTGTGCGTGTCAATATCTAGTGTTCACCAATACCTCAGGTGTTTAACAACTCATAAGGATAGTTATGCAAGATAACAAGATAGAGAAATTTTCCCAAAATTAGAAATCAGGGAAGAAAACATGCACTAGCATATATCAGCCTAGCGGTCTATCGTAATATAGCGGTGGTCAACCGCATCGCATTTCAGAGGCTACCCTAGCCTCTGCCTGGCATGCGGTCGACCACCGATTAGGTGCGGTCGACCGAACGCGATTCTAGAACATGTACTGTGCAGGTTTGTGCTTTGTCTGTGCGTGCGTTTGACTCAAACTTGTTTAATTCATGCTGAAACATGTGTAGAACATTGTAGACATCAGATTTACATATATAGAGATTATCAAACGTGTGAAACATGATTAATCACATAGTAAATCATATTTAAACCCTTAAACATGCACAAAACATCGATACAAAGAATAAATCATCAAAACTTAGTTAAACAACATTGTTAAATACTTTCAAATCTTAAAATATCTTTGTAATTTCATTCTTAATCTTTTAAACATGAAAAGATCTGGTCTTTGTACATATAATACAAAAGATTTGGTTTTTATATCCAAATTAGTTAATTAGACCTAAGAAATCACATTAAAAACTCATTAAATCATTTAAAAACAAGGGAGAGGGATTAGCAGAGATGAAACTCACATGAGACTTGATTTAAAACGTGAGAGAGAGAATTCCAATGCATATCTCTAAACCACAAACCAAAATCCCGCTTAAAAGCCTTTAATCTTTCTCAAAAATCAAATTAGGGTTTGTAAAATTGTTTGGTGGCTGCTAGGGTTTCAAAAATATGAAAGAATACTGAAAATCTAATGAACAATATGTATATATATCAGGAAAAACAAATATGAGCCTCAAATACGCGAAACCAACTCAGATCAGGAAAAACAGAAAATAGCTTCAACGGTCAACTATGGCGGTCGACAGGGCTGCGGTCGACCGTGACAGTCGACCAGACTGAGAATTTCTAGTTCCTCAAGATTTTACCTTTGTGCATGTTTTCGACTCTTTCTATTCTCATGTATGAACTTATTTATACTCAAAATACTTATTAATGTACTCATACACTATTTAATGATATCTATCTCAATAAATATCCACTTATAATAATTAATCACATATTAATTCAATTTATCAATCGTTAACTCAAAATTTTTAGGGTTTTACATTCACACCCCCCCTAAAAAAATTTCGTACTTGAAATTCCGTGATCATATCTTAAAGATTAATAACATGAGAAAAGCACTAAGAGGGGATAATCCAGACAAGGAAACCCTCCCGTACACATCTCATATCATTAATCCCCAGATATAAAACATAAGCGAGCATTTAAACTTAACAGCCTAGAAAGCGTGCACTCCTACTTAACCCCTAATTAGACAGAACATATATATATATATATATATCATATGTTCCGAGTGATTAGGATCTAAGTGTTAGTACCTCATTCTAGCGTTAAATATAAATATGGCATAAAAAAATAATGTAATTACTAATGCATAAAAACATACTTAATATCAATATTTTATCTGCTTAAAAAGATATGAGTAGTCACGACTTATATCGTTTTTTCACTTTCAATAAACTTCTTTGGCTCCTTGCTGATTCCATTAAAATTTTACTAAAGAAATCACTTTGTTTCTAAGCCTTTTGTTTTCTCTAACAGTAATGCAAACTGGTATCTCTACGATAATCAAATCATCCTGAATCTCAATACTTGGTGTATCAATCACACTCTGCTGCTCCTGATCGCGCAAGTGCCTATTGAGCATTAAAATATAAAATATATCGTGTATACTCGACCTCAATGCTGGAAAATTAAATCTAAATGATGTAACTCCAACATGCTCAAAATTTCTGAACGAATTAACATATCTTTGGGTACGTTTCCCCCTATCTATTGAGTCACTGAACGCTATTTATCGGTGATACTTTTATTGTTATAAAATCTCCAATATGAAACTTTAGAGGTTGTCACATCTGATCTTTATTACTCTTTTACCGACTATGGGTGGCAATAATATGTTCTCAAATAAATATTACATTCCTCCTTAATATGCTCTCATAACTTTTGGTCTAAGTAATAACTATTCTCCGGCTCTGCCCACTAATAAGCAGTCTACAAAGTCTCCCGTACAGCGCCTCATATGGTGCAATCGACATTCAATAACTGTTGTTATAAATGAATTCCATCAATGGGGTTGTGGTCATCTTGTTTGTCCTAATAATCCATATCGCATGCTTGCAATACGTTCTCCAAAAGTGTAAAGTAAACAACAATCCTTGGTTTGATACAATCATCTTTGGAGCTTAATGAAATCTTACTATTTCCTAAATAATTATCTTTACATACATTTCCGCTGTATAAGTCATTTTCAAGGGTAAGAAATGCACCTGTTTCGTCAACTAATCAACTATCATCCAAATAGGTTATGTTTCTTTCTTTGATCTTGGCATCCCTTCAATAAAATCCATAGAAATATCTACCAACTTCCACTCCAGAACAGGTAAAGGCTGTAGGGTTCCAGCTGGTCTTTGACATACTGCCTTCACTTATTGGCAGATAGAATGTTTAGCTATATACTTCAAAATCTTCTTACGCACGCCACTTCGTTAACACGTCCTTTCAAGTCTTTGTACATCCCCGATGTGTCTAGATGTACTGTATATTTAGTACGATATGCCTCATCCGATAAATCCTTCTTAAGTTGTGGATAACCCGACATCCCCAGCCGACCTTCTATTTAGAAACCCCCGTCTGTTTCAGTAGTTCATTTTGCTTAAATCTTTATAGAAGCTTCATTTTTTCAGATTTTTAATCCAAGAGTCTCCTAACTGGGTACTGATCTTTCTATAACTCCAAGATGACTTCACTAATAAAGCTTATAAGAAAATACTATTTCTGCTAATCTCCTATCTAAATCTAATCTGGCTGAGAGTGTAAAGTTCTTGATGCAATAAACATTAAACACTTCAAAACTGTATATTCACATCAATGCTTTATACTCAACGCGTCTGTGACAACACTCGTCTTTTCTTAAGGATACTAAATTGCAAACTTAAAATCTTTAATAAACTCAACCCTTTGCTATTGCCTCTGGTTAAATTTCTTCTGGGAAGAAGGTACTTCCAAGCTCTGATAATCCGTATATAGTTTCCTTTATACTCCATACAAATGATGTCTTAATTTTTTCAATGCGAAAATCACTGCTGCTATCTCTAAACCATATATGGAATAATTTTTCTCATGAGTCCTCAATTATCTTAAAATACAAATCTTTCCTCTCTGGGTCTGCGTCAAAACACCTCTAGGACCCGATACATTCACATACGTATAAACAATCAAAATTTTATGACTAATCGGAATAACCATCACTGGTGCTGTAATCAATTTAACCTTCAAATATTTTCTATCACTCTATGCTTCAAATAAATTGTACACCCTTCTTCTTAAGGCGTGTAAGTGACATTGAAATCTTTAAAAAATCTTGAAGTGTCTTTCTATAATTGCTAGTCCAAAACTAAGAAGTTTTGAATCTCTAAAACGATCTACACCTTAGCTGGATTTTACTGTGATGCCTTCTCGGCTGATAACATGTTCCAAAATTTAGATCTTAGATAACTAGAATTCATACTTGCTAAAAATTAGTATATAGCTGGTGCTCCCGCAATGTCTATAATGCTAACCTCTAATGTTGTTCATGCTCGGCCTCCGATCCAGAATAGATAGGAATATCATCGACGAATACTATAATGAATTAGTCCAAGTATGGACGGAAAATCTGATTCATCAACCGCATAAATACCGTGGGTGCAATGGTCATTCCAAATGGCATGACAAGAAACTCAAAAGACTCATATCGAATCAGAAAGGCGGTCTTAGGGATATCCATCTCCCGAATCCGCAACAATTGATAACTAGAACGAAGATAAAGCTTTAATAAACCACGCTTAGTCACACTCTACCGATCAACCAAATCATAAATCCTCTATAGCAGATATCTAACTGGATCTAAAGCTTCCTTATTTCAACAGGTGTTATATGGTAAGGTGCTAGGGGTATCGGTGCGGTGCCTGGCTACAACTTACGGTAAAACTCGACCTCTCTCACTGGAGGTAAACCTAGTATGTCCTGCAAGACATCATGATACTCGGAGACCACTCATGTATTACTCAAATCTACATCCCGATCCCATCTCATCACCTCCTCGACGTATGCCAGAAATGACTCCGCATTCTGGTTACTCTATGAGGTTGCTACAAACTATACAAATCTATCGAATACTCATAAAATGACTGTCTTCACCAACAGTCAATACGAACATGATAGGAAAATAACCAATCCATACCAAAACATCATATAAGCTCGAATATATATGCAAAACAGATTAAATCAACTATGAACTTAAACTCATCTAAGCTGATAATGCATCTCCTACAAATACTCTCTAAGAGGGATGCCTCTCCCAAAGGAATGAAGATTGAAAAAGGAACGTCTAGAGAGTGTGTAACTAACCGAAAGCTATCCATGATAGCATATTATGAAGTCCCCAAAAGATACGAATTTAGAAGGTGTTCACTGAGAACATACCTTCCACTACGACCCTGCTCATATCAAGATCACATAAAATATCACAAATACTTGATCGATCGTTATGTTCTGCTGCACTGAAGGCTATGAGCATGTGAATCTCTTTAACTCTGAGGTAGCTCCTGATTTGCATGCATCTAATCTTCAATTCTCGAAGGTGGCAGAGGTGATTCGATTCTCTATTATTGTCCATGCTCGCGAATCTGCGACTACTAATTTTGGTCTCTTTCCTTCTGTTCTCCTACTTGTGCTTTGTGACAATCTCTCGATCTATGTCGAATCTTGTGGCATTCATAACATGCACCCTGCATTTTGTGTTGTTTCCGCGCTCTCTGTACCTTTTGTGAGTTCTGACTCTTGCTTTGCTGGCCTCTCATTGATTCTCCATGACACTCTGCAGTTCTATGACTGAATTTGTTATAGTTATAACAAAATCCTAGAAATCTGGGCTGCTTTGTAGTTGTTTGATCCAATTGTCCCTTTGGACTGGTATTATTCTGTTGATTCTAATTGTCTAGCTAAGGCCCTTCTGGTCCTACGAATGTCCTCTTGTTCTTGCCCTTGTCTCTGGTATCTCTTCTTTTCTTGTAGCTTTAATGGTAGTTGGGGTTAGCACAACTTCTAATGACACCTTTATAATAGACTCAGCTGGTGCAACTAGTGGAGGAACTTCAAATGATGGCGCTGCTGATGACATCTGGTTGTCCAAATGCTCTTCTAGGGCCGCTATTCTAGCTGTAAATGACGCTAGGATGTCGATCAAATACTGGGGCCTGCTGTGGCTCAAGCTCTGAATCAGCTTGCTCTGCTCGTCTTAACATTTACGGTTTTTAAAATAGAGCTTATAAAACACAGCAAATGGGAACCAAGGTATAGAAATAAAATGTATACCAATAGGAAAATAGTATTACTTATCACTCACAGCATGCTTTATACTTCAAGCAAATAGTTCATAAATTATTGGTAATTTTCGCATATATATAATATGTCCTTACTCATACTAGGAATTCTTAGCAGACTCTATACATGATTCCTAGTAAACTCTATCGTAGCTTCATAATATGACACATGGTTGATCCTAAGGATATTGGAACTAGAGCTCTGATACTAACTATGATGCCCTAGGGTTCACACAAGACTGTAGTCCAAGGTAAAACCCGGATTGTCAAACCTACCAAGCACCAACACCATGCTACGATATGTTTCACCATTACAGTTACTATCTCTCTAGTAGAGTCAACAAATAGGTGAACGTACAAAATAGACAAATAATGGAAATAATATAAGAATAGAATATGCACAAAAAAATGTGAGAATGATCAACACATGAGCCTAACAGACTTAGTATAAGAATATCTCTAATCTGTAATAGATGTACCAAGTCTCATAATCAAGAGTCAAAAGAAAATCTCTCCAAGGCACACTGCCTCTACAAAATAAAAATACAATCTCTAGAGTCTGAAAACGAACAACTACCGTGGAATTCTGAAGAACTACTTATATATATATATATATATATATATATACTATATATATATATATATATATATATATTATAATATATATATATATATATATATATATAATATATATATAATATATATATATATATATATATATATATATATATATATATATTATATATATATATATAATATATATATATATATATATAGATGGAATCTAAGACAAAATCCCATCAACTGCGACTCTCCATGTGTTGAACTCATTGCCTAAAAAGAGAAGAAATAACAAGCATCAAAGCGCTAGTGAGATCATCTCTACCGCCCCCAAGAGGAAGGGGTAGTAGTATATAAGAAAATACTGGTTAGTACATATAATTATAAAATTATCAAAATTGCGCTAAACAAAAATTGGTATTTAGAAATTCATAATACGAGAATGGGTACGTCGAGTGAAATAATTTAAACAAGGAAACCATCATGTATATACCTCGTATCCCGAATTAATCGCTAAATATCAATCTCAGCTAAAAATAAAAATGCAAGTGACATTAGTAATTAGAAATCGACAACTCGAGACTGATACGTCGAGCGAAATAATCCAAACAAGAAAGCCCTCATGTATATACCATATCTCAAGCTATAAATAACTAACTACTAACTTCAAAGCTATATATGAACAATCATCACAAACAGAAATATTATAGCTTCTACCCTCAATCATAAAGAAATAATTTGTTACTATCTCAGACTACCCTCAGGTAGCTAGCACCATCATAAAGAAATATTATCCAGCTCAAACTTTACAAAATACTATGTTATATATGTCATATATCCACCGTATATCCTACTCATGGGTAAACTACATGGAATCATACTACAACTATATATATATATATATATATATATATATATATGTATGCATCTCTCTTTGCAATAGCGATACTCTTGTAAGGTTCTTACTCAATCGCTCTGCAGCAATAGGTTTAATCTCCCTATTCTGGTTACCTGAAAAAACGATACTCTTGTAAGGTTCACACAATAACATGTGGGTTCAACTTCCTTACACAATCGTTCTACGACAATAGGTTTTATCTCCATATTCCGGATATGCTTCCAGATGATCGTACAATGGTGAATAGGCACATTAGTCCAAGCCAAAAAAATACACCGATCACCTTCGAGTATTTGGTACCATCGAGGTCTCATTACGAGAAAAACAACTAAATACTCCAAGTTGTTAGAATGCTAATCTAATCCGATTTTATACCATTTAAAACTAATTAACAAGTTATCCTAGCAATTATAAAATGCAACAAGATATGTGAGCTAGGATAAGTGATATACACAAGGGTAAACAAAATAAACATAATAGTGGATGATATAAATAATGAGCAATGGATAATGGCGACAAGAAACTATAAACATAAGAGAAGTACGCCAAAGCAAACTCAAACACACGATATGATCACGGAGTTTGGACCTTCCATCCTACGTCTCCGCTCCCCACTCTCGGGGAGAAAACCACTATTACAACAGAGTTTTCTACGCTCACCCGAATAACGTTTACACCTCACAATGTCGGTTTTCAACGTTCACCGATCAACGTTCACAATCACTCACAATGTCGGTTTTCAATGCTCACCGATCAACGTTCACTCTTCACACTTGGTTTTCTAGCTCACCGAAAACTTTACAATACTAATAATGTAACTCCAATAAAATGTTCTCTAACATGAATGAGAACTCAATTAAGCACAACTCAATTGTTACAATCTATCACGACCCCAATATACTATGTATGTAAATACTAAAAGCTCAAGTGGGTGTGTCTAATAATGAGATTCAATAAAACAAAATTGAACTAAACTCAATTATGAAAATCTAGCTTATAGAGATAATAATCAATAAACAATATAAATACAAAGCTAGAAATTGAGTTTAGAAAACTTCTCTATAGATAACAAGAGTGAGGGAGAAGATTGAATGCTCAAACACCAAAGGATGATCTCCACTTGGTCTTGTGAAAATTTCTTTACAAACAAACTCTTTTAAAACAAACTTGAACCAAAATTAAACACCCTTAAACTTGTTTAAAAACTTTCTTGGTTAATCATGAAAGATGAGAGCAAGGGGGTATATATAGCCTACCAAAATCTCAGCCAAAAACCCATCAGAAAAGACCAAAAAACCCAAGGAAAACAACTCAGGAAAAGAGCCGTTGGAACCTGATTGACAGTTCGGCGGTCGACTGCGACGGTCGACCGCGAGCAACAAAACAACAAAACTACAGCTCAGAACAACAGACGGTCGACTGTGACAGTCGATCGTGAAATTCTTTGGACTACATACGGTCGACCGCGAGCCATCAAGAAATATACTAAGTCTCTGGACTCAGGGGCGGTCGACTGTGGTGGTCGACCGCAAACTGGCATATAAAATTCCAGGTTTATAAACAGTTTTCTGATTTTAAAACCCTATTTAAAAATATCAAATAAATTTCAAAAAATATAAAACTTTAGAAAATGATTGTAGACATGATAATACACATGCTACAAAAACTGGTTTTCAAAAAGGACATCCCAAATAGAAAATATCATTATTTTACAAAATAGTCCAAAACATGAAAATGTGAACATATGAGTTTTGACATTTTAGCTTAACTATGTTTTGAAGCAATACAAAATAATTGTTATGAAGTCTATAAACAATGAATATAGTATTGTATCAAAATACACATATAATGCACTAAAACATGATTTCATTGAACTAAATAAAATTGATATTGATGAAATCATATATATGCATGATCTTCAACGAAGCTCTATCTTAGTACACTTGCGGATGAAGCTTGAACTTGAATCTTTAACTTTGAATTACGTAAGCTTCACTCCACAATTCCGCCAACCTCTATTGGATTTTGATCGTTGAAGCGCAATCCATCCAACCTCTAACTCGTTGTTTGCCTAGAATAAATACGAAAATACAAACACTAGACAAACAACATTAGAAGTAAATTGTTTGTTAAACATCATCAAAACAAGAAGGCCAACACAAGTGTGGTACAACCAAGGTCTTATTACGGGATAAACAACCACACTGAGCATCCATAACTGATGAGCAATACTTTATCATATGTTAATTCACTTTCATCAACTCAACATGTGTTAAGTATCTTGATAATGCATGTTAATACACATAAACTAAGTGTACATGCACATATCTCGGTGTGCGTGCTAATATCTAGTGTTCACCAACACCTCAGTTGTTTAACAACTCATAAGGATCGTTATGCAACATAACAAGATAGAGAAATTTTCCTAAAATTAGAAACCAGGAAAGAAAACATGCACTGGCATATATCAGCCCGACGATCGACCACAATATAGTGGTGGTCGACTGCATCGTGTTTCAGAG
>NC_033797.1:113004547-113021452 GCF_001876935.1 Asparagus officinalis
CACGGTCGACCACCGATTAGGCGCGGTTGACCAGACGTGATTCTAGAACCTGTTCTGTGCAGGTTTATGCTGTGTCCGTGCGTGCGTTTGACTCAAACTTGTTTAATTCATGTTGAAACATGTGTAGAACATTGTAAACATCAGATTTATATATCTAGAGATTATCAAACATGTGAAACATGATTAATCATATAATAAATAATATTTAAACCCTTAAACATGCACGAAACATCGATGTGAAGAATAAATCATCAAAACTTAGTTAAACAATGTTGTTAAATACTTTCAGATCTTAAAACATCTCTGTAATTTCGTTCTTAATCTTTTAAACATGAAAAGATCTTGTTAAATACTTTCAGATCTTAAAACATCTCTGTAATTTCGTTCTTAATCTTTTAAACATGAAAAGATCTGGTCTTTATACATATAATACAAAAGATTTACTTTTTATATCCAAACTAGTTAATTAGGCCTAAGAAATCACATTAAAACTCATTAAATCATTTAAAAACAGGAGAGATGGATTAGCAGAGATGAAACTCGCCTGAGACTTGATTTAAAACGTAAGAGAGAGAATTCCAATGCAGATCTCCAAGCCACAAACCAAAATCCCGCTTAAAAGCCTTTAATCTTCCTCAAAAATCAAATTAGGGTTTGTAAAATTGTTTGGTGACTGCTAGGATTTCAAAAATATGAAAGAATACTAAAAATCTCGTCAATAATATATATATATATATATCAGGGAAAAAGAATATGGGCCTCAAATACCCGAATCCAACTCAGATCAAGAAAAATAGAAAATAGTTTCCGCGATCGACTGTGGCGGTCGGCTGGGCTGCGGTCGACCGCGATGGTCGACCGGACTGGGAATTTCTAGTTCCTTAATATTTTGCCTTTATGCATATTTTCGACTTGTTCTATTCTCATGTATGAACTTGTTTACACTCAAAATACTTGTTAATGTACTCATACACTATTTAATGATATTTATCTCAATAAATATCCACTTATAATAATTAATCACATATTAAGGTTAGTTTACAGGAGAAGTTTGGACACCCAGTAGTAAGTTACCAATGAAACCTATTTATGTGTGCATTCATATTGTGGTAGACTGTTCATGCATTCCATGTTTTAATGTAGTGATTATTCATGTGTTACAACCTATTTACTCATGTTCGACATGCCATGTTATTATTATATAGAAATAGTTTTATTTATTGCCTCTTGATGTGTTGAGAACCTTAGTAGTTCATGACTTAGTGGTCTCGTGCGTCGTGAATAAACTTAGTGACATGTGTGAGTGTGTTGACTGGTTTAAGTGGTGAACTTAAGTTTCAATGAGGATCATGGTTGACTTAGAAAAATGAGAAGAGTTGGGATGGGGAAGTCATTGCTCATGTGATCGGATAAGACTATTGATGTATCTTCCAGGCTTGTGCAAGTGGTTGGTGTCACCACTGGGGTTGGTTTGTAGGGCTAAAGTGAAGTGTGTACATTACTTTAGTCAGTGGAATCATTTCATCATCCGAGTTTTGCTTGAGTTCGGACATGGCAGAAAACGGTTTACGTGTAGTCCCTTGGCTGCATGTGTAGCGGGATTGGATGCACATAGGGGATTTATGAACAGTCAGTTATCTGATGATAGGGACGTTGACTCTGTGTGAGATATAGACCAGTGAGTTTTAGGATGGTTAGTATTCGATCCGGTTACTGTATGTATTTGACTGTATGTTATCATGTTTAGTATAGGATTACTTTTGACTTAGTAGATTTTCAGTTGCATGTATCATTGTCTTTCCTATTAGTATTATACTGTCATAGCATGGGTCGTTCAATCATTTCATTTTTTTCCATGTGAGATCTTGTCATGTTCCATGCACGCTGACGTACACCTGTTTTCTCTGGTGTGCGTCAACCTTAGGAGACGAACAAGTCTAGTTTGATGATGCAGAAGAGCCGGTGTATGTCCAGCCAGAGTGTCCTTTCGATGGAGTGGAAGAACAAACTAAAGCCTAGACGTGTTTTCTTTTCTGTAGTAGCTGATGAATACTAGAACTCTTTTATAGTATTTTCCTTAGTTTGATGATGGACTCAGTTATTTTATCAGTATTTTCTTTTATCATAGACTATGTATTTTAATTCCTAGTTGGACCATTTTTTGTAATAATGGTATGTTTGACCCATATTTTTATGTCTAAGATGATTTACCATGGATGATATGTTTATTTCTTATTCTGGATTGTCTTTATATTCTTGCTATTGTGATCGGAGACATGTGATTGAGATTTATGTATTTGACACTTAGCGTATTGGATTGAGAAGAAAAGAAAAAAAAGAAAAGAAAAGAAAAGAAAAATGATAGTGTATATTTTTTCTCAATCTAATACGTCGCGGGTTTGTTCATGTTCTGATTCCCGGGTATTTTGGGAAGCAGGGCGTGACACACTGCCCTAGTCTAATGTCGACGCCTGCATCGAGCAATACTTCAGACCCTCTCGTCCAATGACTAGAGACAGCTCAGTGGGTTGGTTAGTACCATGTAAAGTTCCGAGAGCTATTGAGGCGGGATTTTACCTATGAGGTTACTTGTAGCTTTCCCAATTCTGGAGGTGGTGCATATGAGGAAGTACATTGGGACACTCCGGGGCATAATTCATTCACCACTCTTAGCAGAGGTATTTTCTGGTGGCTTATCAACATATGCCCGGGCTATCTTGTTTTTAGGCAAGGAAAAAAGTGCTTCATCGAGCCTTACCATCCATATCCTTTCTCCCGACAATTTGGATACAATCAAATATACATCGGGAACCCTAACCCTAAACTTGCATTTATGGGCAACATATATGAAGGGGCGAGAGCCTGGTTTTACTCAGTGGCAGGCTGCACAATGTTCGCGGGGAAAACTGTTTTCTTCATTGAAATAATTGTCATCTTGGATTACAAAGATCCGGTCTTTTATAGATCCGGTTACAACTAAATCAAAGAAAAAAAGTAAAAATTACAACTTTCCTTTTGTGAACAAATCGCGAGCTCCTGTTTTGCGGTCGCTCGCTTTGGTGGGTTCTTTGCCAACGCCGGGGTTAATCCGTGGACCACCGCACGATCTAGATCCGGTCGGATCTACGCAGCACAACGGGTATTATTTCACGAGGGAAATAATAGCCGGGGAGGATTGTTTCACCAAGGAAACAATCGTCCAAATCTCGGGATCAAAGACCAAGCTTTGATCCGGAGTGTAGCAACGTAGATCTGAGATCCGATCCTCTCGAACACCTGCCTTATTTGACGTTGATGATCGCCGAGCACCAGATCTGGATGAGCAAGTCCTTGATGTCCCAAAGTTGAGATCTTTTTTAGATCTGAGTCTCCAATCCTGCAGGGCTTCGCCTCCTCCAAAATCCAACCTTCTCAAATGAACAAGGGGGTGGCCTATTTATAGGCTACCCTCACTGTGCCTTGGGCACAGGGTGGCCGGCCACAAGTGGCTCGGCGGCCACCGAGCCACCTATAGGTGGCTCGGCCACCCCTTGGTTGGATGACTCGTTGACTCTTCGAACACTTGGCTTGATCCCGCACGCGAATGGACGTATTCCGTTGCTTGCGTGCGATTAGTCAATCTCGTTGCCTCGTTGGTTTGTCGGTTTGTGCCGAGCTGAGCTAAGGGACCTATAAGCAATTTTATATGCCTACAGATACCCCCTCCAAAGTATTTCAGTCTCGTTCTTTTATAGAAGAGTCTGGAATACTTTGGATATGCTTGTCCCAACCTTCAGTCGGTGTAATGGGACCTTGGAATGACTTCCGTTCTTGATTCCTTCAATTCTCCAGGCTATTCGGTGCTTTGTCGAATGTCTGAAAGAGTTTCGGTGCTGCATTTATTGTCTGACCGTTGTCGGAATTTTGAACTTTGAAGTCGGTTCCTGATTTAGCTGACCATCGATTGTTGGCGTCGAGTCTTTATCTGCAACGCGTTGTCCGGCGTCTTATTGTTTGAGTTATCCTTAAGAATATTTATAGAAAACATTCTCCAGGAACTTCTCAAAAATTAGGGAATAGTTTATACTCATATACCTTATTGGAGTATTTTAAGAAGCAGTTTATACTCGTATACTTTTCGGAGTATTTAAGAAGTAGTTTATACTCGTATACTTTTCGGAGTATTTAAGAAGCAGTTTATACTCGTATACTTTTCGGAGTATTTGATTATTTCATTGCAACGCATTGATAGGCGTTGACCTAGGGTTACGCGTTGTCCGGCGTTAACCCTAGGGTTTTGAACGTCGTACGTTGAATTTTTGATCGCAACGCGTTGACTGGCGTTGACCTAGGATCGCGCGTTGTCCGGTGTTGACCCTAGGGTTTCGAACGTCGTAGGATGCTCAAGTCACGAGACCAACTAATGAAGCTGATGCGTCAGTGACCCTCGCATTTATAGGATTTTTGGCAAACCCTCAGCCATTAACGGTTTTGATGAGCCTTTACCGACTACCGTTTGAATCGGGCTAGCATGCGGATTGTTCAAGTCCGTTCCGCATGTGACGTTAAGCTAAAAGAGTTAACCCTTTTAGTGCTACGATATTGAATACGTAGACTTCGTCTTTCTCCTGTGAAAAGACTAAACAGCAACGTGTATGAGACGTTGACTTAGGATTTTTGGCAAATCCTCAGCCTTCAACGGATTTGACGTGCTCTTACCGACTACCGTTTGAATCGGGCTTACATGCGGATTGTCTAAATCCGTTCCGCATGTGACGTTGTGCTAAGAGAGTTAACGCTACGTGTATTAGACGTTGACTTATCCCGACTTAGGCTTCGGGATGAGATACCCCAGAATCGAACTCTGGTGTCTTTTTCAATCGGTAAAATACTAAACCGGCGACGCGTGTTAGGTGTCGACATATCCTTTCTTAGGATTCAGGATGACATTCCCCATGCGTGTAAGGCATGGATTTTGGTGTTATTAATAACAACCTGTCACAATGTTGAATATGTGAACGGGTGTTCTTTTTGACGGTTAAGAACTAACCGGCAGCGCGGGTTAAGCGCAGACTTATCCTTGCTTAGGTTTCAGGATAGAATACCCCATACCCCAGACTGGCATTCTGGTGTCTTTTTCAATCGGTAAAAGACTAAACCGGCGACGCGTGTTAGGCGTCGGCATATCCTTTCTTAGGATTCAGGATGAAATTCCCCACGCGTGTAAGGCATGGATTTTGGTGTTATTAATAACAACCTGTCACAATGTTGAATATGTGAACGGGTGTTCTTTTTAAACGGTTAAGAACTGACCGGCAGCGCGTGTCAGGCGCAGACTTATCCTTGCTTAGGTTTCAGGATAGAATACCCCAGAATCAAACTCTGGTGTCTTTTCTTCGGAGAAAGACTAAACCCTCGTTCATTGGGGGAATCGAGAGGGGATTTTGACTGTGGTCCTAACTGTAAGAAGGTTTGACCAAGTGGGTGTTTTGAGACAATCCTAACTGTAGGAAGGTTTGATCGCTCAATTTGTGGACCTCTCGTTCATTGGGGGAATCGAGAGGGGATTTTGACTGTGGTCCTAACTGTAAGAAGGTTTGACCAAGTGGGTGTTTTGAGACAATCCTAACTGTAGGAAGGTTTGATCGCTCAATTTGTGGACCTCTCGTTCATTGGGGGAATCGAGAGGGGATTTTGACTGTGGTCCTAACTGTAAGAAGGTTTGACCAAGTGGGTGTTTTGAGACAATCCTAACTGTAGGAAGGTTTGATCGCTCAATTTGTGGACCTCTCGTTCATTGGGGGAATCGAGAGGGGATTTTGACTGTGGTCCTAACTGTAAGAAGGTTTGACCAAGTGGGTGTTTTGAGACAATCCTAACTGTAGGAAGGTTTGATCGCTCAATTTGTGGACCTCTCGTTCATTGGGGGAATCGAGAGGGGATTTTGACTGTGGTCCTAACTGTAAGAAGGTTTGACCAAGTGGGTGTTTTGAGACAATCCTAACTGTAGGAAGGTTTGATCGCTCAATTTGTGGACCTCTCGTTCATTGGGGGAATCGAGAGGGGATTTTGACTGTGGTCCTAACTGTAAGAAGGTTTGACCAAGTGGGTGTTTTGAGACAATCCTAACTGTAGGAAGGTTTGATCGCTCAATTTGTGGACCTCTCGTTCATTGGGGGAATCGAGAGGGGATTTTGACTGTGGTCCTAACTGTAAGAAGGTTTGACCAAGTGGGTACTTTACGTCCAGACTCTAACAGAGAGAGTGTTGAGTGCATAGACATGGTGAGAATGGGAGTTCTTATTCATTACATTGCTGTGGTTTTGGGAACTTCCCGTTACATAAATCGTCCACCCCCAGTTTCCTCTGCGGAACTGGTTCGGACATTATTATCAGTTAACTAACCGGGTTATCCTTAAGAATATTAGCTTAATATTCTCCAGGAACTTCCCGTCAAAAGTGGGGAAACAGTTTAGACTCATATACCTATTGGAGTATCAGGGAGTAGTTTAACCTCTTATACCGGTCGGAGGATTGAGAAACAGTTTATACTCGTATACTCTTTGGAGTTTTGCCGTTCTCAATTGGCTTACCTTAGCGTTATGACGCCGGCTTCAACCAAGGTCTGAATGCTATTCTTGAGAGCAAAGCAATCCTTGGTGGGATGAACGACCCTCCTGTGGTATGCACAGTACTTTGGGTCCGTAGTGTTGTCAGCTTCCTCCTGATTTGTGATAGGTGGTAGCTTGATCTTGTTACCTTCAAGGAGGGATTCGAAGATGGCTGGAACGTCTTCGTCCTTAAAAGAGTACTCTTTTTGGAGTCTCGGACCCGAAGTCTTTTGCTGCCTTCGAGATTGCTGTTGTGACGCTTGATTAGCACCACCAGGAGCTGCAGGTGTTTTGCCCTTACCACGAGAGGCGAAGTTTGAGTCCAGAGGATTAGCCGTCGGTAGGTTCCTCTCGGCCTTCTTCCTTCGGAGGAAACGTTCGACTTGTTCACCGCGCACCTTCAGATCCTTCCAAGTGTCAGACGGTGCTGTTCCCATTGCTTCCAACACGTCCAACGCAAGGTTGTTGTGGCAAGTTTGGAGGATGAATTCCTCTGTGATCGGGTCCCGGCAATTCATCGCCTTGTTCCGGAACCTTTTGACGAAGGTGTCGACTAACTCCCCGTCCTTCTGCTTCTCATCGAGCAATGATCCGATAGATATCTCGGTGTCATCGTCGAAGAAGTTGGCGAGGAACATGGTCTCCATATCGTCCCAGCTATTCACACTACCTGGCTTGAGGCGGCGGTACCAATCGAAGGCGGCTCCGCGAAGAGTGCCGACGAATGACCGCACCATCAGAGGCTCATTGCCGGAAATAATACCCAAGTGCGATTTGAAATAAATCAAATGCTGAGTAGGGGAACCCTTCCCATCGAACGGCGTGAAGTTGATTAGATTGAACTTCGCCGGATAGGGGATCGATTCCCATTCTCGTGGGTATGGACAGGGAATGCCTGTTTTCTTCGTCTCTTGAGCGGAGATCAATGTGTTGATTTTGCTCTCGAGATCTTTGATCTTCAAGTCTTCACTTGTATCCTCGTTGGCATCCTCGTTACCACCCCCTGCATTGACGGGAGGGTTATTGGCATTGTGAGCTCCATCCCTATCCGTGTGCTCTTCTTCCTGAACAACCTGATTACGGTGACTTGGTTCACCTTGTTGGTTCCTGAACGCCTGGATTTGTTGCTCATGCATCTCTCTCATAGTCTGCATGGCCATCTGCATCTCAAACTTGAAACTTTCTAGCATCTTGGCCACTTGTTCCGCGCTTATCATGAATGACTCGCGGGGTTGTCCATCGCTGGATACCGTGTTATCTGATGCGACAGCAGAGCAGGAATCCGATTCTTCATCTTCCGATGGTAATCTTATCCGAACCCTACCGTAAGTTCCTCGCGCGATGGCCCCAGACTGCAGACGGGTTCTAGGCTGGGAGGCTCTCAGAATCGACTCGAAATCATCCCATGCCGATGTCTCTTTGCTTGTCATATTAGCGGTGACCCTCGGGAATTCTCCGTCTTCAACCATCCTTCTTCTTCGTTGGGAACGCCTAGGCCTTGGTTTTGGCGTCTCCGCACTAAGTCTCTCAAAAACTGAAACTCTTTCGGGGACCGCCTTAATGCAGTTGCATTCAGACAATACTGCCCGAATGAGTTTGGAACAGGGGCACTGAGTTTCCTGTTCTCGGGGACTCCTCTTTCTGGTTCTGTTCGTACCCCAGCACGATAGTACAACTCGTCATTTTGACAGTCGGAGTAACCTATCGTGTGCGGGCACGACTTCTCAGATATAACACTATCACTATCAGATGATAATGTTTCCATCTGAGGGCGAATTGCCTTCCTTGGACTTTCAAGAGTCACGCGCCTTGAGACATGCCTTTTTGGGCGTGAATTCTCAGCGGGCTCTTGGACCTCAATGCGCAAATTAGCGCGCGCAGTTGCCTTGAGCTCCTTGTCATGTTGGAGGTAGCGGTGACCCCCAGCGTGTTGATTCGTTCGGGGTTTTCTTAGTGGGCCCAAACGTTCTTGGATCGGAGCTTTGCTTCGCTCATCGGGAATTGGACCGAGGCGCTCCAAGACTGGCTTTCTTCTTCGGGAGGATTCTGCATGATCTCCCGGAGTAGCTATGGGAATTCTCGGCGACTTAGCTGGGTTCGCCGGAGGTTGAATTTTGGTTGGAGGCTGCAAAGGTTGCTCCTTAGCCTGAATTGCCGCTTCAGACTTTGGCCTCCAGACTTTGCGAGTTGGTGGCGGCTTCTTGACCACCTCTTTCTGCAACTTTCTGCGGGCTTCTTCGGCTTGAGCCCGTGCCTGCGCTGATAGTGCGCGGCGTTTGCGGATGCGTTCTTCCAGCGTCGAACGATTCCGTTTGACACGGACCCATTCCATTGTTGGCGGCTTGGAAGAGGCGCCGTTCATCTGTTGTTGAGGCTGTTTGCCTCTCTTGTTCTTCAGACCCGCGTTGTAGCGGACTCCGTCGGTGGACTCCATCGCTTTGGCGAATTGTTTGGCCAAGCGTTGGCGTTGCCTTTGGCGGGCTCTCTTTGAGAGAGTCACCGCTCCTTTGGTGACGGAGGAATTGGTTGGAACCAGCTTGATCTGGTTGGAGATTGGTGGAGCCTCATCTGACGCAACTTTGGCGTCAATCGAGATGAGGTCGTCGTTGGTAGCTTCAACTTCTTCGTACCAACGCACCTTTCTGTTGGAAGAGAACTTGGACTTCTTGGACTTGCGGGGGGAGGTCGATCTAGACGAGGATGAAAGGTACTCCTCGAACTTGGTCTGATCGAACTCGTATTCGACCTCCTCCACGACTGGGATCAAGATCCGCGGCTGCGACGCTCCGATCTCGGCAGCGAGATCGGTGGCTCCCACTGTGGTCGCCAGATTGTTCGCTGGAAAATTCGTGTCTTTCTTTGTTATTGATTCCATTGTCATCTTATCCGGTTACAACTAAATCAAAGAAAAAAAGTAAAAATTACAACTTTCCTTTTGTGAACAAATCGCGAGCTCCTGTTTTGCGGTCGCTCGCTTTGGTGGGTTCTTTGCCAACGCCGAGGTTAATCCGTGGACCACCGCGCGATCTAGATCCGGTCGGATCTACGCAGCACAACGGGTATTATTTCACGAGGGAAATAATAGCCGGGGAGGATTGTTTCACCAAGGAAACAATCGTCCAAATCTCGGGATCAAAGACCAAGCTTTGATCCGGAGTGTAGCAACGTAGATCTGAGATCCGATCCTCTCGAACACCTGCCTTATTTGACGTTGATGATCGCCGAGCACCAGATCTGAAGGAGTGAGTCCCCGAAGTCCCAAAGTTTCAATCTTTTTTAAGTTCCGAGTCTCCAATCCAGCAGGGCTTCGCCTCTCCAAATTTGCCTCTCTAGGTGGTGGGTTTGGTTGTTTTCCGTTCTTGGTTCTATCTGTGATTTGGTTCTATGGTTGATTTATCCAGACTTGATTCGTTGACCTGATTTGGCAGTAAATCCGGATCCCGATTAGGCAGTAAGTCCACTTCTGAGTTCGAGTCCGAAACCGATCTTGATTCGATCGTGATTCGTCCGAGTATGCCCTTGGTTGGATGACTCGTTGACTCTTCGAACACTTGGCTTGATCCCGCACGCGAATGGACGTATTCCGTTGCTTGCGTGCGATTAGTCAATCTCGTTGCCTCGTTGGTTTGTCGGTTTGTGCCGAGCTGAGCTAAGGGACCTATAAGCAATTTTATATGCCTACACACAAGAGCAACGTTCAAGTTGCCACAGAAAATACCTAATGCTTATACTTCCTTGAGCTTTTGCACTTGGTACCAGGCTGCTTCACAAATCCCTGAATACAAGATTAATACTTCTTGCTTGAAGACCATTCGCAAGTGGTATGATTTGAAGAGGAGTTCCAAAAAGTCTCGCACGAGGGGAGTTAGCAAGTACTTATCTTACAAGGAGACGATTGCTGAGGAAGAAAGAAGACATGCACAAGAAGGAGCTCTAGGAGAAGAACCCAGGATACCTGAGGCTCATGAGATGGAGCCTTCAAGGGTCAAAACTCAGAGCAAGAATGCCGCTAGGAAAAGAGACCTTGATCCAACTAAATAAGGTGAACATGAGAAGTGAGCTCGTCGAAAATTAACAGTCGAGCCTCCCACTTCTAAACTTATGCAAGATGCCCGTAAAGCATGGCATGCGGAGGAAGAAGAACGAGAGTCGACTGCTATGGAACTCTTGCATCAATCTGGGCTTCCTTCAATTGGCCCAGCTCTAAGAGGCCCTGCCTCTTCTATTCATCCACCGAATGAAGAAGAAGGTGGGGATGAATCGCTTATAGGGGATGTAGAATCTGTCCCTACAACGGACCCTGCTGCTCCAATTAACGAAGTTAGGCCTCCTGTGGATGAATCTATAATTGCCGAACCTGAAAGGCTTAGCGGAAGTCAATCTCCCTCCGCTTTAGCATTAATTCCATCGATGGGGGACACAAGACTTAGCCCTACCACGAGGATCATATCTAAGCCAATTACCACCATAGACTCAACTGAACATTCGACAATAGGTGATGAGGAGAGAGTGGATTATGATAGTTCTCTGGGAGGTGGTGGTGATGAGGTTGGTGATGATGTAGGAGGTGACAACATCAGCGATGACACCGACAATGATGTCAGTGAAGAAGACTCTTTGGATGAATGCACTAACTTTGACGATACGCCAATGGCTACTTCAGTTAAGCATCAAGTTATATTCATATCTCTCCAACCAGTAAGCATGTTTTATTTCGAATACCCATGCATTTTCCTTCTGTGTTCTGACCGTTTCTTTTGTAGGTTCACCAACTCTTGGGACCATAGCTATTACTCCTCCTCCAGAGCATCAGCTTGTGCTAATAATAACTCCGTTTCTAGGACAACCATCATTAGAGCTATTGATGATGATGACTCCACCGGCGACATTTTTGACAATTTCTCACACCCTGACAGGGACCATAAGTGTCCCAAGTTCGTCTCAAGCAGTAGAACTTATGGCTCTCACATCGAGTCCTTCACAATTAGACATAAATATCCAGTCTCCGGCCACCACACCGAAATCATCTGTTCACTTCCTGCTTAGCTCTACGACTTTGAGGACCTTGGTGCCATCTCCCATTGCTTCTTTAAGCTCGGTAGATACTCCCGACCTACTTGGGATCTCTCTTGGCTATTTAAAAAGTATGATGAAAAATGTGGTTGAGATCATCGCTGTCGGTCGGGGCACCTTTGAGTCTTTTAGGCCTCTTTTAACAAATAGTCTGAATGGCATCAAATACGTGGGTAACGTTCAATGTGTTGAACATAGCTCTGAGGCTATCGCTCGCTTAGAAGAAAAACTAAAAGCTTTAGAGGACTTGGGGTGTGTGGATATCAGAGCTCAAATTACTTCGACTTTTGTTGATATCTAGAGTGAAGAGGCAAAACGATATGAAATGGTTCAACAGGGCTTAGCTGAGAAAGAACTCTGAGTCGTACATTTGCAAAAGCAAAGTATTCAAAAGCAAGAGGAGCTGGCTATTTCAACGACTGCTTTAGAGGCTGCTCGATCAAGGATCAGACAAACTAAAGAGGCCATTGTTTGCTTACAAGCAGAATTGGTCCGGCAGAAGGATCAATTTGCTCGAGATAAAGCTATCACGACCACACTCAGCCTCCAGGCCACAAAAACTCTTGTGAATTATCATAAAGAAGTCCAGGCTCTTGAAGAGGCTAAGAAAGAAGCTGCTATTGCGGTACCCAAGGAAGATAAGCTCCGAAGAAGAGCTGAAGAGATAGTGCGAGTTGCCCACGGGAGAAGCTCTCCGATATCAAGTCCCAACTTGCATCTATTCACTTGATTGAGCCTTGAACTTTAATAAATTTTTTTGTATCATCCTTTTGACAAGAACAATATTATCTTGTATCTCTTCCTTTTGATTTTGAATAAAAAGTGATACTATTTTAATTTTTCACTATTTCTTTTGTGTGTCATATTCTTACTTGAAACAATGAAAAATATAATTAAAAATGCAAGAGGAGTGATTTTAACTTAACATAATTTCCCACATAAAATGAGATTTAACACTTTTCTTTATTATCATTTAAGATAATTCTAAAAAATTTCAATCTGCTGGGGATGTTTATTAGCTCCTGGACTTGATATGTTGTTTAAGAATTATCAAACCCTTGGAGTTGTACTGAACAGTTGTCATTCTCATGAATAGAATTAACAAATTCATTTCTTTTTGTGTTGCATTTTTACTTGAAATACTAAAAGAAACTTATAAGCGCCAGAGGTGTAATATTAACATGGCGTGAACTTTCACTTAGAGTGGAATTCAGAAATTTTCTTTTCTTTATTACCACTCGGGGTAATTCTAGAAAAGTTTAACCCGCTGGGGATTTCTATGAATACTTGTCATTCTATTGGAAGAGAATTAACAAGTTCAAAAAGGGGGTTTGATTGTTAGAGGTATAATGTTAATATAATAGAAGATTGATAAGTTGATTATCAGAGGTATGATGTTAACATAACAGGAACTTGTTGCGATCGAGGCAACTTTGAGGACCTATCGCTCTATTAGAGAGATTCGATAAGTTGATTGTTAGAGGTGTGATATTAACATGACAAGAATGATTTTCAGAGGTGTGATATTAACGTGATAGGAACTTGTTGTGATTGGGGCAACTTTATGGACTTATCATCCTATTGAAAAGAATTGATAAGTTGATTGTTAGATGTGTAATGTTAACATGATAGGAACTGGTTCTGATCGGAGTAACTTTGAGGACCTATCGCTCTATTGGAGAGAGTTGATAAGATGATTGTCAGAGGTGTGATATTAACGTGACAGGAACTGGTTACGATTGGAGCAACTTTGAGGACCTATCGCTCTATTAGAGAGAGTCGATAAGTTGATTGTTAGAGGTGTGATATTAATGTGACAGGAATGATTGTCAGAGGTGTGATATTAACATGACTGGAATGATTATCAGGGGTGTAATGTTAACATGATATCACCAGAGGTGTACTACTAGTGTGATGAAAGGATTGGTTATCAGAGATGTGATATTAACGTGACAAAATTTGTACTTGTGATTTGAACAAGATTTTGAAGGCATAGCGTCTTGCTGGGGAGAATTGCTAAATGATTTTATCATCAGAGGCGATGAAATTTGATACTTGTGATTCTAACAAGATTTGGGAAACTTATCACTCTGTTGAAGGTAGTTGATAAATTGGTTATTTACTATTCTATTGAAGAGAGTTAAGAAATTGATTGCAATTTGAGTCATTTTGGGGACTTATCACTCTATTGGTGAGAATCGATAAGTTGATTTTGATAGAGGAATTGTTAGCACATCGGGGGTAATGCAAGCTGAATCCAAACTCTATGGGGATGATAGTTGTCATAAGTGTAATGTTAACTTGACGACATTAGGAAATTCTGTCAGCTGATATAGCCTAGACACTGTTGAAGATGCACAGAAGTTTTGACAATACACTGTCAAAAGAGTTTGTGATACATGACTTTCATGAGAATAATTATCATGTTGGAAATACGGGTTAAACTAATCGTTTGAGGTCTGAAATGCAAAAGTGAGTTTTGCATTTGATTACTTGAAACGCAGAGTTGACATACGCGTTTGAGGCTTGAAACGTGGGTCTAACTCCATGTTCAAAGTTAGAAAACGCAGGGTTGGGCCTGATGTTTGAGAAATTAGAACACAACTATAGGACTTGCGTTTAAGAAGGCTAACCACCTTATCTTGTAACACTAAGGTTGGGTTTTGGGTAGTTAGGATTCTATTCCAGAGTCCCGCACCGAATTAACAGCTTGGGTGTTGTTTATAGATTAACCCCTTTTGGTGCTGAATTAGAGTTATATCAACTCTTCATCTTCGTCTTAACTTTTGAACGAATGCTTCTCGTTTTCTTTAAGATTTCTGGCGATCTTCACTCATCTCTGACAATCAACAACAATGGCACCAAAGAGAATGAGTTCTTGCTCGAAGAAAGTTGTAGGAATGACTTTGGAAACGCCGCACCGGTTAAGGAGCTGGCGGTGTTCTTGCCTCCACGGCCACACCGTCATCACTGCCACCACGTGCATCTGCTTTCTATGGTAAGCACGAACACCATAACTTGTTTCGACAAGTTTCTTTTAACTCTAGATGGGTTCTGATTCGATGACGATGGGGAAGATGATTCGTCTTCTTCTAATTGAAATGCGGAGATAAGCCTTGTGTTAATTGTAAAATGCAGGGTTGATCTCTGCATTTTAAGATTAGAACACAAATTTTGGCATTTGCGTTTAAGGTTGACAACACGGGTTTTGATCCCTTGCATTTGAGATAAAAAACGCGGGTGTTTTGACCTCTGCGTTTGAGATCAAAAATGCGGGTGTTTTGACCTCTGCATTTGAAATTAGTCTTTTGGACTTATATCAGTAACTTGCTTTAGCTACTAACTCTTGCTATTTGTTTTGCAGTAATTTTCCCCAATGTGTCGCTCTTTCATGATCATCATTTTGGGTACATTGGTGGTCTAGATGATGACGAAGCTTTTGGTTTCCGTAAAAGAATTCCACTATGCAATTTCCCCGATTTAGAGCGGACGCACCAGATCATGGAAGCCAGATGTTCCACCCTTAGAATTTTGATCACCAACCTTGACATGGAGACGCTGGTAGGCCATGACACATTTATAAAGCCAACATTTTTTGTTTGGAGATCGCATAGCAGCGGATGATAGACTTATACATGTGGAAGACTCCAGGCTGCTGCGAAGAATCAATGACTATTTCTTTTTTCTCTTGAGCATGAAGAGAATGTATCCGCTCTCCTATTTTCTGAGTGTCAGCTGCCTTTATCTTTTGACCTTGTCAAGGAGAAGGAGAACGTATCGCTTGAATCTAGTCGACGAGCCCATATACAGATTGATGGACAAATCAAGGGTCTGAAACCTGGTAGATATGAGAAAAAAAGATCTCGCTCAAGAGATGCCCCTTCCAACGAACGTTTTTATTCGCCAGTTCATTGCTGCCCGGGGTGAATTCCCTACGTAAGCTTTCAGGTCCCCTGGATGGGTATATTCAGGAGAACGGGGTTAGTAGACTCGAATGGTGGACTTCATTCTTAAAGAACTCAAGGAGTTACTTGCTCAGTCTGGCCTAACAATTTCAGTATTGTCCACCCGATGTGGGATCATTCAGAGCTATCTTAATTTCTTTGTTATGCTAGAGCGATACAATCCAGATAGCTGTACCTTCTTCACACTCGTCGGGGAGCTAGGCTTTGCTCTCTATGAGATGCATGTTGTGTCAGGGCTGCCATTTGGAAAGATGACCTATGAGGAGTTCATCCCCACTACTAAAGAGCTCTCTATCTTGAGGGCAACACATCCCGAAGTTTACGTAACTTTCTGGGAGTTGATGTGCCATTTTCAGATCTGTGCTCAAGTGATAGGGTTACACGGAGGAGGCATTATGCAAACTTCCTAGGTGAACTACCTCTTTCAAAATCTGAGTTAGACGGATGCGGATGTGACTTGATTTACGGCACTCTCTTTCAAGAGCATCAAAGCCCTCATTAAGGCTTCCAATGCTAACTATAAGAATAAGCATCAAGAGGATGGATTTGAAGCTGGTACTAAATTCGTGAGCTTTCACTACCAAGCTACGACTCCCATCTCTGACACTGCTCTCCTCGCTGGCTTCTTAATGATATGACTAAAATAATGTGTAGTGCCATCGAAGCGTGTTAAGTCCATCTTGGCTGAGGTAGTATACCTAGCTGTTCTTCTTACCTACAGAAGACCAATGAGTCTCCTTTCTGCAATGGTAGGCTGTATACAGAGTGGCCTACGGATGTTGACTTCAGAATTTGTCGATGTCCAAGAAATAAATGTCACGGGGAGGAAAGCTTAGAAAACTACCCAACCTCGCATACCGGTTCCATACACCTATTTGGTGGCCTGGTTCATGATGCATTTGTTGGGTCCTTTTGTTTTGATGATGTTTAACAAACAATTTACCACTAATATTATTTATCTAGTGTTTGTGTTTTCGTATTTATTCTAGGCAAACAACGTGTTCAAGGATGGATGGAATTGCACCATAACAATAATATCCAATGGAGGTTGACAGAATAGTAGAGTGATATCTTGCAATTCAAGTTAAAGATCCAAGTCCTAGCTTCATCTGTAAGTTCACCAAGAAGAGCTTATTGAAGATCAAGATCATTGCTTGGTATATTAGTTTAGGTTTTATATTATGCGTGTTAAATAGTCCAAGCTTAATCATATAAACACATACACATTTTGTTTATATATATATATATATATATATATATATATATATATATATATA
>NC_033797.1:113021857-113039537 GCF_001876935.1 Asparagus officinalis
TATATATATCTATATATATATATTTCATGGTTATATGTGAAAATATCGTGTTTCTAGTTTATAGACTTAACAATCATAATATACATATTTTATTAAGTCTATAAAATCATTTTGTAAAGTTTCAAAACATGGTTTAGTCAAAATGACAAAAACAAGTGTCTTATGTTTTCATGTTTTGGACATATTTGTAAAATGATGATATTTTACATTCATTTCCCAAAGTTTGTAAAATGATGTTTGGACATATTTGTAAAATGATGATATTTGTAAAATGATGGTTTAGTCAAAATGATCTTTTATTATCATGTTTATAATCATTTCTCAAAGTTTTATATTTTTCTGAATTTGTTTGATATTTTAAAAGGCAGTTTGAAAATTAGATTTCTGTTTTAAACAGGCTAATATAGTGTTATCAGTCGACTGATCAGTCGACTGACGTGATCAGTCGACTGATGAAATCAGTCGACCGATCAGTCGACTGATGAAAGTACCTGCAGTTACCAAAAGTTTTTATTTTATTTTGGTCAACTAATAAGGTCATCAGTCGACCGATCAAGTCATCAGTCGACCGACGAGCTGGATGTTGAATCTAACGGTCAGCTCATCAGTCGACTGATTAGTCGACCAATGACCCAATGGCTAGTTTTTTCCAGCTTTTCTGTTTTGGTCTTTTTGCTAGGTTTTGTTGTTTTCTCTTGGCTTTGGGGTTTCTTAGGATTACACCCGCATATCCTCAGTTCACAACTAAGAAGAGAAAAAGTTTTAAAAGAGTTTACAAGTTTTGTTTAAAGGGTTTAGGTTTGTTTAAGAGTTTTGTTTGTGAATAAACTTTCACAAGAGCAAGTGGAGATCATCCTTTGATGTTTGAGAATTCACTCTTCTCCCTCTCTCTTATCATTTATTGGAGAAGTTTTCTAAACTCAATCTAGGTTTACATTTATATATAATTGTTTGATTATCATTTTTTTAAGCTAGAGTTTATATTGAGTTTAGTTTGTTTTTGATTTGTTGAATCTCATTGTTACACACACCCACTTGAGCTTTTAGTATTTATATACATAGTATATTAGGGTTATGAGAGATTGTAACTTTGAGTTGTGCTTAATTGAGTTCTCACCTTGTTTAGAGAACAAATCATTTGTTGTTGGCGAGCTTAATTGTGAGGTTCACTTTGTATTACACTAGTACATCAAGAGGAGTGTGTGGTGAGAGACGGGAGTGGGGAGCAGAGATGTAGGATAGAAGGTCCAAACTCTGTGATCATATTATGTGTTTTCATTGTTTATATTACCCTATCACAATTATATCTTTTGTTTATCTTGTTTCACCCTTGTTTATATTTCTTATCCTTGCTAATAACTTATTGCATATCTTATTTGCTAGAATAACTTGTCAATTAGTTTTAATCAACATTAAATGAGATTAGATTAGCATAAACCCTATTCACCCCTCACTAGGATTCCTTCCTAGTGGTATTAGGGTGCTTTCAGCATTGCCCCTCGTTGATGACGATGATTACTGAAGATAGCGAGACATCTGTTTCATTTGTGCAGAGGCTCGAGTCGGCCACATGGACTAATGTTTACATAGTCCGAGCCAAACAACTCTTGTCCCAAGAGGGCAAATATAAAGTGTTTTGTTGCCGCTTAGATTTTGATGGGCCTGAGAAGGAGGGCACCAGTTTTATGGATGTGGGTTTTTAGGGTTTCTCATCCTTGAAGGGGGGCCTCTTTAGATGTCTCCTCATGATCAGATTGGGTTATCTAGTCTTTCTCCTAGGAGAGAAGTACATCATCGAGCCTTACATGCCTTCTCGGTTCGCTAGGCAGTTCGGGTATGACTAACTTTATGTTGGTAACCCTAACCCAGAGTTGGCTCAAATCGAAAATTTGTATGAGGGGGCTCGCACTTGGTATTTCTTCTCTACTAGAGGGATCCATGCTCGATTTACCTTGCCCAACTCGTTGCTCTACTGTTTCAGATTTTTGCGACTAGTTTTATAAGGTTTCTTGGATTCTAAAGTATAGCATGTACACTTCATGTATTAACAAAATCCGAGAGCTTTATGAGTCCAGAAAAGGTTCTATAAGGACTCGTCTGTCAGGGATAGAAGAATATTTATCCTGCGAACAAGAAGCAGCCAGAGCTGGAGAAGTCCAAGAAGAGCCACCATCTGCCGAGCCTTATGAAGAGGAGGCTCTCAAGGAAATTCAAGAAGAGGCGCCAGTCGTTGAGCCTCGCACGAGGAGGGCAAAAGGGAAGCATGCCCTCACTACAGAAGAGGAGGGACAATATGAGAAGAGGTTCGTAAGAGGAGATCAATTGATTCGAAGTCTCCTAAGAAGCATAAGGTGATGCGGGACACGATAAAGTCCGAACACATCGTATCTGATCCCGTTGCACTCTTGGATGATAAAGAGGATGAAGGGCTCTAGTCAGGTCCTCTTGTTCCTAAAGAGGTGGAAGTTGAAGGGAAATTGAGCATCAAGGATTCAGAATCAATCCCTACAACGGAACCTTTTTCGGGACAAGCTTTGAGAGAGAAAGTTACTTCTAATGCTGCTCTCAAATATGGTCCTACTAGCTCTACCTACATGGCATCTCTTACTGCCCCTTCAGGAATCTTAAAGAAACACATCAAACAATTAGAAAGTTTGATGAAACTAACCATTGATGTCGTCAGCCTCGGACGAGTTACTTTTGAGCATTATGTGCCTCTCCTGACTAGCTTGCTAGACAGGATTGAGAACTTAGGTGACATGAAATGGACTGAGCATTGCAGAGAAAGCATTGCTCATTTGAAGGTAGATCTGAGGGCTTTTAAAGATTTGCAGCGTGCATCACCAGGAGGCCCTTCGCAGAAGTTTGTCTGAGAAAAATGCATAGATTGTGATCTTGCAGGAGCAATGCGACTAGATTTAATCTGAATTGATCACTTCTACCACTAGTCCCACGGAAAAGGAACTCGGGAGGGAGGTTGCCGAAAGAGTTCGGCAACTCATGAAAAGAAGCTGTTGGAATTTAAGTCTAGGCTTATGTCTATCAGGTTGATGAGCCCTAGGACTTAAATTTTGGTATCACCCCTGGAGACAATTTTTGTATCATTTTCATGACAAGTATTTGTCATTTTGTAATGATTTAACAATATTGAATGAAAATGATATTGCTTTGCTTTCCATTGCTTTTTCCTTGTGTTTCAACTCAAGACAACAGAAATATTAAAAAAATACCATAGGTGTGATGTTAACTTAGCATAAATCAGAAATTCTATTTATTATTACTTGAATAATTCCAAAAATTTTCAATCATGAGAGGTGTAATGTTAACTTGACGATATACAAGATGAATGATTTATTACTCTCCATTCAAATGAATTCCAAGTAACCAACCCTCAATCTGAGTAAAATTAATTTCTTATCTCAGACTTGGCTAGAGACTAGGAGGAAGGGAGCTTTATAATCTACGGGTAATATTTCTTGAGAAACTCCCCATTAATCGGCATCATAAGCCTATCGCCTTTCTAGTTGATTAGATGGTAAGCTCCATTCGAATAGACTGATTCTATTACGAAGGATCCTTCCCACGTAGGATTGAATTTCCTTTTGGTCTTGTGTGTTATTACCATGGGTCATCTGATTTCTAAGACCAGGTCGCCTTTCTTGAAGATCCATTCTTTAACCTTCTTGTTCTAGGCTTTGGAGATTCGAGCTTGATACAACTCAATTTGTTGCTGAGCCTGAAGTCTCCTATCGTCTAGTGCTTTTAGTTCTTAAAGGCATAGTCGATGCTGCTCTTCATCTGTCATCCCAGTTGCAAGGACAACTCTCAGGGTTAGGATCTGGATTTCTAAAGGTAATACAACCTCACAGCCATATACCAAAGAAAAAGGAGTGGCTTTTGTTGGGGTTCTCACCGTTGTGTAGTAAGCCCAATATTCGCCGAGCTTTTCATCCCAATCACATCGTCTTTGGAGACAAACTTCTTGAGAAGCTTTATGATGGTTTTGTTGAAAGCTTCTGTGAGGCTATTGGCTGGCGGATAATATGCTATTGATGCGACACTCTAGATTCTGAACTTGTCACAGAATCTCTGAAACCAGTGACTGACAAACTGTGTTCCGTTGTCATGAACTATTCGTCTCGGTATACCAAAGCAGTAGATGACGTGATGCTTAATAAATTTGATCATGTTTGAAGCCTTGACTTCTTTCAAGAGAATTGCTTCTGCCCATTTGGAGAAGTAGTAGGCCATGCCCAAGATAAACCGATGTCCTTTGGCCGTTGGCGGAGTGATGGGTCCAACAATATCCATTTCCCACATCTCGAATGGCCAGGATGATGATGTTGGGTGCAAGTTCCCTAATGCCTAATGTATGAAGTCACTGTGAATCTGACATGCATGACACCGTTTAGCATAATTAATAGCGTATGTGAATATTTTAGGCAAATAGTAGCCAATTCTTCAGAGACGATCTCCTAATTTGGATCCGGGTTGATGAGCTATGCACATTCCATCATGAGCTTCTTTAAGAGACTCATACGCTTCTTTTCTGGAAAGACAACAAAGTAAGACTACATCATGCGATTTTTGGTACAATGTTTGAGAAACCGCATCATAATAAAATTGAAGGGCCTTTCATTTCATGGTGGCCGTTTCTTTAGGATCATCGGGAAGTATCCCTTGCAAGACATAATCAATATACGAGAATCACTAATCCCTTAGTTCGAACTCAATTAAAGTTGCACAGGCGATCTCCACTGTTGTCTCATTTGAGCAGTGTTCTAAGGGAAACTTAGGGTAATATAAGTCACGACCCATGACAAATATCGTCGTCTCTGGTTTTGGTGGAAACGCTAAAGAGGTCGTCAACGAGGTTAAATCATCCACATATGTATTCTAGACTCGTGGGATGTATTCAATAAAGAAGCCTTCAAACTTCTGAGCTAGCTCTAGCATAGCGAAGTAGTATAGGGCTAAGTCCTCATTACGTACTTCATATTCTCCTCAGACTTGATTCATGATGAGTTGAGAATTACCGTAAGCCTCGAGATGTCGAATATTGAGTTCTTTGGCTAACTGCATTCCTAATAGCAAAGAGTTGTACTCTGCTACATTGTTGGTGCATGGCTCAATCAAGGAGAACCCTCTTGGGATCACATGACCATTTGGGGAGACAAGTACCACCCCCACTCCGGTAGTGATTCCTCCATTAGGGTTTTATCTGGAAGCACCGTCAAAGAATAGCTTCCACACCTGTATAACTTATTGGACTATGCAAGCTTCGGCAACTTCGTCATTCAAATCTTTGTACAACTTAGATGACCCAGATATCAGATGATCGGCTAGGAAATCCACCAAAGCTTGGCCTTTAACAGCCTTCTGGGGGTATAAATTACATGTCATACTGTAATAGGAGGATCTCCCACTTCGCTAGATGATAATTCAGAGAAGTCGGCTTCAACATGAGCACTCTTAAAGGATTCACCTTAGAGATGACATGAATTGTTTGTCCTACAAAGTAGTGTCGCATCTTCTGAATGGTGAACACCAAGGCAAGATATTCTTTTTCTATTGGATTGTACCAGTGTTCGGCTCCCATCATGGTTCTACTTAGATAGTAGATCACATGCTCCTATCCCTGATCATTGTTCCGAGCTAGTAAGGCTCCAAGAGAATGATCCATGGCTCTCATGTATAGCAGGAAAGGGCCATAAGGACGAGTGGTTGAATGAGATATCTTTTGATCTCTTCAAACGCCTTTTGACAATCTTTATCCCAAATGAAGGAGACTCCTTTCTTCATAAGCTTAGAGAAAGATTGGCAGTGTCCCGAAAGATTAGATATGAATCTCCAGATGTAAGCCAATTTGCCTTGTAAGCCTCTGAGTTCTTTGAGATTCCTCAGAGGCGACATGTCTTGGATGGCACAAACTTTTTCTAGGTCGAGGGAAATTCCCTTCGATGTAACTATAAATATCAAGAATTTTCCGCTTGATACCCCCAGGAAAGATTTGGTCGGGTTCATCTTCAGCTGATGTGCTCGCATAATGTCGAACATTATCTTCAAATCTGTTAGATGATCACCCTTGCGTTGGATTTTCACTGCTATATCATCTACATAGCATTCAATCTTATTACTTATATGCTCGTGAAATATTGTATTCATGGCACAATGATAGGTTGCACCAACGTTCTTCAGTCCGAAGGGTATTACCGTATAACAGTACACCACCAGGGGTGTTCTGAGAGCGGTGTGCTTTTCATCTTCAGGGTACATTTTAATATGGCTATATCCTAAAAATCTATCATAAAAGACATCCTCTCATATCCACAAGTATTGTTGATCATGACATTTTTGATGGGGAGTGGAAATACGTCCTTTGGACATGCAGCATTTAGGTCATGAAAGTCAATGCAAATTCAGACCTTACCATTTTTCTTAGGCACGAGCACAATGTTAGCAACACAGTCAGGATGTTGTTCCTCTCTGATAAATCCTGAGTCGATAAGCTTTTTGACTTCTAATTTAATTGTTTCCATGATCTCTGGACGGAACCGACGTTGTTATTGTTTGACAGGTTTCACATCCAAATCAATGTTGAGGCGATGCATGGCTACTTTTGGATCAAGAATAGACATGTATTCATAATTCCAAGTGAATACATCTATATATTCTCTGATGAGAGATATAAGATCCTCTTTTTCAGATGGTGATAAGCTATTACTTATGAAGATTGGCTTAGGATTAGATTCATCCCCATGTTGACCTGGATCACCTTATCTTCAGTGGGTAGCTCGTGCTGTTCAAAGCACATATCCCACAAGATGTTAAGACATTTAATTCAAGGGTCGTTGGTTGATTCAATCAATTCTTGGTCATCTTCTGCATCTCTAATCGGATGACTAGCTGAAACCATGTTCACAGACATGCTTTTAAATATTGCTCCGACACTCACATCGGACTCGCATGATAATGTTCCCTATGAATGGTCTTGGCATAGACAATTGTCAACTTCATCTTCTGAAAGGGGAGGAGTCGAGATGTAACCTAACCCTCTTCTAGTCTTTTGGTAATATTCAGGAGGTTTTCCTTCAGGAGTAGAAAGCCGAATTAACGCTCGTCTTTTTTTTCTAAAGTTTAAACCTTCCTATTTATTAAAGTCGTAACCTATTCTTCTCATTAATTTAATAGAGTTAGGTTTATGATAATAGAATTGGGGAACTCCATGGTCTTCTTCTGAACTCTCTCGCTTGAGTAATTCATGTTTGACCTTATTGAAGTAGATCGGCTTTTGCTCTTTTATTTTGGATGGGACCATGACGAAATCCTTCTGCACATCCTCCATCTCTTTGAATGCAATGAAGGATGATTTGAGTGGCAAAGTGAGTGATGTCTCGGCATACAATATGCACCATGAATTAGTACCTGCATCTGTATTAGTCTCTATTTGTTCATATTCAGAGGACACATTAGATAAATACGCCAAATTAAAATCTTCATTAATGCACCACTCGCCCTCACTCAGTACATTATTATTGTTCTTATTCTGACCCATTATATCAAAATTCAATTCCTATGGACAATCTTCCTTAAGATCGAGTTTTATGTCAGCTTCATTCCTACTATCGCTCGCCTTGTTTGACTGCTCTGGCGCTTGAGAATCCAGGTAGAAGACTGAATCGGTGTGGAAGTTATCCACCCCTCTGAAAGGTTGCTTCTCGGCGACCAGGGTTCTAACTTCTCCCTCCTCGTCGGCATATTTTATGACTTGATGAAGAGTAGATTGGACAATATGATTCACATGAATCCAAGGTCGTCCTAACAACAAATTGTAAGACGTGTCCGCATCTATGATGTAACAAGTAACCTCTGACTTGAGATCTCCAATTTAACATCTGAGTTTGATTTTACCTAGGGGTCATGTGCTGTTGGCGTTGAAGCCGAAGATAGTAGTCTGGGTGGAGTTCAATCGATGACCTGCAAGACCCTGTAGGGCATGATGCTGAGCGCTGAGCCCGAATCAACCTGTACACGACTAATCTCAAAAGAGCCGATATACCCCATATAATACAGATGTCTATCATGCTTATTTTTAATTTGCATATCTTCTTAAGTGAATGATATGCATGGCAGACTTCTTACAGCTTGTAGACACTGTACACAAGATTGTCCTTTAGAAACTTATGGAACTAGAGCAACTTGCGTAATAAAGCTCCTCGTGTTCGTTAAAGCTTCAATTAGAGCTTCCCTTGTGGTCTTGGACAGTCGCAGGAGCTTGTACATGGTAATCTTGATAGGTATGTTAGCCAATTATGCTATGATGTTGAATCGAAAGGGAGTGCTTGATCCTCCAGTCTCCTGTTGGTGAAGGTTCTGGTTAAAGCAAAGCTCCTTCTATTTTCCTTTGTCGATTGCCTTCTTAGGAGCAGAACCCCTAGCCTCTTGGGCTTGTTCTTCTGCTCCTTGAGCATTTTGGCCATAGTTTTTCAAATATGCTTTCCCTGATCAGGTGCCAGGGTTATCTCCTTGATCTGCTGCAAGAACCATCCTCTCTTTTTTTGAGTCTATGAGAGGTTTGAGATGATCATCATCTTCATATATAGAGAGGCTAATCATATGGGATGACTTAGCATTGCCTCTTTTCTTTTTGGAGGAAGTGCTTGTCCCCTGTTGGTCTTTAATAAGATCAGGATGGACCCACATTATTTCTCCTTTCAGAGTAGTAAGGGGTATCAACCCTTTATCCTTCTGATCATATGAGTCAATATTCTTCACATGCATTTCCCCTTTAGGGATGGGAATAACACTATCAACGACCGCTACAGGAGGAAAATCTTCAAACTGGACCGATATCAAATTGGTAGATACGGTCTTATGTTCGGGTTTCAGCTTAAGCACGTTGGCATCGACCAGATGTTGCAGGATATCCTTGAAGATATAACATCTCCTTGTGGGATGTCCTAACATTCTATGGAAACGATAGTAGTTGGGGTCGTCTATAGTTGGGGTCGTCTACCTTACCTGTATCATCAGGCTTCTTGACATCGGGAAGCTTCAGCTTATTATTCTTTCGAAGTAGTTGAAATAGAGTGTCCACATGCTCCTCTTTGAAAGAGTATTGCTTAGGCTCTCTCTGTTGATTTGATGCCTTGTCCTGCTTCGCAGGTGGTGCCCGAGTGTTGGTAACAATGGCTAGAGTCTCCTTTCCCTTGGATCGTGAAGCATTGTCTTGGTTGTGTTACACTTGTGGCTTTGGCTTGTTAGCTTCTTTAGCTTTGACCCGGGCAACGATCTCTTTTACTTACTCTCCTTGTGAGACCAATTGCTTCCATAAACAATATTCTGCTACTCCTATTTGAGCCAGGAGATGAGTCTGCAAGTTGTGCTTATAAGTTTCCACCAGAGTAGATTGTGTCATACCTAATGGGCATCGTAGGGCTATAGTTCGGAACCTCTCCACAAAGGTCTTTATGGATTCTCCCTTCCTTTTCTTGGTGGAGAGATAAGTTAAGAAAAAGACTTCTGAGTCATCTTCAAAGAACCTGGATAAGAAGAGCCTTTCTAGATCTACCCATTTTCGAATAGATCCGGAAGGTAACTTCATGAACCATTCAAAGGCAACTCACTTGAGGGTGCCGATGAACAAATGAGTCAAGATGGCATCGCTCGCTATCACATCTCCAGTCTACAACCTGAAGTAGTATATATGCTAATTTGGCAATCCCGTGCCATTAAAAGCTTGTAACGTCGGGGCCTTAAACTTTGGCGGATGAGGAGTTGTGTCCTATTCTACGGGATAAGGCCTCACGACCCCTTCCTCATGAAGCACACTCATGTTGGCAATTGCATTGAGTCGGGCTTCTAATTCATCTACCTTAGCCGACTGAGGATTCTGATCTCTTTTGACTTCTTTCTCATTTTCAGAAGAAGACTCTATGTGGTGAGTTTCTTGATCAGATGTCTCATCCACTTTTTGTTTCTCTTTTGAAGATGACTTACCTTTTCGGGAAGACTCTGCTTTTTGGACTTTCTCCACGATGAGTTGGGTCATCAGATCTCACAACTGATTGAGAGTCTCTTGCTGGGCTTAGAGCATGGCGTGATGTTCATCGACCCTCCTCACCAAGTATTTGGAGCTCCCAGTCATGTAGACGAGATTCTCATGTGCTACAAAAGAGTTTGAGGATTGAGACTCTACACTGAGTGTTAATCATCTGCAGTGATTTCCCTGGCTAGTCTTTGATAATTAACTGGAGAAATAGCTCCTATCTGAGTCCGAGTGTATTGGTATATTCCTTTGAACTCGTCATAGATTTTCCTAACAGTCGGCAAACGACTTGTCTCAGAATCGTCAGAACTAGGAGCCGAGGCCTTCCCTCTGCCAATCACATTGATAGTGACCTCGAGATATTCAGCTTCTGAAGCCTTCTTCTTGTGATGATGTTATCGCTTGGCAGGCCTGGCAACATTCATAAATCGGTCGAATATTGATCGCCTGGGTGTGGATGCATAACATTGGCATTCCGAGAGGACCACAAAAATAAACCGCTCACATTGACATAAGTGAGCTGCTTGTTGTGCCAGTCTTTCTTTCGATAGAAATTCCCGCAAGTCAGAGACTTAGGATGAACCTCTCATAGAGCGTGAGGGTAGAGATGGAACCTCCTGTCCGTCAGTGGATAGGACTGGTTCTTGGAAAACATGAATTTTAAATCCATGTTGATCTTTTTGAACACGACAAATCACATCGCGTTCTGAAGAAGGAACACGAGGGTCATGTTTAGCTTGATTAACGCAAAACCAAAGTTTGGGTTTTGCTGGTGAAATACACCCCTAAGAGTTGTGTTCTGGCTACTTAACGCAGTCTTAAAACTTGCGTTTAGGATCTGGAACTTACTCCTGGAAGTTGCGTTCTATTTTGGAAATGCTTCCCCAAGGATTGCATTTTGTTTGAGTAACACAGGCCTGAGGTCTGCGTTCTAATGTTAGAACGCATCCCTGAGGGCTACGTTTAGTTTGAAAAATAGTCCCTTGAGGGTTGCGTTTTGGTTGAATAACATGTCACTGAGGGTCACGTTTAAGTTGGATAACACGAGACTCATATTTAGGCTCATAACCATGAGGCTTGCATTCTAAAGGAGAAACGTAACGCTCAGGTTGAGGCTCACAAACACGGCTCTCACGTTGATTGAGAGATTGGCTATTTCTGAGATAAGATCATCGTAAGGATCTTCTCCTTCATCGAGCAGCATTCTTTTTGGCTTGTTTTAAGGCCTTTGCAATGAGGTCTTTGGTATCGCTCGTACTAATTGTCGCCATGGACCTCTTCTGACCGGATACTCATCGTGTCAATGCGGGTGTGGAACCTTCAACTCGGTTGATGAGTTTGGATGCGATTGAGCCTACTCTTTCAGAGGAGAGGATGTTTCGAGAGATCTGGTCCAAAGGAGAGGCCTTCCTTTGATGGTTCGACAAGGATTGGAGCTTTAGTCTCATTGGAGACTTTACGGATCTTGCGCATAGCCTTGGGGCTAAGGGATTCAGAGGAGAGTATCTCCTCGTACTTGGCTTGATCAAACTCCACAACAAGAGTTTCGACCGTGGTTCTAGCAAGGTTGACGTCGGATTACGCCACTACTTCTTCCTCAGTGAAACTTATCCCCAGTGGAGTCGCTATCTTTTGTTTGTTGAAAAAATTAAAAGAAGAAATTGATAAAAATGAATTTGTAGTATTCTCTCTAACAGACATAGAAAAAGAATTAATTACAATTCTCTCAATACAATCCCTCTCTAACAAACTTAGAAAAAGAAATTATAATCTTCTTGTATCAGATTCTTGATTTACAAAAGATAGAAAGATCGATGGAGATCCTTCCCTTTGTTTAAAACTGGGTTCTTCTTGGTGTCGATAGAATGCCTCCCTCAATGTTCATGTCAAGTTTTCTTTCTATTAACGATCTGAACACTTCATTTCGTGGAACACAGTTTCTTCCTCTTGATTGATATTGAGGAGGACTTGTGTGGTAGGTTAGAAAGGAACTCTTAATGAGTTTTAGAACTTAGAGCGAGTTTAAACTCTGTAAAAGAATTGTTTTGAACCAAAAATTAGTTTTAAGCCAAGTACCAAAGCTCCTTGTTGCTGAAGAATGCTCTTGGTGGATGAATGCCGAACTTCTTTTCTAAAATTCCGTTCCGAAAAAGCCCTCAACTCTATTGAGTTTGCTGGCATTTATAAGGGGATTAAGAGGTGTAACCGCCCCCTTCATCTACTCCTAAGTGGGACGAAAATCCCTCAAATCATGGGGAGAAAATGATTTATGGAACCGTTCAGATATGTTTGAACGAGTCAAACGCCAAAACTGGTATTCTGGGCACGAACTCTGCGTCCAATGGATGGGACGCAAAGTTGAGATCTGCGTCGGGGGTAGAAAACATAGTGGTTGCACTGCTTTTTTGAACTAGGAACACAAAGCTAAATCTTGCATTTTGTTCTTGGAACGCAGAGGTGAGTTCTGCGTCTTTGATTAAATAGATTGTTGACTTGTAATCTCTTTTGTAGAGCGTTGCAAAAATCATCATTTTGTAATCTTCTCTTTAGCCCTTTGAAATATGGGAATCATCAAACTGTAACTCCTGCAATTGTTTGTGAAGCCTGTTGAATCAGAGCTTTCATCGGTTGTCGTGAAGGTCGTCGAATTGTAACCCTTCTCTTTCTACGTGAAAATCTTCCAACTGTAGCCTTCATTTGCTAATGTGAAAGTCATTTAATTGTAACTTTCACTGTTGAATTGTCAATGTGGAAGTCGTCAGATTGTAACTTCCATTGTCAGTGTTTGATGGGGATAAGCTATCTATTATGATTTTTTAGACAACCTACAATATTGATAATAGATTTGTGAAAAACACGAATTGTCATCGAATTTTTGTAAAATTTATCGAAACATCATTGAATCTTGACGTATTCATATAGAACAAATATTGACTCATAAAACCATCTAAACTAACTCATGTATGTATGATAATCAAGAAGGAAAGAAACAAGTCAACCATTGCCTAAAGACTTTTCTACCAAAAAGTCGATCTTCAGGCTGTCGAACATATTCCAGAAAACTCCTCTCTTCCTCTCCTTCACCTCGTGATGTTAGAATCTACAAAATTCTAATTTTTAGGATTTTGATGGCCTTATATAGGGATATATTGCTTAATAGGTTGACTAACATGCTGACCGCTTTTGACTTAAAACTTAACAAGGCTTTTTAACATGAAGGCCCTTCTATAAACCTATATTTAGAAAACTAAAATGCAGAGATCCATGTAAACTAGTAACTAAAAGATTCTATCAAAATTCTTGACATTAGATAATCAATCACAGAATTAATTTCTGGTCTCAACAACACGAGGTGTTACAAGGTGATAGAGGAAGAAAATGAGCATGTTCCAGAGCATGTGGCAAGAAAGATTTTCTTTATTTTCAACAATAATCGTATTACCTATGAAAGGTTAGTTGATCTCAAAAGTTAAAATTTTGACAAAGTTTAAAAATTGATTAATGAAAAGTTGGAAAAATCCTTTTACATAGATCATAGATTGTTTTCAAGACTAGCATCCATGTTTTATGCTAATCTGAAATAGAGACTAGTAGATAATAATTTATTACATTTAAGGATTAAAGGATAGAAAATCACAATCTCTATGAAAACCTTAATTGAAATATCTGGTATGCTTGATGAGGTTATTATAATAGCATTTACATACCTTATAGTTTCACTCCTATAGCACTTATATACCTTCAGTTATATTTTGTAGCATTTATATACCCGAGTTGTACACAATTGACAAATTAATACCCTTTGTTACGCAAATATAAAAGTTTTCATTAGAAAGTTTCCACATAACATTCATCTATTAGCTTTAGAGGTTTTTAACTATTAATATTTGTTAAAATACTATCAAACCTACCCAAATTTTAATTTAAATGTACCCTAATTCTATTTTTTAAAATAGAATTTTGAAATATTCAGTGATGAATTCAACAACATTAATATACATAAAGTTATAAAATTAGTATAAAAATGCTATGTAGGAACTTTCTGATAAAAATTTTTCATGTTTGCAAAACAGAGGGCATTAATGTACTAATTTTTAACAACTTAGGGTATATAAATGCTACAAAATATAAATGAAGATATATAAGTGCTATAGGAGAGAAACTATAAATTTTAAATGCTATTTAGCCTATAAATTCTAAAAATAACATTAAGCAAGTGGGTTGGAATGATAATGATATAATAAAAGTTCTTTGCAATTCAAATGGTGTATATTGTGAGGGTAACATTCCATATGGAACTATTAAAAGTAAATTTAAGATTATGCACAATATTCTTATTCTTATGCCCAATGCCATTCCTCAAAGTGGACATCACAATCTCGTTAAGCTTGATATGATCCTTTTATTGTATTTCTATGCTACTAAGAAATAGATAAACTTTCTATACCTTATCCTCAGTCAATTTAGAGAGGGTAAAGGAGGCATGTGAATCAAATGGTGTTTATTTGAGTGGAGAAACAATGGTGCAGTTAGGAGAACCCATTGGTAGAACCATCTATAACAAGATTGTTGGTGGAAAGGGTAATGACCGGGAAATTTTGATATTAATTAAAATAATTTTCTAGCATTTTAAAATATTTAATTATGATTTTTAAAAGAGTAATTGTATTCTTCTTGATTTTCTATAATTTTCTATGATTTAAAAATCTGATTATATAGTTATTTAAATGATTTTGATATTTATAAATTTATTTTATGCGGTAAAAATTTCTAGAATTAATTTGTTGTGTTGTCGGTACTATTACATAATATTTAAATAATATAATGTATTATTAATATAATTACGTATTATTTTATATAATACATGATATTATTAATTATGTGTTTTTGATATAATTTATTGTATTATTTCTACTATTACATATTTTCTGTCGTATTAGTATAACTAGTACGTTTTACTGTGTATATAATTATCTCATAATTATTTGATTTTAAATTTAAGTAAAAATATTTTTATTATTAATTATTCTTGTTTAATTATACAATATGGGTACTTTTCAACTATTTCGTATTAACTATTGTAATAGCTCAACATGTACGTTTTTAATTGTAGATAGTTATTATATAATTAGTTTAATTTTTAGGTACCCGTAATTATTTTATTTTAATTAATTGTCATTAAACCCTAACCCTAATTACTAATACGTATATATATAACCCCCTCTCTCTCTCTACTGTTCATCATCCCCCCGCCGCCTCTCTCTCTCGTTTTCTCCGACAACCTCCCCTCTTCCCCATCGACGCCGTGAGCCGCTACCCAGATCCGCTGACAGTCGCCCCAGCCACAGCCTGCTCCGCTCCTCTCCTCAACCAGCCCGCCCTCCAGCGCCTCCTCTGTTAGACCCTAGAGGGGGGGTGATTAGGGTCTTATGCTAATCTAATCCGATTTAAATGCCAATTAAAACTAATTAATAAGTTATCCTAGCAAGTGTGAAATACAACAATATATATTAGCTAGGATAAGAAAGATAAAGAATGAGATATATCCTAAATGATAGAGATATATGTATATATGCAAGGATATATAAACAACACAAGGGTAAAATAAACAATCTACACAAGTGATAGGGTAATATGATGAGCAATACACAAAGGCGATATAAGATATGAAAACAAGAATAAGAACGCCAATGCAATCACAAACACACGATATGATCACGGAGTTCGGACCTTCCGTCCTACGTCTCCGCTCCCCACTCCCGGGGAGAATTCCACTATCACAACCGGATTTTCTACGTTCACCCGAACAACGTTTACACCTCACAATACAATCACTATGTAATCACACCTCACACACTAAGTGTTGGTCCTAGCCCGTGTCCTCCGATCAACGTCCACTCCTCATACTCGGTTTCTAGCTCACCGAAAACCTTACAACACTCACAAAGTAAATACAACAAATTTGTTCTCTACAATAGATGAGAACACAATGTAGCTCACTCTCAATTTGTTACAACTCCCCACAACCCAAATTACACTATGAATGTAAATACAATAAGCTCAAAAGGTTGTGTGTGAACAAAGAGATATAAATCAAAACTAAACTCAATGTAGTTCTAGCTAAATAACAATGATAGTCAAATATATAAAATAGCTAGAAATAGAGTTTATAAAACTTCTCAATATATCAAGAGTTGGAGGGAGAATAGTTGAATGCCCAAACACCAATAGATGATCTCCTCAAGCTCTTGTAGAATTGAATCACAAAACTGAAACACTCAAATGCTTAAAAGCTTCTTAAAACAAAACTTAAACAAACACTAAACAAGTTTAAACCCTTGTTAAAACCTTTTAAACCATTCTCTTTTATTAACCTGAAAAGACATCAGCAATGGGGTATATATACCCACTCAAAGCTCAGCCAAAACCCCCAAGCCAAATGACAAAACAGCCCCAGCAAACAACTCAGGAAAATAGCCGTTAGAAGACAACGGCTAGATTGTCGGTCGACCGGAAATTCTGTCGGTCGACCGATGGAAAAATTCGGTCGACCGACGGAAAGTTCGGTCGACCGTTATCCAGGTCGAAAACAAGAAATCAAGCAAACACTTATCCGATCGACCGGTGCGGTCGACCGAAGGAAGCTCTCGGTCGACCAGACCGGTCGACCGACCACCTTTCTGCTGCATGCTGACGAAAGCTCAAATGGTCGGTCGACCGGTGTGGTCGACCGAAAACTGATACAGCAGAAAAAGCGATATACTGATTTAAAACACTGTTAAAAAATGTCAAATAAATTCCAAAAAATGTAAAACTTTGGGGAATGATTGTAGACATGATAATGAACATGCTACAATGACTGGTTATCAAAAAGGACTTCCCAAATGAAAAATATCATCATTTTACAAACTAGTCCAAAACATGAAAATATGAGATACTTGAATTTTGATGTTTTGACATAAACCAACTTTTGAAACTTTGTGAAATGTTTTTGTAGACTTAGTAAAACATGTATAAACTGATATTGAAGTCTATAAACTAAGAATACAATATTTTCACAAAATTGCATATTCTATGCAATGTTTTCAAAATGAAAATATATTTGTTTCATATCTATGTAGATAAACCAAATCACAATAATAAATATGAAACATGTAATTTCATATTTATAAATATGAAAACCAAAACTTGTGTTGTATATATATGTGATTACATATATATACAAGGAAACTAATAAAATGTGTGTGTATAGATAATTGAGCTTAGAGTACTTAACACACATAATATAAATCCTAAACTACATTACCCAAGCAATCTTGATCTTCAATTAAGCTTGACTTGGTACACTTGCGGATGAAGCTTGAACTTGGATCTTGAACTTTGAATAGCAAGGCTTCAACCACTATTCCGCCAACCTCCATTTGATATGATCGTTAAGGCTCAATTCCATCCATCCTCCAACAACGTTGTTTGCCTAGAATAAATACGAAAACACAAACACTAGACAAACAACATTAGAAGTAAATTGTTTGTTAAACATCATCAAAACAAGAAGGCCAACATCCTCCACCCGCGCGACCACCACCAACGACCCCTCCATCTCCTGAGCCGCGTCCGATGAACCCACCTCGC
>NC_033797.1:113039547-113071093 GCF_001876935.1 Asparagus officinalis
CCTCCTCAGCCACTTCTGCCCGATGCTCCTCACCTCGCTGTCGACATCGCCGACGACGCATTGCAGCGATGAGCAGCCCGACAGCCCCTCTCTCCTCCCCGTCGAGATCCTTCGTCATCGCCGATGCCGTCGTCCAGCTCCGAAGATCTGAGCTCCGACCACCCTGATAGTTCTGAGCCACCTGCACGTCGTCCCCGAACATCGCCGCTCGTCGTCAGGCCCTCGGCCTCACAGGCAAGATCCCGCTCTCCTTGTTTCGTAGTTGAATATTTACATTATTATGAATCGTTTGCGTAATTTAATTGTGACGTATTTATCTGCGTGGGATTATTTGCTGAAGAATATTAATTATATTATGGTAAAATGATAAATGTTATTTTCAGAAAAATTATAATGAATTAAAAGAATTTAGTTCGGCAAAAGAATCATTTATAGATAATTATAATAATTTAAAAGAATTTATTTTGGAAAATAAATTAGTTTAGATTAATTGTTAAGTGAAATAATTTTAAATGAGTTAATTTAGAAAAAGATTATTTTCTGTTATGTAGATGCTGTTTATGATTTATAATTCTTAAACTTAATTATTTGATATGTCATGATGTTATTGCTCATGATCAGTTGCATTGCTTGTTGTGATTGAGAATCATTAGTAGTTCATGACCTTAGTGGCTTATGTACGACGAACGAGACCTAGAGACATGTTTATATTGTTGACTTAGAAATACTAGAGATGCTAGGGTAGGCAATATTGGTTCATGTGAGCAGATATGATTGTGATTATTACCAGGCTCGCGCCAGCGCCTTGTGTCGGCCTGGGGTGGGTCTGAGGAGCCGGGATATTGAGATTGTTGATTATTTGAGATGAGTGATGTGATGGTTAGTTACATGACCTTGATTATTGGCTAAGTATGAGTCTTGTGAGATGTAGGCCGGGTGTATTTCTTTTTATACATAGATCGGGATTAATATTTAAATATTTACAATTCGAGACATATGGTATATACATGAGGGTTTCCTTGTTTGGATTATTTCGCTCGACGTACTACGTCTCGAGCTATAGATTTTTAAATATTAATTCCATCTAGTTGTATGACTTTGTTATGTGTATGATTATAGGATGGCTAGCTGTATGATCTTGTTACTCGGATGTTTATGTTTTCTCCTGATTATTATACTCTAGTGATGGATTATATCTAGCTTGTTAGTATTTCAGCTGCATGTTTCTATTTGTTATTACTGTCCTTGCATTGGTCATTCAACTGTATTATTATTTTCCCGAGTGGGATCTTGCCGTGCGCCATGCACCTGACGTACACCTGTTTTCTCTGGTGTACGTCAGACTTAGAGGAAGAACAGGTTGGATTCTCAGCAGGAGTGCCTTGTAGACGGAGTAGAAGAAGAAGCCGAAGCTTAGTCATCTCTTTCAGTTTCTTTTGTAGCACCTTCCATTCTGTTGATCGATGTATTTTATATTTTCTAGTATTTCTTTCAGATAGTCTTGTATAAGGGCACGTTTGACCCGAATATTATGCCTGGGATGATAGTCAGTTGTGATATGTATATTTTCTTATTCTGAGTTGTTTATTATATTCTCTCTACTGTGATCGGGGACCTGTGCCTTTGCATTGTATTGTTTCCAGACGCTTAGAGTATTGGGTTGAGAAGAAAAGAAAAGAGAAAAAATGATAGTGTATATTTCTTCTCAATCTAATACGTCGCGGGCTTGTTCACGTTCCGATTTCCGGTATTTTGGGAAGCGGGGCGTGACAGGTTTTTTTGGTGGCCCATGCAGGTCACGGTCCCGAGTCCTCACTAGTAAGAATATGGTGGACAATTTAGATGCATATCATATTTCATCCGTGAGACTATTCTTGAGCCATTGTTCCATCTCCTTGATAGATTTCCTTTCATCCATACCTTATCACTTTTTGACTCCGGAATTTTCCACTGTTTCTTATCTCGTAACTTCCCACTGTTTCTTGTTTCTTGCCTCCTCTACTTGTAGATATCATTCCATATCTCTGTCCTTGGATTATTTCTTATTTTAATTCCGAGGACAGAATTTGTTTTAAGAGGGGTATGATGTAATGACTGTAAAATTTTGATATTAATTAAAATAATTTTCTAGCATTTTAAAATATTTAATTATGATTTTTAAAAGAGTAATTGTATTTTTCTTGATTTTCTATAATTTTCTATGATTTAAAAATATGATTATATAGTTATTTAAATGATTTTGATATTTATAAATTTATTTTATGCGGTAAAAATTTCTAGAATTAATTTGTTGTGTTGTCGGTACTATTACATAATATTTAAATAATATAATGTATTATTAATATAATTACGTATTATTTTATATAATACATGGTATTATTAATTATGTGTTTTTGATATAATTTATTGTATTATTTCTACTATTACATATTTCTGTCGTATTAGTATAACTAGTACGTTTTACTGTGTATATAATTATCTCATAATTATTTGATTTTAAATTTAAGTAAAAATATTTTTATTATTAATTATTCTTGTTTAATTATACAATATGGGTACTTTTCAACTATTTCGTATCAAATATTGTATTAGCTCAACATGTACGTTTTTAATTGTAGATAGTTATTATATAATTAGTTTAATTTTTAGGTACCCATAATTATTTTATTTTAATTAATTGTCATTAAACCCTAACCCTAATTACTAATACGTATATATATAACCCCCTCTCTCTCTCTACTGTTCATCATCACCCGCCGCCATCTCTCTCTCGTTCTCCTTTCCCGAACCCACTGCCGCCGAAACCCGCCTCCGCCAACCCAACCTCGACCGCCTAGAGCCGCCATCCTGCAGCGCCGCCAGCCCTCCCCGCTGTCCGCCTGCTCCCCTTCGACAACCTCCCTCTTCCCCATCGACGCCGTGAGCCGCTGCCCAGCAATCGCCGACGCCGCCAGCCACAGCCTGCGCTCCGCTCCTCTCCTCAAACCAGGCCCGCCTTTCCAGCCGCCTCCTCCACGCCGGCCCGACCACCTACCAACGACCCCTCCATCTCCTGCAGCCGCGTCCGATGACCACCCTCCCCGCTGCTGCCACCTCCTCATCCACTTCTGCCCGATGATCCTCACTTCGCTGTCGACATCGCCGACGACGCCATAGCAGCGACGAGCAATACAACCCCGACAGCCCCTCTCTCCTCCCCGTCGAGATCCTTCGTCATCGCCGCATGCCCGTCGTTTCCTCCAGGCTCCGAAGATCTGAGCCTCGCACCACCCTGACAGTCCGAGCCACCTTGCACGCCGTCCCCAAACATCGCCGCTCGTCGTCAGGCCCTCGGCCTCGTAGGCAAGATCCCGCTCTCCTTGTTTCGTAGTTGAATATTTACATTATTATGAATCGTTTGCGTAGTTTAATTATGACGTATTTATCTGCGTGGGATTATTTGCTGAAGAATATTAATTATATTATGGTAATATGATAAATGTTATTTTCAGAAAAATTACAATGAATTAAAAGAATTTAGTTCGGCAAAAGAATCATTTTTAGATAATTATAATAATTTAAAAGAATTTATTTTGGAAAATGAATTAGTTTAGATTAATTGTTAAGTGAAATAATTTTAAATGAGTTAATTTAGAAAAAGATTATTTTCTGTTATGTAGATGCTGTTTATGATTTATAATTCTTAAACTTAATTATTTGATATGTCATGATGTTATTGCTCATGATCAGTTGCATTGCTTGTTGTGATTGAGAATCATTAGTAGTTCATGACCTTAGTGGCTTATGTACGACGAACGAGACCTAGAGACATGTTTATATTGTTGACTTAGAAATACTAGAGATGCTAGGGTAGGCAATATTGGTTCATGTGAGCAGATATGATTGTGATTATTACCAGGCTCGCGCCAGCGCCTTGTGTCGGCCTGGGGTGGGTCTGAGGAGCCGGGATATTGATGAATTGTTACTTGGATGAGTTTGGATCCTTGTGAGATATAGGCCAGTTATGTTTCTTTCCATACCTAGATCGGGATTAATATTTAATCATCTACAATTTGAGACATATGGTATATACATGAGGGTTTCCTTGTTTGGATTATTTCGCTCGACGTACTACGTCTCGAGCTATAGATTTTTAAATATTAATTCCATCTAGTTGTATGACCTTGTTATGTGTATGATTATAGGATGGCTAGCTGTATGATCTTGTTACTCGGATGTTTATGTTTTCTCCTGATTATTATATTCTAGTGATGGATTATATCTAGCTTGTTAGTATTTCAGCTGCATGTTTCTATTTGTTATTACGGTCCTTGCATTGGTCATTCAACTGTATTATTATTTTCCCGAGTGGGATCTTGCCGTGCGCCATGCACCTGACGTACACCTGTTTTCTCTGGTGTACGTCAGACTTAGGAGAAGAACAGGTTCAGTAGGAGCCAGAGGATTCTCAGCAGGAGTGCCATGTAGACGGAGCAGAAGAAGAAGCCGAAGCTTAGTCATCCCTTTCAGTTTCTTTTGTAGCACCTTCCATTCTGTTGATCGATGTATTTTATATTTTCTAGTATTTCTTTCAGATAGTCTTGTATAAGGACACGTTTGACCCGAATATTATGCCTGGGATGATAGTCAGTTGTGATATGTATATTTTCTTATTCTGAGTTGTTTATTATATTCTCGCTACTGTGATCGGGGACCTGTGCCTTTGCATTGTATTGTTTCCAGACGCTTAGAGTATTGGGTTGAGAAGAAAAGAAAAGAGAAAAAAAAATGATAGTGTATATTTCTTCTCAATCTAATACGTCGCGGGCTTGTTCACGTTCCGATTTCCGGTATTTTGGGAAGCGGGGCGTGACAGAAAGCCTTTGTTAGAGCATGTGCTAGAAACTTCTATAAAATCTACTGAAATTTCAAAAATTGAATGCTTACTTGAGCAGAGATTGAAGATATAGAAGAGAGTATTGATAGAAAAAGAGTATGGTATGGTAAAGTCAATGAAATATATGCAAATTAGCTAAAGGGATGAAAGAAAATCTGGAGGAATGAAATTTTATGAAAAGTTGAAACATCATGTTGGAAGCACAAGTGACTAAGCTAGTGAATTTGAAAAGTTCAAATTAGAAAGAAAAGATGCAAAATTAGCCTTCATGAAAGAACTATTTAAGAAAATTAAAAAAGAGAAATGTAACACCTTATCTAACGCAGAGTTGTATGTTGAAGGTAAGATGAGATTGATAGAAAATGAAGGTTATCTGAAAATGATTCATGCAAATTTGTAAAGTAAGGTGATTGAATGTCATGAAGAAGGTCTTCAAATTAAAGAAGACATTCTAGTAAAGGAAGATGAGTTAACAAAGAAAATGAAGGAGATTGAGAAAGTCCACAACAGAGAAAATGAAGGAGATTGAGAAAGTCCATATAGAAGCAGGAAAGAAAGAGCAGAAGAAGGATGAAAGTGATACAGAAGAAACAATCCACAATTGAGAGAGTAATAGAATGATTAAGGAGGAGGACGAAGGAGAAGATCTTGAAGCTTCAAAGGAAGCTTATGCAGAAGAATCAGAGGAAAGTTAAGAGGACACTTCTGAGAATAAGAACTTTGAAGTGGATGTCGATACAAAGCAAGATGTGATGAAATAACTGTAGTACCAGCAGAAGATAAGCCAGAAGTTAAAGCCAAGTAGAAGAAAAGAAAGAAGAAATCTAAGGCTACCACGACTCAAGGCAGTCCTACGAACTCTACTGTTGCTAAAAGTTCTGAGTCCAAGAAATAGAAACTACATGCCTCCGAGGGTTCCAGAGTTTTAGCTAGGAACCAATGATCTCTTAGCCTACTGTTGACTCTTATCTTATCTAGTTTCTTTTGTGTATTGTGTGCTTATCATCTTAAAGATCTTAAAAACTTTGGTATGGTTTGTATGGACTGATATTTTATGGTAGTTAGATACCTAAATATCCTTGACATTATCTGGTTTACCTTAGTTTTATGTATGGTTATAGGTTAATTTTGCTATATGTGCTATTATTATCTTTATATATTTTTTGCTAGATCAACTAACCATGCAGGTGGATATTATCCCCACAATATTAATTTTTTGATTAATGTCAAAGGAGGAGAGAAAGAGATATGTACTCTATTGTAATATTTAGATGTATGACGCATATGATTTTTTAGACTAAAATTCTAAATAGGCCGCCCTTGATAGATGTTCTTGTAGAAGCTTGAAAGTTCTAACACTTTTTATGCAGGACATTGTGGTTGAGCATACGAATTTTAATGAAATATCTTATGTATATATACTCTTGAGATATTGTTTGTAGGTTTATATTGTGTAACATCTTTCTGCAAAACAATTCACTCGAACTTTCAATTGAAAGTTCCATGAAAGATATTTAAGGGGGGCATTTGAATTATCTAAGCATACATTGAGGGGGAGTTTTTAATTCTTAAATTCTTATATTCCTCAAGTATGAATTGTTTCATCTAGAAACTATAATTTAATTGTTATTAGAAGAGAAAGACTATATGTTTGAGATCCCTAGTTTTGACTAATGAACCAAACTACCACTGACGAGTTTGCTAAGTATTTCAGATCTTTAGCTCGTGTACTTGGATGAATACAAGGCCTCAAGCTCAACGTGAAAACAACTATAAATTTTAAGACTTCAACCTCACTGAGATCATTCAAATCAACATCAAGAGAGAAGTCAAGAATACTATAGCAATATGCACATTGACGAGATATAAGAGAAGCTAAGAGGAGAATCAAAAAAACTATGTAACGTTTAGCTGAAATATTCATGACTGTGCTGAACTAGCAGGAAGTCTTGAGTCCTAGGCTATAATCAATGTAAGTATGCATTAAGTCATTATGATACAATAGTCTTTTGGCAAATTTGATTCCCTCTTCTACCAAAATTCAAGTTTCATTCTTGAGAGAATCCCTATGACTCAAGATCCTATCATTTGAATCTTGTTACCTAATATATAGTTAATGTTGAGAGTTGTTAAGAAGTCTTTACTTGAAAACCTCTCTCTTATCTATTTTGATAAACCCTATAGCCTACAACACCTAAATCAATGCACAAATCTTTTACTCTGGCTAAAGGAAATATGCCAAGCACTTTTCATTTAATGATGATGACTCGGCTTTCCCAAATTTGGTAACTGTCGTAATCCGCCAACAGAAAAGTTCTTCTTAGATTAGTGCAAACCGGCTATGTTGATTCTTAAGAGAGAAAGAGAGCCACAACGGTAATAAATATTAGCATTTGCTCTTGATCTTTGCTTGCCTATATATTTGGTTGCCTTAGATCATTTCGCTTCAACGAAATTAACACTACTGATCATTCTGGATTCAATTTTCTTTCTACAATGTGCTCTGTGAAACTTCTATAGAAAGTTCCATTCACAGATCCAAAACCTATATTGCCCCTTGAGTGAAACTATGCTTGAATGTTGTAATATTTTCCTGATATACTATGAGATCTTATTCTTAAAAATCTACTTGTTTGCTTCATCTCTGATTAGCGATTTTGATGTGTTTTCATTTACTTATTGCGTACATTTAGAGTATCATTTATTCTTATGCATTTATGTTGTTTTAAGTGATGTAAGCTTACATTGTCTCAGTTCACACCTTTAGTGTATAGAACATCATATTTCTCACTTTGTTAAGTGTCCTATCATATTAAAGCATAAGACTGACGGAGGGTTGAAGTCTGGTGCATAGGTTTGTGTGATTGGCAATGGTAACTCATATATGCTGTAGGGTTTGAGTGAGATAAAGCGTGAAAAAATCCAATAAACTATAAGATTGTGTATTGGTTGAGATTGTAGCCAATTTCACTTTGTTTTAAAGTCCTTATAGTAGATTGGAAAATTGTAGCTAAGGTGCCAGGTAGTGGAGATACCCAGGGAGGGGAACCATTATATCTCGGGCCTTGCTTTTTAGCTCGCGGCCGCCCAACTCGCGGGCGGCACGCAAGAGCCAAAACAGGGGGTGGGCCCCCCTTTGTTGGGCCCCGCGTGTCATAAAGTTTTTACAATTATTCTCACCTTGTTTTTAAATGACTGTTTTGATCAATAATTACTCGAAATTAATTTTTTATTTTTTCACCACTATTTATTATTTTTCAAGATCTATTAATAGAGCTTGAGTTTGTGTTATTTGGACAAAGCAAATAAAACTTAATTTTTTACTTAATTATCATGATTGAGTGATGTGGAGGAAAGATAAAGTAAAAAACTTTTTGAAAAATTAGTTGTTGTGGAATTGAAAGGCAATTGAAAAAGGCAAATGATGTGGAGGGAGAATAAAGTGAGGTGGAAGGAGAGAGAAAGACAATTTTTGCCTTGCCGTTGAAGATGGTCTTATATCTCCTTGTGTGCTTCATGATCTGTCTTGTCTCTTTACTGTGCCAAGGGAGGGAAAACACTATATATCCTTGTGTGCTCTGTGATCTGTCTTGTCTCTTTACTTTCAGCTCTACTTTCTCTGCTTGACATATCTGTCATTCTGTTGAAGTTTCTCTAGATATATTCATCCTTCTGATCATAGTGTATCTACTTTTTTTGTTATATTTATCTCCTTGAATACAGGATAGAACTTTTATATCCTCCATTGTATTTGCGTTTATCTGCATACAGATCATATTCACATATCTCCTTACCTATGTAGTTTACACTTAGCTTGAAAATTCCTGTGAACCTTCTATGCACTGCATATTACATTTGATTAATTGTGTGCTCATCATTCATCCTAAAAGTTCTCACTGAAATTTTTACACGCTATTTCATAGTACATTGTAAGTATATTGCATACTTACTTGCTTATCTGTTCATCTGTGTGTTTTGAATTGCATTGCTTAAAAGTTCCATTTCTGCACTATAGTTCTATAGAACTGTCATAGTGATATACATCTGTTTTATTATACTATGGTCATTAAGTAGGAGACTTCGACACAATATTTCAGGTAATTTGTGTAAACAATTTATTTTTTTATGGATTGCAGAGAATATTTTATAACAGGAGAGTTTTTAATTTTATAGATTGTTTGCATCAAAAGTTAGTTTATTTGTAGAATCCAATACATTTTTATCGATTACAATGAATTCAAAAGAGTTAATCTTTTTATAAGACTACTCGCTTACACAAATAAAAAAAATTATAACTCTCTTCAAACACACGCAGAGGACGTTTATCACCCGATGCTTGTGTGAGATCTTTGCCTATGCCAGGTACGCGTTAGTCGGTGGACTACCGTGGATCAGATCCGATTGACAAAACGAAAATTCAATACTCTTACTTCACAAAAGAAATAATCGTAGAAGTGATAATCTCAACCAAGTGAGATTACGACTCTTCTCTAGATCAAAACCAAGTTTGATTCGGAGGAAAAAGAAATGGGCCTCAGATCTCTTGAACTCTCCCTCTTTATGCTGAAGAACTTCTCCAAGATCTAATAGCCTCTCTAAAATTTGTGATTCACTCTTCACAAGGGCAGCACCTCGCCTAAATTTAAGATCCCCCATGTATAGGGGCCTAGCCTTGTATTTATAGGCTTCGGTTGTAGCGTTTTATGATAGAAATTGATGATTTGATCTTATCCTCAGTTAATAACTGCTTAAACACATTTAGGGATAGTATCAAAGTAGTTAGGGATGCTCTGGAATGAAAGAATCTCGAGAAAACTATCGAAAAAAATATATTTTCAACATTTCTAGACGCGAGCCATCCTACGGTGGCTCAGAATTGTGCGAACCACCTTATGGTGGCTCGGCCTTGGTCGAGCCACTTGAAGGTGACTTAGCCTTGGCCGAGCCACTTGACCTTGGCCGAGTCGTTTTGATGTGACTCGTCCACCAGGAGCTTTTTCGTTTCGGTCTTGTTCCGCTGTTTTATGCATTTCGTCATTTTGTTAACTCGTACGCTTTGTTGACATAATTCGTGCACTCATTAGCTCTTTTATGGCTCTAGATAATCTTGTTTGACTCAGGTGATGGCGTTCATCGCCTGTTCTTCATTTTGAGCTGTGACGTTATGCTAAAAGAATGACTTCTCTTAGACTTGATGCTACGATATCGAATATGTAGACTTCATCATTTGTCGTGGGAATAGGCTACACGACAACACGTGTTAGGTGCAAACTTTAGGATATTTGGCAAACCTTCAGCCATCAACGGATTTGATATGCTTTTACAGATTACCATTTGAATAGGGCTTGCATTTGAATTATCTAAATCCGTTTCAAATGTGACGTTGTGCTATGAGAATGAACTCTCTTAGACTTGGTGCTATAATACTGAATACATAGGCTTCGTCCTTTTTACGAGGAAAGACTAACCAGCAATGCATTTTAGACCTAGACTTATCTCTATTTAAGGATTGAGATAACATCCTCCAGACATGAATCCTAGCGTTCTTTTCATGGAGAAAGGTTAACCGGCAACACGTGTTAGACGATGACTTATCTCTACTTAGGATTCAAGATAAAATTCCCCATGCGTGTAAGGAACAGATTTTGGCGTTATTAATAACGGCCGGTCACGATGTTGAATACATTGGCTTATATCCTTTTTTACGGTAAAAGACTAACCGACAACGCGTGTTAGGCGCTAACTTATCCCTATTTAGGATTCGGGATAAAATTCCCCGTACGTGTCAGGCACAGATTTTGGCGTTATTAATAACGGCCTACCATGATGTTTAATACATGAGATTTTGTCCTTTTTATGGTAAAAGGCTAACCTGTAACGCGTGTTAGGCCCTAACATATCCCTACTTAGAGTTTGGGATAAAATTCCCAGTGCATGTCAGTCACAAATTTTGGCGTTATTAATAACGGTCAGCCACAATGTTGAATACATGTGCTTTTGTCCTTTTTATAGTAAAAAGCTAACCGGCAACACGTGTTAGACGCTGACTTATCCATACTTAGGGTTTGGGATAAAATTTTCCTTGCATGAAAGGTATGGATTTTTTATGCTACAGTGTTAAATATGTAGACTTGGTCATTTTTATGGGAACGGACCATCCTGTAGCATGTGTTAGATGCAGACTTATCTCTATTTACGGATCGAGATAAAGTCCTCCTTGCGCGTAAGGCATGGATATTTATAAAACCCCGTAAAACTTAAATATTATGTGAAAAATAATAATAAATATGTTATATAGTGATAAATAACATATTTTGATATTTGAGCATGCTAGGGATTGATTTGAGATCAGGATTGATTTGAGATCAATCCAATGTATATATATATGAATATAGGAGTGAAATCATGCATGGCATGCACGAGCTTGAATCTGGAAAAACAATTAGTTAAGAGTATTTATGTTTTGATATTTGATATTTGAGTATATAGGTCTCTTCAACAACTTTCTAACGCATCATAAATAATCTCTTTCTGAGTTTGGATGTGAAAGTTACAGCCAAAACAACAAAGACATGCACACATAGATTTTTCTTGATAAGCCGACTTATAAGTCGACTTACAGATTGTTTCCAGTTTTCTTTTGGGTTTTCAGGTTGTATCCATGTTGTTTTGATCCTAAGCATATATATACTCATTCAAACCCTATTTTGCTGCACGTTTTCGTGAGAATACAGCAGCTACCCTAAAACCCTAGTTCAAGTTTTGAGTTTTTAAAAGAGTTTGGTGAAGGATTCACCGAGAGGAAGGTGAGATCTGTGTTTGTACCAAAGGAAGAGGCCTTGCATGCATGTTGGAAGGATTAACAGTAACGTGAGGCAAGATTATCTTTATCCAAACCCATCCCCATAGTTAAATAGCTAGTTTAGATGTTTAATATGATGTTGAATACGTGTTTTCATGCTTTAATCTTAACCTGTGGTGTTAAAAGTCAGATTTTTGATATTAAATCATAAACCAATGCTAGATCGGTAATCTTTTCTTGCTACTTATGATAGAATAATGATCATGATCTTTAGGGTTTTAATTATTTTCGTTTTAAATCTTTTAAACATGCTTAACTTATGTAATAACACTAGTTTGATGTTTAGTTATCTTTTCATGCTAATTAATCATGCTTAAACCCTAGGTATGTGATACCTAAATAACTTAGACATGTTTAAATAAATTTTATGTCTCTGCTCATATTTATAAATGATCATGCTATGGCAATCATGTGACATTTCATGTCTTTATTGAAAATTTTGTATAATCATATTGCTAACCATAATTAGTTTTAATCTAAATGCTAAATCATGTAATTTGATCTTTATTAATTAGTTGTACATGTTTATAACCTAGTTCCTATGTTCTATGTTGAATAAAACCAGTTTTGTTTGAGAAATATCACAAAAAAACATCGAAACATCAACCTGGAAGTCGACTAAGTCGACTTACGAGTCGACTTACCACAAGTCGACTTATGCCAGGCATAAGCTGACATACGGGTATTTTTCTAGATTTTATGAGTTTTGTTTTTGCACTGTTTTGGAACGCGTTCATGAGGTTTGAACCGCACTTTTGTGCACGTACATTCACGCATACACCAGTACAGTGTCGTTGCACACACATGAGTAACCCAAAGAGGGTTTTGACAAGAGTTGGGTTGTTTATAATAGAGTAGTGATTGTTCATACACTCGTTAGATATTATTAATGAGTACAGCTCAGTACTATATGTGATAGTATGTTGATATACCAGATATACATAGTTTATGCATAAGATGGATATCATTGATGAGCCCAGTTCAGTGCTACATAAGATAGTGCGTCGATATTCTATATGTACAGGCCATTGAGTCGAGTTTGGATGCTTTGTATAGTAGTCCGTCCATACGAGTGTGCGATGAGGCTAGTAAGCCATCTATTTATGGTGATTGTGAGCCATCTATTTGGATACCTATATAGTAGACCATCCCGCACTTAGGCTACGTGCTGAGATCGCGATGAGACTAATGAGCCATGTACATAGTTCAGGATAACTACAGGATAGTCCGTGACTTTAAGACTGTTGATTTATAACCTAAGTTTTAGGCGGATGTCAGTTATGAGTTCAACTCATCTTTGAGATATATGACTGAAATACTTTGCTCTTAAAAGTATACGGGATTATATGTCGGTATTTATTTTATCTCCCAGTGATTGTGAAAGATATTATAAATACGATGTAATAATGTCTTTATATTTCTTTACTGTTTTCTTTACTTGTTAGTTGGGATCAATGATTAGCAATTCACAATTTGAGACATATGGTATATACATGAGGTTTCCTTGTTTGGATTATTTTGCTCGATGTACTGGTCTCGTGTTGTGAATTTCTAATTGTTAATCTCATTAGTCTGTCTTTTCCTATTTCGATGTTAATATTTAGGTATCTACAATTTGAGACATATGGTATATATATGAGGGTTTCCTTATTTGGATTATTTGGCTCGACGTACTACGTCTCTTGTTATAGATTTCTAAATATTAATTGCATTAGATACGAAAAAAATAATATAGGTAGACTATGCTTAATAGATAGAGTCTTCACTTCATCTAGCAGCCCTTCCCTGGGGGTGGATGGAGGTAATCTTACTTTAGTGCTCTGATGCTTTTGTTGTTGTTCTTTTTGTTTTAAACTTCCTTTCAGGCATATTGCCGATGCTCCGAGAGTCACAGGATGACGGAGTTCTTGCATAGTCACCATTACATGAGTTATTAGTAGAGGCTCCACAGTAATTATTATGTTCTTATTCAGATGGTAGAGTTTTATTTTTATATTGTAAAGGAGTGTGCCTTAGTACGATGTTTAGTTGATTCATGTTAAGACAATTTCTTTATTTTCGTTGTATATAGATATTCCGTTGAGACATGATTTCTATATGAGATATATCTTCCTACATCATGTCTATGCATTTATTTCCTTATTTTTCCTGTTTTGTACCTGTACTTTTATTTGAATCCACTAGAGGATATAACTGTGATTGGTGAAACGTGTTTATGCATAGTATGGATGCATGGAAGGTTTAACATCTCTGGGTTCACCTTGGACTACAGTCATGTGTGAAAACATGGGACGTCACAGTTGGTATCAGAGCTCTAGTTCCAGCATTCTTAGGATCTTTTCTGTGTCGAGTCGTGGAGCTCAGATAGAGTTTCTTAGAATTTATGTATTAAGTCCGCTAGGATTCCTAGAATGAGTGAGGATGTTATATATGTATATTCTAAAATTTACGATTTTTTTATGACTATTTTACTTTGATTGGAAAGTAATTGTGTGAATGATATATGATATGATTTTCCTACTGTTATATTTTATGTATGTTTGTGAAGCTCTCCTCTCGGTATTATAAATATCGGAATGAGGACGTGGTCGAGGTAAAACTTGTACCCAGAGAGCTGGGCAAGTAGAGCCTGAGCCGTAGTAGGCTCAATAGTATTTGATCGACTTGGTAATACCGATTGTAGAGGTAGAGACTAGCAACTCCCAAAGAGCGAGTAACATGCCAGATTACACTTTCTGAAGTTCCACTACCAGTCATACCAGTCGTACCTATTGAAGATGTAACACCGATGATTACACGATCACCACAACCAGCTGCTAATTAAGACACAGAGTAGGAAACTTGGCTCTGTAAGAATGGGAAAGACATTAGAAGATGAGAGCATCAGAGTGTTAGGGCACATCAGATTCATTTGCAGCCAATAAGTGGAAGGAATATGTGAGAATTATTTTTAGATATGCTTAACGTTGACTCAGTACATAAGTAGAGATTAGTTATATTTAGCTTAAAGGACAACGCCGGAAGATAGCACCGATTTCAGTTATATCGGAGTAGCGAATGTCAGTTTCTTGGAAGGATTTTATCTACTATTTCGATAAGCAGCTAGAACTAACTCGATTGGGGCAAGGAGACATACTAAGAGTTAATTTTGAAAGCAGGATTGTCCGGAGACCAGGATAAGGATAAGAAACCTTTTGCAAGACCGGGAGGACCCCAGCAATAGGGTAAAGATTTTTATCACCACCAGCAAAATAGTGGTCAGGGCCAGCACACACAGGGCCACAGTTACGACTAGTGGCAAAGGATTGAGACACCACCTACCATTCCGAGGACCAAGGGGCCAGTAGGCCAGATGCATGCTATCCAGGAGATTCCTAAGGGATAGATAGTCCCATAAATTCTACCGCCAGTAGTGCAGCAGTCGTCAGCCACCGACAGAGTTTATGCAGTCATACCGTATGATCATGGTGCGAGCGGAGTTTTCTTAGTAATTATTCCTTTCCAGCTCGGATCTTGTTCGATTTAGGAGCTTTGTATTCTTTTATCTCTCATACATTCATGGATAGGTTTCAGCTAGTTACACATCCTTTAGACTTTTCGTTATCCGTCTCTACTCCTTTTGGGGGGTATCCCTATTGAGAGTATCTTTAGGAGATGAGTCATCAGTCTAGATGAGTCAGAGTTTATTTTTGATCTGATCATTGTTTGGATGTCGGAGTTTGACGTCATTCTCGGTATGGATTGGTTATCATCCCACCATGTTAGTATCGATTATTTTTCTAAAACAATCAGCTTGCGAGCGTTCGATGGGTCTGAGTTGATAGTAGAGACCTTACGGGCCAACCAGTTTGCGGAGTCACTTATGGCATACGTCAAGGAGGTGATGATATGGGATCGGGGTGCCAAGTTGAGTGAGACACGAGCGGTCTTAGAGTATCAGGATGTCTTTCAGGACATACCGGGTTTAGCTCCAGTGAGAGAGGTTGAGTTTCTGCATATCGAGTTGAAGCCGAGCATAATACCGATATCCTGAGCACCATATCATATGGCACCTACTGAGATGAGGGAGCTACATACCTAGTTAGTTGAGTTGTTATCTCAGGGCTTTATTCGTCGAAGTCATTCTTCGTATGGACTGATGGTTCTCTTCGTGAAGAAGAAGGACAGTAGTATGCTCCTTTGTATAGATTATCGTGAGTTGAACAAGGTCACTATCTGGAACCGGTACCCATTACTGAGGATTGATGACTTGTTCGACCAGCTGTAGGGAGCACAACATTTCTCTAAGATTGATCTTCATTCTGGCTATCATCAGTTATGGGTTTGGGAGATGTATATTCCCAAGACTGCTTTCTAACTCAATATGGGTCCTTTGAGTTCCTTGTAATGCTATTTGGGCTGACCTATGCACCCGATGTATTCATGGATTTGATGAATCGGGTTTTCTGTCCATATTTGGATAAATTCATGATCGTATTCATCGATGATATTTTTATCTATCTGAGATCGAAGGCAGAGCACGAGCAACATCTTTGATTAGCATTGCAGACCAAGCGGGAGCATTAGTCATATGCTAAGTTCAGCAAATGCGAGTTTTTACTTTCTGAAGTCAGATTTTTGGGCCATGTCATCAGCAAGGATAGTATTGCAATAGACCCAGCAAAGGTGGAGGCAGTACTTAATTGGGAGCCGCCGAAGACACTTCAGAGATCCGTAGTTTTTTAGGTTTAGTAGGATATTACAAGAAGTTTATTCAGGATTTCTCAAATATTACGACGCCACTTACACACTGGCACGGAGTTCCAGGAGGCCTTTAAGACTCTAAAGGCTAAGTTGACTATAGCACCGATATTGATTATTCCGAGTAGTGACAGGACCTTCGTAGTCTATAAAGATGTGTCGTTATCGGGTCTAGGAGGTGCTTTGATGTAGACCCAAAAAAATAGTGGCATACATATCATGGCAGCTAATAAAATGATCATTATTATCCAACGCATGGCTTAAAGCTTGCTGCAGTGGTCTTTGCACTGAAGATATGGAGATAATATCTGCATGGAGTGTAGTTCAAACTTTTCACGGATCATTAGAGTTTGAAATACCTTTTCTCTCAGAAAGAACTAGATCAGAGACAGCGATGATGGGTTAAGTTTATCAAAGACTACGAGTTTACGATTCAGTATCATCCGGGGAAGGCTAATGTTGTAGCAGACGTATTGAGTAGGAAGCATAGTCATCGGATTACAGCTTTGAGGTGCTCATTATAATAAGATCTTCACACCCTTAACCAATTTTATTTTAGACCGGAGATCGGCAGAGGTAACACATTTTTGGGAGCTTTGTCTGAGTAGCTATCTTAGAGTAATAAAGTGGTCAAAGCTCAGCTAGAGGACTCTTGGATTCAAACTCAAAAGAGGGAGATCTCCAAAAAGCCAAAGGCTGATTGGACCGTTGGAGCAGATGGGGAACTTCGAATGAAGGGCTAGTTAGTGATGCCGAGTGAACCACAGTTGAAGAATGAATTATTTGACGAGGTGCATCATACCGGGTACATAATGTATCCAGGCACAACTAAAATATATAAGGACCTGAAGAGATACTTTTTGTAGAGCGGCATGCGTAGGGCGATTGCAGAGTATGTGGCTAGATGTTTTACCTACTAGTAAGTGAAGGCCAAACATCAGAGACCGATAGGAACCCTATAGCCTTTACTCATTCTGGAGTGAAAGTTATAGATATTTCTATAGATTTCATTGTAGTATTTGTCAAGGTCGAAGAAGGGAAACGATTCAGATTGGGTAATATTTGATCGGTTGATAAAGTCAGCACATTTCATTCTGTTGAAGATGACGTACACGGCAGAGACATATGCGAGGATATTCATCTAGGTGATAGTGAGATTACATGGAGTTCCAGAGACAATTATATCAGACGGATGCTTGATTTTCACTTTACACTTTTGGAGGAGCTTCCAAAAATTTTTCGGTAGCCAGTTATCGTATTCTAGTGGTTTCCACCCACAGACAGATGAACAAACAGAGAGAGTCAACCAAGTGTTGGAGGATATGTTGCTGGCTTGTGTTTTAGATTTTCAAGGTAGCTGGAAGGACCACATCTCATTGATTGAATTCGCTTATAACAACAATTACCAAGTGACAATTAGTATGGCATCGTATGAGACGTTGTATGAGAGGCATTGTAGATCGGCTATTTGCTGGACAGAACCAGAGGATAACCTAGTGTTTGGAGCCGTTTCATATCAGCTAGATCTTCCAGCATTGATGTTGAGTATACATGATGTATTCCATGTTTTGATGCTTAAGAAGCATCTACGTGATGAGGAGCCGTAGCGAGGGTTAGACATGTCAGAGGTCGAGATTCTTAATGATATGACTATTATTGAAATTCATGTGTGTATTCCTACCAAGGAGGACAAGAGACTTAGAAACAAAGTGATTTCTTTAGTTAAAGTTCAATAGAATCGGAAAGGAACTGAGGAAGTTACTTGGAACGTGATGAGGATATGCATCGTGACGACGTGCACCTATTTGAGCAAGTAAATTGTTTGGACATGATTCACCCATGTTTATGATTATCTACATGCTCATATCTATATTTAATGCTAGAATGGTGGTATTAGAACTTAGCTCCTAATTATTCAGAACACATGGTGTATATATATGAGGGGTTCCTTATTTAGATTTTTCACCTGACGTACTAGTTCCGTTTAGTTAGGGGTTAAGTGGAAGTATTTATATTCTAGATTATTAAGTATAGATATCGAGGAGGATTCTAGAGGGAGCGCAAAGATTTTATGCGTTGTGACTACCCGTACCTGTTTGAGCAGATAAATTAATTGATGTTGATTGGTGTTCATGATTATTCATATTATTATATTTATATTTAATGCTAGAACGAGGGTATTAATACTTAACTCCTAATCATTCAGAAAATATGGTATATATATGAGGGGGTTCCTTGTTTGGATTTTCCACCCGACGTACTTGTTCTGTTTAGTTAGGAGTTAAGTGGGAGTATTCACATTCTAGATGGTTAAGTGTGGATATTGCTTGTTTTATATCTGGGGATTAATAGTACGAGATGTGTACGAGAGAGTTTCCTTATCCAATTTATCCCCTCTTAGTACTTTTTTTATATTATTAATCCCTAAGATACGATAGCGGAATTTCGAGGACGAAATTCTTTTAAGAGGGGAAGAATGTAGAACCCCATAAAATTTAAATATTATGTGAATAATAATAATAAATATGTTATATGGTGATAAATAACATATTTTGATGTTTGAGTATGCTAGGGATTGATTTGAGATCAATCCAATGTATATATGTGAATATAGGAGTAAAATCATGCACGGCATGCATGAGCTTGACTCTGGAAAAACGATTAGTTAAGATTATTTATGTTTTATACATAGATGCAGTTCAAATCTGGTAAAACTCAAAGACAAAAGTTGTAGGTCTCTTCAACAGCTTTCCAACACATCATAAATCACATATTTTTGAGTTTGGATGTGATAGTTACAGCCAAAACAATAAAGACATGCACACACAGATTTTTCCTGATAGGCCGACTTATAAGTCGACTTACACCAAGTCGACTTATAAGTCGATTTACGGACTGTTTCTAGTTTTCTTTCGGGTTTTCAGGTCGTATCCATGTTGTTTTGATCTCAGGCTTATATATACTCATTTAAATCCTATTTTGCTGCACTTTTTCGTGAGAATACAACAGGTACCCCTCCTCTAAAACCCTAGTTCAAGTTTTTGAGTTTTTGAAAGAGTTTGGTGAAGGATTCGCCGAGAGGAAGGTGAGATCTGTGTTTGTACCAAAGGAAGATGTCTTGTACGCATGTTGGAAGGATCAATAGTGACGTGAGGTAAGATTATCTTTGTCTAAACTCATCCCCATAGTTAAATAACTAGTTTAGATGTTTAATATGATGTTGAATACGTGTTTTTATGCTTTAATCTTAACCTGTGGTATTAAAAATTAGATTTTTGATATTATCTTAAACCAATGCTAGATCAGTAATCTTTTCTTGTTGTTTATGATAGAATAATGATCATGATCTTTAGGGTTTCAATTATTTTTATTTTAAATCTTTTAAACATGCTTAACTTATGTAATAACCCTAGTTTGATGTTTAATTATCATTTCATGCTAATTTATCATGCTTAAACCCTAGGTTTGTGATACCTAAATAACTTAGACAAGTTTAAACAAATTTTATGTTTCTGTTCATATTTATAAATGATCATGCTATGGCAATCATGTGATATTTCATGTCTTTATTAAAAATCTTTTATAATCATGTTACTAACCCTAATTAGTTGTAATCTAAATGCTAAATCATGTAATCTGATCTCTGTTAATTAGTTGTACATGTTTATAACCTGGTTCCTATGTTCTATGTTGAATAGAACAAGTTTGGTTTAAGAAATATCACAAAAAACATCGAAACATCAATCTAGAAGTCGACTAAGTCGACTTATGAGTCGACTTACCACAAATAGACTTATGCCAGACATAAGTCGAGTTATGGACATTTTTTCAGATTTCATGAGTTTTGTTTTTGTATTGTTTTGAGACGCATTCGCAGGGTTCGAACCGCACTTTTGTACACGTACATTCACGTATACACCAGTACAGTATTGTTGCACACACATGAGTAACCCAAAGGGGGTTTTGACAAGAGTTGGGTTATTTATAATAGAGTAGTGATTGTTCAAACACTCGTTGGATATCGTTAATGAGTACAATTCAGTACTATATGGGATAGTATGTCGATATACCAGATATACACAGTTTATGCATAAGATGGATATCGTTGATGAGCCCAGTTCAGTGCTACATGAGGTAGTGTGTTGATATTCCATATATATAGGCCATCTGTACACTTTGTATTGTAGTCCATCCGTACGAGTGTGCGATGAGACTGGTAAGCCGTATATTTATGGTGATTGTGAGCCATCTATTTTGATACCTATGTGGTAGGCCGTTGCGCACTCAGGCTACGTGCTGAGATCGCGATGAGACTAATGAGCTATGTATACAATTCAGAATACGTACAAGGTAGTCCGTGACTTTGAGACTATTGATTTATAGCCTAAGTTTTAGGCGGATATCAGTTATGAGTTCAACTCATCTTTGAGATATATGACCGAGATACTTTGCTCTTGAAAGTATATCGGTATTCATTTTATCTCTCCAGTGATTATGGAAGATATTATAAATACGATGTAATGATATATTTATATTTCTTTACTATTTTCTTTACTTATTAGTTGGGATCAATGATTAGAGATTCACAATTTGAGACGTATGGTATATACATGTGGGTTTTCTTGTTTGTATTCTTTCACTCGACGTACTAGTCTCGTGTTGTGAATTTCTAATTGTTGATCTCATTAGTTTGTCTTTTCTTAGTTCGGTTTTAATATTTAGGTATCTATAATTTAAGACATATGGTATATATATGAGTGTTTTATTGTTTGGATTATTTCGCTTGACGTACTATGTCTCGTGTTGTAGGTTTCTAAATATTAATTCCATTAGATATGGGAAAAATAATATAGGTAGACTATGCTTAGTAGATAGAGCCTTCACATCATCTAGCAGCCTTTTTCTGGGGACGGATAGAGGTAATCTTGCTTTAGTGCTCTGACGCTCTTGTTGTTTTTTTTTTGTTTTAAACTTCCTTTCAGGTAGTGCCGAGGCTCAGAGAGTCATAGGATGATGGAGTTTTTGCATAGTCGCCATTACATGAGTTATTAGTAGAGGCTCCATAGTAATTATTATGTTCTTATTCAGATAATATAGTTTTATTTTCATATTATAAAGGAAGTGTGTCTTAGTACGATGTTTAGTTGATTCATGTTGAGACAGTTTCATTATTTCTGTTGTATACAGATATTCCATTGAGACATGATTTCTGTATGAGATATATCTTCCTACATCATGTCTATGCATTTATTTCTTTATTTTGTATATTTTGTTCTTGTACTTTTATTTGAATCAACTAGAGGATATAACTATAATTGGTAAAACGTGTTTATACACTGTGTGGGTGCATAGCAGGTTTGACATCTCTAGGTTTACCTTGTACTGTAGCCATGTGTGAAAACAAGGGTATCACAATTTTGGTGTTGGAAGGTGGTGTCTTCTCTTAGGGCAAAGATGAATCCGATACTGAAGAAGAAAATTTTTATATTCTATCTTCAGCTGCAAAAGAAACTCAAAGTGGGATCTCCACTTTAAAAATAAAAAAGATTCAGATAATCCTAACTATAGAAAGGTTTGATTACCCAATTTGAAGGTGGATTTTTCGTTTATCGAGAAGGAACTCTAGTTGTGGCCCTAACTGTAAGAAGGTTTGACCAAGTGAGAGGTTTGAGACGACCCTAATTGCAAGAAGGTTTGATCATTTGATTTGAAAGTGAACCTCTCATTCATGAAAGGAATCGAAAGGGGATTTTGGCTTTAGTCCTAACTACAAGAAGGTTTGACCAAGAAACAGTGAGAGTTAAGATACAACTAACAATGAGAATGTTGACTCGTACAAATTACTCAATGGAGTTTTTAGTGTCAAGTGGCTAGGACTTAACATGAAGGGGTTTGATAATTACCATAGATTGTGTTAGAACTTTAACATTGTGAGTGTTAAGTGTACAAACATAGTGGGAGTTTGAATGGACTCAGCCGAAAGAATTTTGGTGGACCCACTGTCAGTTAATTTGATCAGTGAGGGACTTTGTGGTGGAGGACCGTGAATCATCAAGCACTCCACAATTACACCTTGAGAGTTTCATGAGGAAAGATTGACCATATGCAGTTATTGAATCTTATCTCAATGAAAGAGTGCTCCGAAAGTCACAGTGAGAGGGTTTTAGTCATCTTGGAAATGATTTAATAGCTACAGTGGGAGGTTCTTAATCATAATTAAGAATGAATTATTCTGATGACTGGTTTTCACCATGAATAATTAGTTTTGGGTTATCCTTAAGAATGCCATGTGTAGTATCCTTTCGGAACTTCCCTTTATAATACATTGAAGTATCCCACCCCCAGCTCTTTAGCGAACCTGAATCCAATTGTATCCGGCCATATTATCGGGTTATCCTTAAGAATATTAAGAGTAATATTCTCCAGGAACTTCCTGTTGTTAGAAATAAGAGAAGCAGTTTAACCTCGTATACTCGTTGAAGGAATGGGAGAAGCAGTTTAAACTCTTATACTCATCGGAGGAAACTGTTCTCATGTGGCTTATTTCGACATTATGATGCTAGCGTCAACCAATGCTTGAATGTTGTTCTTGAGAGTGAAGCAAGCCTTGGTGGGATGAAGGATCCTTCTGTGATACACACAGTACTTTAGATCCGAAGTATTATTAGCTTCCTCCTGATTTATTATAGATGACAGCTTGATTTTGTTATTTTCAAGGAGGTATTTGAAGATAGCTGGAACCTCTTCATCCTTGAAGGAGTACTCTTTTTAGAGTCTCTGATCCGGAGTCCTTTGCTGCTTCTGAGGTTGCTATTGTGATGTTTGATTAGTGTCAACAGCTACTGCAGGTGCCTTTCCCTTTGTGACACCCTTGTGTGAACCCAGGGGCGTCACACCCTTACCACGAGAAGAAAAATTCGAGTTCGGGGGGTTAGTCGTTGGTTGGCCTCTTTTAAACTTTTTTCTTTTGAGAAAGAGTTCGGCTTGTTTCCCGTGCAATTTTAATTCTTTTCATGTTGTGGATGATACAACTGCCAGGCCTTCTAGCACATCAATAGAGAGATTATTATGGTATGTCTGCAAAATGAATTCCTCTATGATAGGATCCCTGCAATTCATTACCTTGTTATAGAAGCGTTTAACAAAGCTATCAACTGACTCTTTGTCCTTTTGCTTCTCGTCCAAAAAGGCTCCGATTGACACTTCGGTGTCATCGTTGAAGAAGTTGTTAAGGAACGAACTTTCCATGTCGTTCCAACTGTTGATACTTTCTAGCTTGAGACAATTGTACCAATCGAAGGCGGCCCGTGAAGGGTGCCAATGAATAACCGGGCCATCAAAGGTTTGTTGCCGGAGATCACACCCAGGTGGGACTTGAAATAAATTAGATATTGAGTAGTTGAGACCTTTCCATCAAACGACATGAAGTTAATTAGATTAAACTTCGTCGGATACAGGATTGACTCCCACTCTCTTGGGTAGGAACATGGAATACCAGTCTTCTTTACCTCTTGAGCGGACATCAGTGCGTTGATCTTTCTCTCCAGGTCTTTCATTTTCTAGTCCTTGCCCACATTTTCCTTCGGGCAATTTAGAGGAGGAACAACTGGACCACCCCTATTATTACAATCCTCAGTGGGACCACCCCCAGCATTTTGGTCAAAAGGAGGGGTATCAGCGTTGAGATTTTCTTCCACTTCTGAATGGCTATCTACTTGATTAGTAGCGTTATGACAGCTAGATTCACCAATCTGATTTGATAAGGCTTGAATCTGTTGATCATGCAATTCACTTATCCATTGCACAGTTATTTCCATTTTAAATTTAAAATTCTCTTTCTACTTGGCCAGAGCGTATTTGAGGATTTTGGCCATTTGTTCAGCGTTGATTATGAACGCCTCACGAGATTGTCCTGTGCTAGACATTATATTGTCGGAAGCGACTGTGGAGTTAGCGTCTGACATTTCATCCTCCGAGGAGTGTCCTCTATCCGGTCTAGGTCATCTAGTTCCTGACTGTAACTAAGCGATGCACTGAGATGCCTCCGAGAAAGAGTCAGAGCTGTAACGTCTTGTCGATTTTCCTTTATCGGTCACATTGTGGTAACTTCTGCAAGCTCGTCATCATGATCGGCCGGTTTTTTTTCTTGTAGAAGCATCTTGATTTAGATTTGGATACTTCGGTGGAGATTTTTTCAAATACTAAGACCCTCAGTGGAGCGGTCTTGGGGTAGCTACACTCTAATAATATTACCCTGATTAACCTCTCACAAGGATAGTGAGAGTCGAATTCTGGGGTACTTCTCTTTTGAGATTTATTCGTATCCCCAGTCTGATAGTACAACTCATTCACATTGTAGTAGGAGCAACCTATCAGTTATTGGTTTGAGTCTCCAAGTATAACGTTGTCGTTTGACAGACACATTTTTTTCTGAATGGGTAATGCCTTATTAGTGGTCGTAGGAGTCCCGTGTTTGGGACCACACCCTCGTGAGGGTGCAACCTTAACGGGCTCCTTGCCTTCTGTACACACCCCCAAGCAGGTGGTTATAGGAATGGTCTTATTGGGAGGTCGTGTATGACCCCCAGTCCGATGAGTTATTCGAGGTTCATTCACTGGGCCCAATCGTTCTTTGACCGAAAGTTTGCCTCGATCTCTGTACAAAGGACTAAGGTGATCCATGATCTTCATCTTGAATCAGGAAAGATCCACACTCGTAGGACATCACCAAAAGTACTAGATCAACTTGAATAGGAACGGAAGTGGACGGGGACTCAGAAATGGCCGCAGGAGGCAAGGCAAGTACTGGCCACGGCCTCGAGCTGCGCGCGCGCTCCGGCGCGGCGCGCCGCGCGGGCGGCGCCCGCGGCGCCGCGCCCCGGTCAGCAGCTTGAGGTGGCCTCCAGCTTGAGCCGAGCACCTTTGTGGCTCGCGCCGGGTTGGGCGACGGCCCTCGTTTTGCTCTGCTTGGACCTTGGCAGCGCTACACCATGCATCGCCTGGCTGGCGCTGCGAGCACTGCTCTGACTGTCGTACAACTGTCGTTCAGTGTTCGGCCTCGGCTTGGCGTGGTTTTGGTGGTTTCTTTGCCACCTTGTCCTTCTTCGTGTCTTGCATCTTTTGTACTAAGGCTCATGCATGGTGCTTTTGGATGCGATCCTCGAGAATTGAATGAATCCTTTTGATACAAACTTATTCGCTGGCCGATGGCTTGGAGGAGGGGCCATTTGCTTACTGTTGAGGCGCTTGGTGCTCCCCGAACTTCAGATCCGTGTGATAACAGATCCCGTCAACAATCTCTAAGGCTTTGGTAAGCTGATGTGTGAGGCGTTGGTGTTGTCTCTGATGAGCCCTCTTTGTCAAAATTAGCGCGTCTTCGTTAAAAAAACTCCTGGACTGAAGAGGAGTCATTGTGATCTAAAAATTTGGCTTCCTTGGATGCTGGAGGATCATTGCGAGGGGAAGCCTCAGCAATAATTAGGCGAGAGTCACCTCGAGCCTTCTTTGATGCCGATATCTTCCTGTACTTGCGAGATGAGGAAGATCTTGATGAGGATGAGGAGAGGTATTCCTCAAACTTAGCCTGGTCGAACTCGTACTTGACCTCTTCTTCAAGCGGGACCTTAATCCTTGGTTGCGACATGATAGCCTCGGCAGAGAGGCTGTTGGCTCCCACTGTGGTCGCCAGTGTGTTTGAGCAGAAAGTTAGTTTAATTATAGAATCTATCACATTTAGCGATTACAATGAATTCAAAAGAGTTAGTCTTTTTATAAGACTACTCACTTACACAAATAAAACAAAAATTATAACTCTCTTCAAACACATGTAGAGGATATTTATCACCCGCTACTTGTGTGGGATATTCACCTGTACTAGGGACGCGTTGTCTGTGGACCACCACAAATCAGATCTGGTTGACAGAATAAAAATTCAATGCTCTTGCTTCACAAAGGAAACAATCGCAGAAGTGATAATCTCAACCAAGTGAGATTACGATTCTTCTCGAGATCAAAACCAAGTTTGATCTGGAGGAAAGGGGAATGAGCCTCAGATCTCTCGAACTCTCCCTGTTTATGGTGAAGAACTTCGCCAAGATCTGTTAGCCTCTCTGAAATTTGTGATTCACTCTTCACAGGGCTAGCTCCTCGACTAAATTTCAGATCCCCCGCGTATAGGGGCCTAGGTATGACGCTCTTGTTTTCATAATGGCTGTAGTCTAAGGTAAATCCAGAGATGTCAAACCTGCCATGTACCAACACTGTGCAATAACACATTTCACCAATCATAGTAATATCCTATAGTAGAATAAAAAAGAAGTGTAGGTACAAAACATGCAAATAAGGTAAATAAATATAATAGACATTGTATAAAAGGATAAATCTCATAAATGAAACCATGTCTTAAACAAATAAAACTGTAAACATCTGATCTCTAAAATAATATAAAATATCTCGACATAAATCGACTGGAAATGTAACTAAGGCTCATAGCCTTTATAAAATGAAATACAACTCAAATAACTGAATGGAAACATAAATCTACTATGGAGCCTCTACTGATAACTCATGCGACGACGACTATACAAGAACTGCATCATCCTACGGCTCTCTGAAACTTTGAACTGTCTAAAAAGAAATTTAAAAAAAAACAACAAGAGCATCAGAACGCTACAACAAATCACCTCCATCCACTCCTAGGGAAAGGGCTGCTAGATGAAGTGGAGGCTCTACCTATTAAGCATAATCTACCTAGATCATTTTTTTCGTATCTAATTGAGTTAATATTTAGACACCTACAAGATGAGACGTAGTACGTCGAGTGAAATAATCCAAACAAGAAAACCCTCATGTATATACCATATGTCTCAAATTGTAGACGCCTAACATTAACACCGAACTAGACATAAACAATCTAAATGGAATCAATAATTAGAAACACACAACACGAAACTGGTATGTCAAGCGAAATAATCCAAATTAGGAAACCCTCATTTATATACCATATGTCTCAAATTGTGAATCACTAATCATTGATCCTAACCTAAGAATAAAATAAAGAAATACAGAAAGTAAAGACATTCATAATATCATATTTATAATATCTTCCACTAGTACTTGGAAGATAAGATAAATATCAGCATATAACCCCACGTACTTTCAAGGGCAAAGTATCTCGGTCATATATCTCAGCAATGAGTCATATATATAACTGGCATCTGTCAAAGGCTCAGGCTATCAACAATCATCTCAATACAAAACAACAAGAGCATCAGAACGCTACAACAAATCACCTCCATCCACTCCTAGGGAAAGGGCTGCTAGATGAAGTGGAGGCTCTACCTATTAAGCATAATCTACCTAGATCATTTTTTTCGTATCTAATTGAGTTAATATTTAGACACCTACAAGATGAGACGTAGTACGTCGAGTGAAATAATCCAAACAAGAAAACCCTCATGTATATACCATATGTCTCAAATTGTAGACGCCTAACATTAACACCGAACTAGACATAAACAATCTAAATGGAATCAATAATTAGAAACACACAACACGAAACTGGTATGTCAAGCGAAATAATCCAAATTAGGAAACCCTCATTTATATACCATATGTCTCAAATTGTGAATCACTAATCATTGATCCTAACCTAAGAATAAAATAAAGAAATACAGAAAGTAAAGACATTCATAATATCATATTTATAATATCTTCCACTAGTACTTGGAAGATAAGATAAATATCAGCATATAACCCCACGTACTTTCAAGGGCAAAGTATCTCGGTCATATATCTCAGCAATGAGTCATATATATAACTGGCATCTGTCAAAGGCTCAGGCTATCAACAATCATCTCAATACAAATCCTTCAAGATTCTGATTCATCGCATAACCATGCAAGACGAACTACACGGTCGGTATCCTAATAGTGTACACAGCTCATTAGTCTCATTGCATCTTTGTACGTAACACGAGTGCGGGATGGACTACTAAGTAAGCATCCTAGAAATACGGCTCACAAGCCTCATCACACCCTAGAGCGGGATGGACTACTAGATAAAGCATCCTAAACCCAACTCAATGTCCTGTACTAATGGTATATTGACGCTTTGCTCCACGTAGTACTGAGCGGTGTTCATCAACGATATCCAGCATGTATATAAATATGTAACCAACCTTTATCTCAAGTGTAATAGAAACAAAATTCTTCATAATCCTCTTTTGGGATACTTGTGGTGTGTTACGACACTATTCAGGTGTACCCATGATTATACATGTATCATCGTGCGGCTCGATCCCCGCGATCGCATTCAAAAAAATGTAAGAAACAAAACTACATGTCAAAAATATCCCAGGTCGATCGGTCGCCCCAAGGGCATCGGTCGACCGAACAGAGCATTGTGTACAATGTGCACACACATGACTTTACCGGTCGACCGCCCCTAGGGCGCCGGTCGACCGACCAGAGCAATATATGGTTCTTAGGTTTTCGGGTTTGCATAATTAGTAACCATATTTAAACACTTATTTATATCATCATGATACATTCATTATTAAAACTTGAACATTAAATAACAGAAGATCATCTCCACAAAAATTAAACTTTTGATTTAATCTAATTAGGGTGAACATCCTAATTAATCAATTTCTCGAATAAAACATGAAATTTATCCACAAGATTAACTGAACATGATAAATTGTATATAATTAATAGAGAAGAAAAATTATTTAAACATATTTATAGAACTTAGGTATCACAAACCTAGGGTTTAAATATCTCTCTTTTACATGAAAACTCAATTAATAATAAATCTTGGGTTTAAACAAGATTATGATATGATTAACAAGTTAGAAACAAAATTAAAAAGTAACCCTAATAATCATGATCATGTTACTAACATAAACAGCAAGAAATAAACTTCATATCTATCATTAGATTAAGATTTAACCTCAAAAATCATGTTTTTAAAGTATGGGGTTAGACTTCAACATGAGATTCATCATTATAATTAATAAAAATTTAATCTTTATTAAGGGAAGGGTTTGGAGGAAGATGATCTTACCTCAAACGCTACTGTAAAAACTCAACGATGCAAGAAACAAATTCTCCCTCGCCAAACGTCGACAAACTCGCCCTCTTCTCGATATTTGCTTCACAAAGCTCTCAAAATTCACCAAAAAGTGATCTAGGATTTTTGAGGGAAGAGGGTGGCTGCTAGGGTTCAGAGATTTTGATAAAAAGAGATAATTTTCATGAAAAACATAGGTATTTATAGATGCAAACCCGAAATAAACCTGTTTGATCCGAACCAGGAAACCTAGTCTGACTAGGAAAACAACATTTGGTATTTTGGCTATAACATTCTCGTCCGACCATAGAATGAGGTGATCTGAGATTTGTTGGAAATCTATTGAAAATTTCTACAATATTTATCTTTTGAGTATTTCCAAATTCTTACTGTATCGGTGTGTAAAATATAAAAACTTTTAACTGGTCATTTTTCCAAATTCAGGTTCATGCATGTCGTGCATGATTTCACTCCTATATTCATATATATACATTGGATTGATCTTAAATCAATCCCTAGCATACTCAAACATCAAAATATATTATTTATCACTATATAGCATATTTATTCTTATTTTTCACATAATATTCAAATTTTACGGGGTTTTACACTAAGCTTATATTTATAGGCTTCGATTGTAGTGTTTTAGGATAAGAATTGATGATTTGACCTTATCCTTAGTTAATAACAACTTAACCATATTTAGGGATACTATCAAAGCAGTTGGGGAGGCTCTGGAACGAAAAAATCCCAAGAAAACTATCAAAAAATGTGTTTTCGACATTTCTGGGCACGAGCCACCCTATGGTGGCTCGAAACTGTGCGACCCACCCCAAGGCCGAGCCACTTGGCCTTGGCTGAGTCATTTTGATGTGACTCATCCATAAATGGCTTTTTTGTTTCGGTCTTGTTCCGCCGTTTTGTGCATTTTGTCGTTTTGTTGACTCGTACGCTTTGTTGACTTGCTTTATGCACTCGTTAGCTCTTTTACGGTACCGGATAATCTCGTTTGACTCAGGTGATGGCGTTCATCGCTTTCTCTTTATTTTGAACTTTGTGCGGAACCTATAGGTAATTTTTGGTGCCTACATAGATCTTTACGTGTTATATGTTTTTATCCCCTCTTTATAAAAAATAGTAAAGACAAAATATCAAATCAATAAATAACAAAAAATATTTGATGGATTTATTAATAATATTTTAAGAGGAATAGTAGGCTTGGCTAGGGGTTTCTTTATAATCCCTTATCCTTTTTTCTAAAAAAAATAATATTTTAATAGGACAAATAATCGATCAACTTTAAATATAATTGACTGATACATATATAATTTTGCATTAATTTTAGGGATAATTTTATTAAAACCCCCCCTCAACCATGATGGATGTCTCAGAAAACACTTTTGAACTATTTTAATTTTAGAAACATTCTCAATTTTGGGCATATTATATATAACCTAACTCAACTTTGAAAAATGGAGAAAACCCCCTCAATTATGGGATGTATCATAAAACCCTCCTAATCTTTCATATTTTACTCTACAAACCCCCCTGATGTTATTTCAAAATATAAAATAACTAAAATACCATTTTAAAAATTAATCTATTCAGTTATTTAAAAAAATCCTAATTTGTCAAATAAATCTTGATCAATTGACAATATATCTTCCTTCTTTCTCCTTTCTTTCTCTTATATTAAAAAATCAGAGTAGTTTTTTTATGATTGCATGGTATTTTGATTTTTTTCTGTGTTATCTACTTATCATGTGACATGCTAGACCTAGCGGTGTTGGTTTTAAGGTGTACAGTGAGAAGAGCTCACGGGGGTTTCTCAAATCTTCAAAATTGAGGGGGGTTTCTCAAATCTTCAAAATTGAGGGGGGTTTCTCAAATTAATATAGTTAAGTAGTATTTTTTTGAGACACACATTTGACATCATATTTGAGGGGGTTAAATGAGAAAAAAAAATTTTTTTTGGGGGGGGGGGGGGGGGTGTGGGA
>NC_033797.1:113071846-113120703 GCF_001876935.1 Asparagus officinalis
TCTAGGGGAGAGGAGGGGGGAGGGGGGTTGAGATACCCATATAGTTGACGAAGGTTTTCTATCTAATGATTTTATGTAGAGAGACTCTCTATGTAATTTTTTCCTTTAATTTTATATTTAAATAGATGATTATGAATTTTTTTTATTATGGATAATTATAATTTGATAAGGATTAATATTTAATTATTAAAATTTTTTATTATGAATAATTTTAATTTAATGAGAATTTTTAGATAAATATAAAATTAGGTATCCACCTGTCATTTTTTGATAGGATAGAAGGACACATGTATATTTATGAATATGACACATGTTAGTTTTTTGTGTCTTTATAGAATGACACATGTCAATATTTTATGCATAGAGTAGTTCCACCAAAGGGATAAAAAATTTCTTATAATGAGACTAGAAACTAACTTGTGCTATACCCGTGCCATGCTACGGAAATATTTAAAAAAAATAGTCTACTTTAATGTTTTCAGAGTTGGATAGACTTTACTTTTTTTTACTCTAAATACTCAAGCAATATGTGTAAAATTAAAGATGCTAAAAAAAGGAGAATAATTAAAACAATGTTGGACATATCTAAGAAATTCCACAAATCTATATCTTCATTTGTCCCTGTAACTATGAAAAATGTTACAAAATTTTCTAACCAAACAAACCTTTGTGTATTCTAATATTGTAAAAATATTACATAAATATAACAAATTAACTAAATGCACAATTGTATTTGAATCATTTGGCTATATTACAACGTAGTCAATCATCAATCATTACGAAGGAATAATATATAATTCATGTTAAGTTTTCATGTTAGTAATGATGATACGATAAATAACTCGATACAATAATAAAAAGAAGTTTAAAAAACAAATAAATAAATAGGAGATATTTACCTCCTCCTTTAATCTATCTAATATTTATATGAACAATCCTTAACCTAGAGAAGATGATCAGTTGAAAGGAGATCGGAGCAATAATTTTATATGCAAAGACCAAATTTTCTCATATTTTTTTCTTTTTATCTTTGGAAGAACATTTAATAAATGAGGTTTAATAATCTATTGTAACTGAACTTTAGATTTTGAAGACGTTAAATTTTGGGTTTCTGTTAATAGAATGTAGAGGGGACATATATATAAATGGTCATCGTTCAAATCTTTGTTTATGAAAATCAGTTACTTTCTAAAAGTAACAATAGAATTTGAAAAGGCTTTCAGTTAATAGCTAACAATAGAATCTTGATAATAATATAGTATATTAGTATATTGTATAGTATACATTAGATATATATATGAGAGAATATTAAAGGTCAAATCGCTAAAAGCATGCTACATGCCTTCTAAGGGCTTTGTCTTAGTATATAAATAGATAGATATAGATATAGATAGATGCAGAGTTGAAGCGTATATATTTAAAAAAAATTCAAAATTTTAACTAAACCGCTATATTTGTTATTCTTCTCCTTAAAGTATATCCAGTCAAGATTGGTGCATAAATAGAGTGCGTTATGTAATAAGTCTTTTAAAAAGCAAGAATATGTATAGGTTAGCATTTGAGACGTAATAATAGTAGTTGTAATTGGTATTTGGATTTGAATGTGCTCATGTTGAGGCAAAGAGCTTTTCTGATCGTATCAAAACTAAATGGATAGTTTAAGTTTTGCTATTAATTTTGGGAAAAGATGTTTTCATTAATTATGAAATTATGAAAGATAAAAGAAAGTACTATTAATCAATGGGTGGAAGTTAAGGGGATAGATCTCTCATAATACGATAACATAATTACATGCAAAAGTCCTTAGCATTAATTGGATTTTTATAAAAAAGTGAAAGCCAAATGGCCAAAAACTCTAGGAAGTTGCCAAGTGGTGAAAGTTCTAAGAAGTTGTCAGTGGCAATTAAGGGTTTTACTTTAGTATATAGTATAGATAGATATAGATATAGATAGATGTAGCGTTGAAGCCTATATATTTGAAAAAAAATTAAAATTTAACTAAACTGCTATTTGTCATTCTTCTCCTCAAAGTATATCCAGTCAAGATTGATGCATAAATAGAGTGCGTTATGGAATAAGACTTTTAAAAGCAAGAATATGTGTATATTAGCATTTGAGACGTAATAATAGTAGTTGTAATTGGTATTTGGATTTGAATGGGTTCATGTTGAGGCAAATAGCTCTTCTGATCATATCACAACTAAATGGATAGTTTAAGTTTTGTTGTTAATTTTGGGAAAAGATGTTTTCATTAATTATGAAATTATGAAAGATAAAAGAAGGTATTGTTAATCAACGGGTGGAAGTTAAGGGGACAAATCCCTCATAATACAATAACATAATTACATGTAAGAGTCTTTAACATTAATTGGATCTTTATGAAAAAGTGAAAAACAAATGGCCAAAAACGTTAGGAAGTTGCCAAGTGGCAATTAAGGGTTAGTATATAGTATATATTTATATTGATTAATGATTCCGCAATGTAATTGGAAAATCTGGCTACTCCTACCAGTATTGCATCTTAACAGTTAAGAAATCAATTAAATAACTTTATATTCTGAATATATTTTTTATCCAGTTATATACTACCAAATAAAGGATGTCAATAATATTTAAGTCGTGGATAAAGCAAAGAGATCTCAGGTTGCGAAAAAGTCACAACCATTGTTTTAAGACACTGTACAAAAGCGACAAGGAAGAAAATTATGAGCATTTTTAATATTCTTAGAAGAAAATTTTAATATTCTAATAAATTTAGAAGTAAGAAATTTTCAAATCTAATTAAGTTCAAGTCTTATCCTCACAAATCTAGTCATGTAAGATCCTCTAAGGGTCTTTTTGGTTGCCTGAGATTCACATGAATTACAGGAAACCATGTATGGAAATGGACTTAGGGGCTGTTCGTTTGGCTATTTTTTTTGGGAAATCAAAGAATAGGAAACCTATTTCCTATAATATTTGTTTTGAGGTTGTTTGGTTGGTTTAAAAAAGAAAGAAATTGTAGAATAGGAGATAAGATGAGATGAGTTGTCAACTTATAAGAAAGAAATTGTAGAATAGGAGATAAGATGAGATGAGTTGTCAACTTATTATTGGATGATGTGAGTGGTTTTAAAAAAAAATTGTTTTGAGGTTGTTTGGTTGGTTAAAAAAATAAGGAAACGAATTGGAGGTATATTATTGGATGATGTTTTGAGGTTGTTTGTGTTTGGTTCGTTTTTAAAAATAGGAAAATAGATGAGATGAGATGAGTTGGAGGTATATTATTGGATGATGTGACACGTACTTAAGGAAACCAATTTCTTGTTTTTTTTTGAGGAAATGGATGGAAAGGAATGTTTAATGAGATGAGATGAGTTGTCACAATATTATTGGATGATGTGTGTGATTTTTAAAAATGGGATAAAATGAGTTGTGATGAGTTGGATGATGTGACACATTTCTTGTGTTTGGTTTATTTTTAAATGTAAGAAAGGAGATGAAATGAGATGAGTTGGAAGATAAAAATAATATTTTATTAGATGTTGTTGGTGAGTTTTAGGGATGAAAATGGGTAAAAATATTATTTTATTGATTTACTTGTACCGATTTCCTTTTCTTGATTTTTAGGAAACCAACCAAACGGGCCCTAACAACTAAAGTAACGTGAGATAAACTTTCTCAAGGGGATATCCAGTGTTTGTTTGTGCGGGTTCTGGGACGGGAAAAGTTTAGCGATCATAGTGATGCATCACCAAATTAACATGTCAAAAATCAAAATGAAAGATACGTTTTGAAAAAGAGCGTGAAAATGTGTGCCCCATTGCATTTAAAATTTTCAGAAAAAATCTATAAAAATATAAAAACTGTAAATTAATTATATTGTATAACTACTAACAAATACTTATATATTCTTCTTTAACCACAAAAGTCTATTATTAAAGGGACCCATATACTTTTTAATTTTTAACACCTTCTGTAAGTTAAGTAGGGATTCTATTAGAACACCACATACAATGAGGTGACGTATATCATATACGGGTGGTTATAGGGTTAGGTTGAGAAATGTAACTATTTAGTCTATGATGTAGACCATCTTATTCCTATAGAGATGATTCTGATAAGATCCCTACTACCATGAGTTCTTATCTTCTTAGATCTTTTTCCCTTTCGAAAGTTATTTTTTCTTTCCCCTTAGTTACAAACCAAATACTAAATTCAATATTTGAATACCCAGAAGATTTCTTGGACTTGTGAAAACCATAAGCCAATAGCTTCGGTACTCCAAAAGTTAATTTTGGAGTATTGATAGCACTTTTGGTAATTTTTTACCTAGAAAATCTCTCTCTTAACCGCAATTTTAGGATTGGACAATTAAGAGAAGTTCCACACCTCTAATTGTAATAGAGCGGCTGTTTGCTTGGTTAAAAAAAAAGAAATCTATTATGGGAAACATATTTCTTATAATAGCCTCTTTTCTTTTGTTTGGTTCACCTCCTAAAAAGTAAGAAAAGAGAAGAGATAAAAGATTTGTCATCATCTTATTGGAGGATGTGACACAATAATTTTAAGAAAACTCATTTCATGATTTTTTTTTGAGGAAATGGGTGAAAGACAAGTTTTAGTTTCCTTATCCTATTTCTTTTTCTTTGATTCTAGAAAATCAACCAAACAAGCCCTAAGTCGAACTTTTGATAGAGTAACATGGGTATTGTAGGAATTACAAACAATATATAGAAAGTGATAAGATCGGTTTCCCAGCTAATCATTCACTTATTAATTTCTCTATTGAGATTTTTACGCTTTGTAACTTTCGTTGTTTGTAATTCCTTGTTGGTTTTTGCCTTCAAAATTCCTTGTTGGTTTATGTTTACGATTTTTAAATCCCTTTCACTCATACTTTTTTCCGAAAATTTAATCCATTATCAAATATGATATATTTTTAGTGTGTACGAATAGCAGAAAAGACCCACCAATAACTAAACATAGAATGACATTTTAAAAGCAAATGGTTTCATCTCTGCATCAGAGGTCAGAACTATAGATGAATAAATGGTAATAGACTGAAATTTTAATCCCTCCACTCTTTTTTTTTGAAATCAATAAACTATCATGCTACTTCTATTTTATTTTTATTTTCTAATTAATTTTGGAAAAATTTAACATATATGATATATCCTAATTTCGATGGAAAACATGTTGAGTTATTACATAAGAATAGACTATGCACTTTTAATAAAGGCGAAAAAGTTTAAAATTGTTAGCGTCTGTGACTAAATTTGTAATAAAACAATGAGAACTGAAATGCTGTAATTTAAAACTTTTTTTAAGTTTAGCTGTTGTGCGTTTATGAAACAATGTGCTTAAAGCAATATTTAACCTACTCCGGTGCAAGGATCCCAAGACCAAACTGCTTTCAGGAACAGCAGTACAGTACTCTGGTGTGCACCGACCCAGTACTGTTAAGATCTCCTCGATCTATAAGACCTTTCGGTCAAGGCAAAGATCTCCTCGATCTATAAGACCTTTCGGTCAAGGCAAAGATCTCATCGATCTGTTAAAACCTTTCGGTTCAGGCAGAGATCTCCTCGATCTGTTAAAATCTTTCGGTTCAATAATCTTTCGGTTCAGGCAGAGATCTCCTCGATCTGTTAAAACCTTTCGGTTCAATAACCTTTCGGTTCAGGCAAAGATCTTTCTATCTGTAAAAATCTTTCAGTTCAGAGCTATGTTCTTTCGGGCACAGACTAAAGCTTTCACGCTTTCAGACTCTGCAGCAGCAGCACAACAACACAAAACACTTGTGTGTTTTCCGTATCTCCTTTTTATCTCTTATATCCAAGAGCTCCCCAAGAGGCACTATATATAGGCCTCTAAGACCAGCTTAAAGGTCACCCACATTTAATTTGACCCTTACAAACATAATGGCAATTATGACAATTATATTTGTAACGAAAAATAACATAAATGCTGTAACTGCTGCATACAGTAACGTCTGAACGCGAGGGTCGTGATCCTGCACAACACGAGGGTCGCGTCCAGCCTCGCGCGAACACGAGGGTCGCGTTCCCTCTTATGAACGTGAGGGTCACACCCTCATGTGAACGCGAGACTCGTCTGCATGCTGCGAAGCGTCACTTAGCGCCTCAGCCCTATTAGCCTTGATCCCCAGCCCATTGGCCCACGACTCATGAGCCCATGACCCATGACCCCACGGCCCCACGACGCACGACCCACTAGAACATAGGACCTTTGAGATATTAAAACTTTAACTTTCTGCTACGCTACTAAGGATTTCTAAAAAATACTAGTAGTTAATAAATACATAGTCTGAAAACTCATTTTTTAGAAAGTGATTAGTGATTTTGACCAAAAATATCCAACAATCCCCCACAAGTTCTTAAAATAGTGTCGAGTAACGGTGTCGTTGTTTCAATCGTTGTGCATAAGGTAGATGTCGCAAGGACTTGAATCCCCTTAGACCAACTGAATAAAAGATAGATGCATTGTGTCGCAGAAACTTGAACTAGTATATGTCTAAAATCCAGCGATCACACAAGATCAAACTCATTTGTGGTAGTTTCCCCTTTGAACCACATTTGCCTTAGCCTTTGCCTTAGCCTTGCACAGTTATGGACATGTGCATGTCCTTGTTTCAGCTAGGGCTCTAGGTATCTTTCCACAAGACACCATAGGATATGACCAAATCTTCACTCAGACATAGGTGAGTTCTTTAGGCATGTTTCCTATCAAACATCCCGCATCCGAGATGCTTTAAACTTATTAAGGCTTAAAAGCCAACCTCTCTCATGATAGGATTCTAGGTGAGTCCTTTAGGTGTGTTTCCTATCTAACACCCTGCATCTGAAATGCTTTGGACTCATTAAGACTTAACAGCCATCCCCTTTACATGATAGGATCATTGGTGATTCATTTGGGCATGTTATCTATCCAACATCCTGCATCCGAAATGCTTTGGACTCATTAAAGCTTAACAGCCATCCTCTTTACCATGATAAAATTTTACTTGGAAATCTTACTTAACTTTTGAACCAATCATCTCATCATTAGTAGCGTAATTTTTTGAACTAATAACTTGATGTAAATGGTAAGTATTTATAAGACTCACCAAACTTTGTAAATCTTACTTGACTTTTGAACCAAGTATCTTATCATTAGTAGCATAAGCTTTAAACTAATAACTTAATGTACATAGTAAGTATTTGTAAGACTCACAAAACTTTGAGACTTATTCCACTAGACGTCCTTTCGACTATATCCTTTTTTAGACCCTTAGTCAAAGGATCAGCCATATTCTCTGAAGACCGGACGCTAATCACAAAGATGACTCCTTGGTAAATAAGTTCTTTCAAATAATCATGCTTCAGACGAATGGTCCGCTTCTTTTTATTGAACATCGAGTTTGTTGCCATAGCACTCACCGTCTGATTATCACAATAGATAGTAATTGCGCATTGCAATTCTATCAATGAAAGATCTCGGAGAAAACAACTGAGTCACTTAGCTTCGTCTCTTGCAGCACAAAGTGTGAAGAACTCAGATTCCATCGATGACTATGCAATCACAGTTTGCTTCTTAGATTTCCACGACACGAAAGCTCCACCCATGGTGAAGAAAAAATCTTCAGTAGATCTGCACTCATCTGGTTCAGAGCACCAGTTAGCATCTGAATAGCCTTCGATTACAGCCAGATATGCAGTGTAAAATAAGCCCACACCTGCAGTTCCTTTCAAGTATCTCATCAATCTCTGGACAACATCCCAATGAAGCTTTCTAGGATTACTTGTAAACCTACTAAGCATTCCTATAGCGAATGCTATGTTTGGCCTTGTGCAGCTCATCGCGTACATAATACTCCTAATGATCTTTGAGTACCTTCGCTCTACTGGTCTTCCAGTATTCGGTCATAGCTTCTTGTTGTAATCATACGACACTGGTAGTTCTGGCAGATTGTAGTAGCCATACTTTCTTAGCATGCTCTCAATATAATAAGATTGAGACAATCCAATACCCTCTTCAGAGAATATGATTTTGATTCTAAGAATTATGTTCGTAGTTCCATGGTCCTTAACGCTGAACTGTGCTGAAAGAAATTTCTTAGTAGATATTACTATCTCCAAATCACTCCCGATGATGAACATATCATCCACATAGAGGTAGATAACCACCATCTTTCCTTCAGCGACCTTGATGTATATGCACTTGTCAAATTTACTAACTTGATACCCATTGTTACGAACAACCCCATTGAAGTTCTCATGCTAGAGTTTTAGTGTCTGCTTAAGTTCATATAGAGACTTAACAAGTTTACAAACTTTATCAGCCGGAGTATCAAGTCCTTCTGGTTTTTCTATGTAGATCTCTTCTGTGAGATCTCCATTGAGAAAGGCAGTATTCACATCCATCTGATGTATGACAAACCCTTTTATCACTGCCCATGCGATAAGCACTCTGATGGTAGTAATCCTATAAACTGCTGCATAGATATCAAAGAAATCTATTTTTTCTCTCTGAGAGAATCCTTTTGCCACCAGTCTTGCTTTGTACTTCTCAATAGTACCATCAGGACGAAGCTTCTTCTTGAAGTTCCACTTATAACTAATAGGTCTTGCACCTTCAGGTACATCCACCAGCTCCCAAGTGTGATTTTGGATCAATGAATCCATTTTATCATCTATAACTTCTTTCCACAGAAGAACGTTTGTTGACTGCATTACTCTTAAAAGGTTTATGGATATCCTTCCATATTATAGGTGATGAAGTCATCTCCAAAATCTTTCTATTTCCTGACACGCTTGGAAGGTGGTTCGGTAACTTCTTCATCGTTAACACTTTTAGTTTCTCGTGAAACTGGCTCCTCTGGTGCTTCTAACGTACCAGCATTCTCTGATATATCTTTGAGTAAGTATTTTGCATCCCGAGCTTCAATGATCTCTGGTGCATCTAACGTACCAGCATTCTCTACTATATCTTTGAGCAATAAACCTTTATCTTAGATAAAATTGTCCTCAAAGAATTTTGTATCCCGGGCATCAATGACGGAGTTGGCTCTAAGGTTCAGGAATTTATAAGCATCGCTATCTTCAATAAAGCCAATAAACACACACATGTTTGTCTTTGGTTCGAGCTTAGGCCTTCTGATATCTGAAACTCGAACATATGTGAGACACCCTACACTTTGAGACTATCCAAAGGATCTGGATATCCCAACCATAACTGATGAGAAGTACTGTCAGTTTTAAAATAGAGTACTCTATTCAGAATCCAGTTTGTCATCAACAAAGCCTCTCCCTAATAGCAGGTAGGTAGACCAGATGTGATTAGTATCGAATTCAGCATCTCAGTCAATGTGCGATTCTTCCTTCCTATAATCCCATTAGATTGAGGAGAATACGGAGCAGTGATTTCAACAATGGTTCCATGCTCATTGAAGTATGCTTCTGACTCCTTAGATTAGTACTCTCCTCCTCTGTTGCTCCAGAGTCTTTTTACCTGAAGTCCAAGCTGCTTCTCCACACAAGTCCAAAACTCGACAAACTTGCTGAAGGCTTGATCTTTAGATTTTAGCAGGTAGACGTGGCATGAGCGAGAATAGTCATCAATGAAGGTGATGAAGTACTTCATACCACCTCGAGTAATGAAGCTCTTGATTTGACAAGTATCTGAATGAATCAGATCCAACAAGTTGGTACTCCTTGTTACACTTGGAAAGGGCTTCCTTGTCGGTTTCGCTTGTATGCAGACTTCACACTTCTCAAGTTTGCTACCCTCACATTTTGGAAGTAATCTTAACTTTTCCATGCTAGACAATTTTCTATAATTTACATGTCCTAATTCTAAGAACATGCACTACAGAACGATCAGCTATTGATACGTTCTCTTTGGCAGCAATATAAGAAGAGAACAAATCTTTGTTAGAGCAGACATGACAGAACGATGAGCATATTGATCTTTCATGTATTTATTCAAAGCATACTAATTTTTGCTCTTTATGGATAAAACTTATAAATATTTTGACAAATATTCTTTGTTATCATGTATTAAGACATCATTCTCATAATAATGTATTTATATATGTTCTCAATCAATCATAATTTATGGTTTGATAAGTGTTCACTTGGTCTTGTATGTGAGTGGTGTTTAGCATACTTTTATCTATGCTTGCTCACATTTGTTTGCCATGTTCATAATTACACATTTTTAATATGGCATTTTGATAGGGAGAGCAATCCCTATATCTTCTTATGTTTTATACTCACCTATGCTTTATAATAGGGGAGCTTTCGCTCTCTTATTCTTTTGTTTTCCCCATTTTGATGTTGCCAAAGGGGGAGAAACAAGTGGATTGTGAGTATATTTTAAGAGTATTATGTTTTATTATATATCTTATATACTCTTTGTGTAGATTGTTTATCATCATCAAAAAAGGAGAGATTGTTAGGTCTCATGTTATGAGCCTACATCTTCTAATCTTGTTTTGATGATTACAAACAATTCCTAATATTATTTGTCTAGTGTTTATGTTTTCTTATTAGGTATTCTAGATAACAATACGTTGGAGGTTGGATGGATTGAGCCTTCACGATCACATCAAATGGAGGTTGGCAGAATATCGGTATGAAGCTATTGCACATCAAGTCATATTCAAGATCAAGCTTCATCCACAACTAAGTCAAGCATATTGAAGATCTATCAAGCTTGGATAAATTAGTTTAGGGTTTATACTTTGTGTGTTAATATCTTAAGCTCAATATTATACACACACAATTTAATGGTTTATGTGTTTTATCCACAAAAGTTTTTACAAACAAATAAATATATAATACTTATTTGTTTTCTATGTGGATAAGTTGTTTTGATTTAGCTATATAGATATGAAGCAATATATATTCATATTTATGTGCTTCATACTATATTGAATTTGCAAAATATTATATTTATGGATTGAAGACTTACTTACACTATATCATATCTTGTATAAGTCTATAAATCTATTCTAAAGTGTTTCAAAGTTTTGTTTAAATCATTTTGGCAAAATCATGTTTTCAACATGTTCATACTTATGTGATTTTGCAAAATAATGAGATTTTACAAATGGGAAAAGCAAATTGAAAAATTCTTTTTGTAACATGTTCATTATTATGTTTACAATCATTTTCCAAAGTTTTATATTTTTCTAAATTTATTTGATATTTTTAAAAGAGGTTTGAATTTTATTTTTACTATTTAATTTAGGCTGATAACCTGTTATCAGTCGATTGGTCAGTGGACTGATGACATCAGTCGACTGAAGAATGTGCCTGCAATCTTCAAAAGTTTTTGTTTTATTTTGGTCGATTGACTAGTCGACTGATGTGGTCATCAGTCGACCGATGACCTGTTAGCTATCTATAACGATCAGCTCATCAGTCGACTGATCCAACCCGTCAGTCGACTAATGGCCTGTAACGGCTATATTTCCAATTTCTATTTTTTTGTCATTTTGCTAAATTTTACTTGGGTTTTGAGCTTTGTTTCTTCATCCTATATATACCCTATCCTATTTCACTTCTGAACTATGAAGAGAGTTTTTAAAACAAGTTTAAAAAGAGTTTTAGTTTGTTTTAAGTGTTTGTTTACAAAATTAGTTTTGTGAAGATTGTTTTACAATAAGAGGAGATCAATTTCAGTTTGGGCTTTCAATCTTCATATCCCTCTCTTTTGTAATTAGAGAAGTGTTTCTAAACTCATATCTCTAGTTTGTTTATGCTTTAATTGTTATATTCATATTTGCTAGATTTAATTGAGTTTATATTTGTTTTTCTCATTGTTTGCACACACAACTATTGAGCTTAGCTATTTTTACATATTATAATTTGGGGTTGTGGTGAGTGTAACCTTGAGAGTGAGCTTAAATTGTGTTCTCACCTATTGTAGAGAACAAAATCTTGTATTGAGCCTTGTTGTGAGAGTATCACTTTGTAATACACATTTACACCAAGAGGAGTGTGTGGTGAGGATGTAGTCGATACCAAGAGGAGTGGAGTCGGTAGTAAAGCCTAGAGAGAGGTAGTAAAGCCGAGCACTTGAGGTAGGCGATACGTGAGGACCAACACTTGAGTTTGTAGTTTGTATATGTACATTGTGAGAGATTTATAGAGTTTTCGGTGAGCTAGAAAACCGAGTGTGTAGAGATGTTTCGGCTTCCAAATCGGATGTGTTGATAGTGGAGTTCTCCCTGGGAGTGGGGAGCTAAAACGTAGGACAGAAGGCCCGAACTCCGTGATCATATCATTGTGTTTGGATTGCTCTTTGTGTCCACTATTTGTTTATATTGTTTCTTGTTTATTTTCTCTTTTGCATATATATCCTTGCATATAACTTATTGAATATCATCATTATTAGGATATATTTGTTAATTAATTTTAATCGACATTAATATCTAATAAGATTAGCAATAACCCTATTCACCCCCCCTCTAGGGTACTTTCAAATAATATAAATGTTGTAACTGCTGCATGCAGTAATGTCCGAACACGAGGGTCACATCCAGCCTCGCGCGAACGCGAGGGTCGTGTTCCCTCTTGTGAACGCGAGGCTCGTCTGCATGCTACGAAGCAGACCGCGAGGCATCCAATGTGATGCCACCTAGCCCCGATGCCTTCGTGCAAAGTGCAAAGTGTGCCTAACAAAACGTCACTTAGCGTCTCAGCCTAATTAGCTCCGATCCCCGACCCATTGGCCCACGAGCCTATGGCCCCACGGCCCATGTCCCATGACCCATGACCCACTAGAACTTATGAGAGATTAATTAAATAAAAATAATTCTCGGCTTGCCATTAGCAAGCCTCAAACACAGGACCTTTGAGATATCAAAACTTTAAGTTTTCGCTACGCTACTAAGGATTTCTGAAAAATACCAGTAGTTAATAAATACATAGTTTGAAAACTTATTTTTTAGAAAGCGGTTTTGACCAAAAATATCCAACAGAAATATGTCAAATTTTATTCTTAAAAAACTTCACTATTTACAAAGTTAATGTTCATAGAATTGGTCGTGTTTTTTGCCCTCATAAAATCATTAGATGATGGAGTCAGGATCGTCAAGTAAATAACTCACATAAAGCAAATTTTTAACTAAATTGAAGAGTTAACTGTCCTTTTTTGTCTAATCAATCAATTTAATGGGGGAAAAAAATCTAATTCTCAGATTAAGTTTAGGGAAAGGAAAAATAATTCATCATAGCTTGACACTGCTCCACCAAAGCTTACATCCTAGAAAGCCAAGCACTTGTCACTCGTCGTTAGAGCCACTTTATTCCAATCGGTCACTAGCACGATTGTGACATATACTATATAGACCTCGAAACTACCTTTGTCGGTGGCTAAGGAGATTGATTCTTTGAACAGAGATTTTTTATGGGGTTCAGACCTCGAAACTACCTTTGTCGGTGGCTAAGGAGATTGATTCTTTGAACAGAGATTTTTTATGGGGTTCTACAAATGAGAGGAAGAAAGTGGCGGGCTAAGGAGATTGATTCTTTGAACAGAGATTTTTTATGGGGTTCTACAAATGAGAGGAAGAAAGTGGCGTTGGTGAGATGGGACAATGTTTACAAACCAAAGAAAGATGGTGGGCTGAGTATTCGTCGAGCACATTCCATGAATATGTCTCTTCTCTCCAAGCTTGGATGGCGGTTCGAACAGGGTGACGAGAGTCTCTGGGAACGTGTTCTTCGATCGAAGTATTTGAAAAGGAGCTCCTTCCTCTCATCTGTCGTTAAGCCTTCTTCTTCCCATACATGGCGCAGCATCGTTGCAAGCAAACCTCTGGTTCGTATGGGTTACTCTCGGGTCATTGGAAATGGTAAGGCCACACGGTTCTGGTCAGACTCTTGGTTAGGGAATAAACCACTGGTGGAAGTCTTGGGCAAGGAGAATTCACACGGTTGAGAGGAGCTAACTGAAAGTACCCTAGAAGGGGATGAATAGAGTTATTGCTAATCTTATTAGATATTAATGCCAATTAAAACTTATTAACAAATTATTCTTATAAGATAGATATACAATGTGATATGAGCAAGAATAAGCAATATAAACAAAGTGTAATATCCAAACAATGAGATACACAATGAGTTGTATGCAAGGATAAGCAAAAACAAATGTGATAGATCAATATAAACAATGAGCAATGGCGAATATGATAGACTAAGCAATAGACACGAATGATACACCAATGCAAACTCTAACACACAAAGATAATCACGGAGTTCGGACCTTCCGTCCTACGTCTCCGCTCCCCACTCCCGGGGAAAAATCCACTATCACAACCGGGTTTTCTACGCTCACCCGAAAAACATTTACACCTCACAATTCGGTTTTCTAGTTCACCGAAAACTTTACAACACACACAATTACAATCACACTCTACACCCTCTAGGTGTTGGTCTCTAGTCCGTGTTTCCCTCAAGTGCTCGGAATTACGACCTACCTCTAGGCATTACAACCAACGCCACTCCTCTTGGGATAACCCCGTCTCTCACCACACACTCCTCTCGGTGTACAAGTGTGATACAACGTGAAACTCAAAATTAAGCATAATACAATAAAATGTTCTCTACAATAGGTGAGAACTCAATATAAGCTCACTCTCAAGGTTACACTCACCACAACCCCAAATTACACAATATGTGAAAATAGTTAAGCTCAATGGTTGTGTATGCAAGCAATGAGAAAAATCAAATATAAACTCAATTAAATCTAGCAAATATGAATATAACAATTGAAGCATAAACAAGCTAGAGATATGAGTTTAGAAACACTTCTCGAATCATAAGAGAGAGGGATAGGATGATTGAAAGCCCAAACTGAAATTGATTTCCTCTTCTTGTAAAACAATCTTCACAAAACTAATTTTGTAAACAAACTCTTAAAACAAACTAAAACTCTTTTTAAACTTGTTTTAAAACTTCTCTTCTATGTTCAGAAGTGAAATGATATAGGGTATATATAGGATGAAGAAACAAAGCTCAAAACCCAAGTGAAATCCAGCAAAATGACAAAAAAACAAAAACTAAAAAAATAGTCGTTACAGGCCATCAGTCGACTGACGGGTTCCATCAGTCGACTGATGAGCTGACCGTTACAGGCAATCAGCAGCTTATCAGTCGATTGATGACCTTTATCAATCGACTGATAGATCATCAGTCGACTGGTCAGTCGACCAAAATAAAATAGAAACATTTGGTAGCTATAGGCACTTTCATCAGTCGACTGATCGGTCGACTGATTTTATCAGTCGACTGATCAGTCGACTGATAACAAGTATACAACCTATTTAAAGCAGAAACCTGATTTTCAAACTGTCTTTAAAAATAGCAAACAAATTCTAAAAATTATAAAACTTTGGGAAATGATTGTAGACATGATAATACACATGCTATAAAAACTGGTTTTCAAAAAACATCTCCCAAATGTAAAATCTCATCATTTTGCAAAATCACATAAGTATGAACATGTTAAAAACTTGATTTTGCCAAAATGACTTAAACAAAACTTTGAAACACTTTAGAATAGATTTATAGACTTATACAAGATATGAAAATAGTGTAAGTAAGTCTTTAATTCATAAACATAATATTTTGCAAATTCAATAGAATATGAAGCATATAAATGTGAAAATAAAGATATATATTAACATAATATTTTGCAAATTCAATAGAATATGAAGCATATAAATGTGAAAATAAAGATATATATTTCTTTATATCTATATAGCTAAACCAAAACAACATATCCACATAGAAAACAAATAAGTATTATATATCTATTTGTTTGCAAAAACTTTTGTGGATAAAACACATAAACCATTAAATTGTGTGTGTATAATATTGAGCTTATAGAATTAACACATATTATATAAACCTTAAACTAATTTACCCAAGCTTGATAGATCTTCAATATGCTTGACTTGGTTGCAGATGAAGCTTGATCTTGAATATGACTTGATGTGCAATGGCTTCATTCTACTATTCCGCCAACATCCATTTGATGTGAACGTGAAGGCTCAAACCATCCAACCTCCAACCACATATTGTTTGTCCTGAATACTTAATAAGAAAACATAAACACTAGACAAACAATATTAGGAATTGTTTGTAATCATCAAAACAAGATTAGAAGATGTAGGCTCATAACATGAGACCTAACACTAACAGTCCACGACTTCCTTCAGCATAAGCATGATTTTGGCAGCCTCATTCAAGCTCTACCCAATAGTCTTCAAAATAAACTAAGACTGCTCATGCCTGACATGAGTCATGAAGATAAAATTGTGTGTGTGTGTATGGGGAGAGGGGGTGGGGTACTCCGACCAGTGTTTTTACCGTGGGTTCTTCCTATAGATTATTGCTTGGGACATCTCGTTTGGAGGGGCAATGGAACTTGGTTTAGAAGCCAAACTTACCTGGTTTAGAAGCCAAACTTACCACCTCGGATCAAACAATTCATATGGCTTGTGATGCACAATAAGGTGCTTACAAGGGAGACATGCTTTCAAAGGAATATTACTACATCAGCAACTTGTCTGCGTTATGGTTTTGCTATAGAAAACATCATGCATCTGTTACGGGGCTGTAATTCCTCTCTTTCCATCTAGTCCTACTGGTTGAATGGAAGGAGATTGGAGCAGTTTACCGCTCTTGACTTGAAGGATTGGTTGCGATTTAACCTCTCCAACTCAAACTTTCTTGTCAGCAACAACATCCCTTGGAATGAGTTATTTTGTTTTGTGTGTTGGTATATATAGAAGTGGCGAAATGGTTCTATTTTTTCACCTGATTTTGTTTGGTCGTCTAATGCTTTTAGTATTATCATGTCCAGTGTTTTGGAGTATAGATGTCTATGTGGGGTGCCAAGTGTGGCTCTACCAAAGGAACTCATGATGGTAGCATGGAGGGTGCCACCTATAGGGTTTGCCAAGATTAATGTAGACGCGACAACACGAGGGACTCCAGGAGAGCTAGCTTTGGGTGGTCTTGCCCGTAATGAGGAAGGATATTGGTGCTTTGGCTTCATACGACGGTTGGGATATGGCCATATTACCAAAGCGGAATTGTTTGCTATTTATCATGGCTTGGAGTTGGCATGAGCAAGAGGCTTACAGAATGTTATCATTGAATCAGACTCCTTATTAGTTGTTAACAAGGTGAATGAGGCTACCAATCCTACTGATCTTCTACATCAAGTGGTTCGGGCATGCAAAGAACTACTGCGACGTAGCTAGAATTGTTTTGTGGTGCACACTTACCGTGAAGCCAATATGTGTGCAGACTATTTAACAGCATGTGCTTATAATGGGGGTTTTGTAGTTGCCCAGTTGGATCACCCACCAAGTGAACTTCGAAAACTGTTACAAGAAGATCTCATTGGTGTTGCTAGGCCTAGGGCTATTTTTGTATGATCTTAGCGGTTCATGACCGCTCAAACGTACCAAAAAAAGGAAAAATAATTGCTTGTTGGCATGTAAATTTAGTTAATTTCTCAAAATGATAAAGTTACCATTGTTTTTTTTAATATTACCTAAGCTCCCATTTGGCAAAGAGTTACGGAAGAGAGATCAAGAAGAAGGATTAACATAGTTAGCTCATTTGATAATCCGATTGACTAAATTATTAATCCATTAAATAAGTTTTATTTTATCTTTTATAATCATTTTTAATGATTGGAAATAATAAGAATTTTGACTATTTTTTATAAATAAAATGATTAACTTTTAATCATTCTATATAGGAGTATGAGTTGTTGGATTTTTTGGTCAAAACTGCTTTCCAAAATGTGTTTTCAAACTATATATATATTAACTATAAGTACTTTTCATAAATGCTTAGTAGCCTAGTGGAAAGTTAATGTTTTATTGTTTCAAAAGGTCCCTTGTTCGAGGCTTGCCAACGGCAAGCCGAGAAGTATTTTATTTGAATTAATCCCTTGTTCGAGGCTTGCCAACGGCAAGCCGAGAAGTATTTTATTTGAATTAATCCCTCATAAGTTCTAGTAGACCGTGGGCCGTGGACTGTGGGCCAATGGGCTGGGGATCGGGGCTTTGTTAGGCACACTTTGCACTTCGCACGGAGGCATCGAGGCGAGGTGGCACTGTTTGGCACCACTATGGTCGCCATGGAGGTTTCCTCGCAGGCTGCTTCACAGCATGCGGACGAGCTACGTATTCGCACGAGGGTGACCCTAGCGTTCTCGTAGTTTGACAAGGTTCGTTCGTTTGACGAAGTTCATCTGTCATACGAGGTTCGCCTGTTTGACGATGTTCATTCGTTTGACGAGGTTCGTCTGTCATACGAGGTTCGCTTATTCGACGTGGTTCGTCTGTCATACGAGGTTCGCATGTTTGATAATATTCGCTCGATCGATGAGATTCGTATATCATACGAGGTTCGTCTGTTTGACTATGTTCACTCGTTCGACGAGGTTTGTCTGTCATACGAGGTTCACCTGTTTGACAACGTTCGTTTGTCAAACGAGGTTTGTCTGATCTACTGAGTCGTGACCCTCGCGTTTCATAGCAATGCGTCCATTGATTGCCTCGTATTCAGGAGTTAATGTATGCAGCAATTACAACAGTATTAAGAGCAATTTAATGCATTGATGTTACAATCTTAATTGTCATTAAGAATTATAACGGTCACATTAATGGCTAGTGACTCTTGAGCTGGCCTTAGAGGCCTATAAATAGCATCCTTGGGCAGCTCTTGGAAATAGCTGAAAATCCTCTCGCGTGCATGGAACACGAACATCGCGTGCTGGAAAACAAACGTCGATCCCGACGTTGTTGCTGTTGTGCTGCTGCTGCAGGAACTTGTGCCCACAGGAACTTGTCTTAAACCGAAAGGTTTTGAACCATAAGATTCTGAGATCGAGGAGATCTTTTACCTTGACCAAAAGGTCTTATAGATCGAGGAGATCTTGACAGTACTGGGTTGGTGCACATCAGAGTACTGTACTGCTGTTCTTGGAAGCAGTTTGGCCTTGAGATCCTTGCACCGGAATAGGCCAAATATTGCTTTAAGCATAGCGTTTCTATAACGCACAGCAGTGAACTAAAATTTTTAAAAATTACAACACATCTGTTTTCTCAGTTTAACTCCATATTTAACCATAATTTCCAACAATTTTAAAGCAATATTTCTGATCTACTAATGGATCCTGCGAGGACTCTTGGAGTGGACTGTCTTAAGTTAGAAAACTTTGATGGATCTAACTTTAACGCATGGCGTCGAAAAGTGATTTTTGAAGAGTCTGATTTTGAAGAAGACTCGGAGTCTGAAGCCTCTTGGGATAAAGATGATCATTTCTGCAGGAGTTATCTCCTTAACTGACTAGCTGATCATCTGGCAGATGCTTACACCAATAAGCCGTCTGCAAAGGAAATCTGGAGTGCTCTGGAGGAGCAATACAAGGATTAGGAGAAGCTTTCCAAGTCTCACCTCTTTGACAAATTTTTAGACTTGAAGTTTGAAGATGACACTGAGGTTTTACCTCAAGTCAAAGAACTCAAAAAACTTGTTATGAAGCTGAAGGATGAAAAGATCAGTCTTTGTCAAACCTTTATTTCTGGTGCAATTATCAACAAGCTTCCTCCATCTTAGATGTCATTTTCCACGGACATTCGAAGAAGGAAAAGACAGGTGACTCTGTCTGATTTGAAGAGGTTTATTCGGATCGAGGACTAGATTTGAACTCGCACAAAGAATGAGCTCCTAGCTAAGCAGAAGGCGTCTGCTAACATGGTGGCTATTAATTCTGAGAAGGGTATCAGTTCTTCTAAGAAAAAGAAGTCTTTTAACAAAAAGAAGAATCATAATCCGAAGAACCTGAATGTTCAGAAGAAAGATTTTAAGAAGAGCGACAAATGCTTCAATTGTGGGAAGCAAGGACATTTTTCCAAAGACTGCAAAGTACCAAAGAAGGGAACAGTACATAATGTTAATCAACTTGACAATTGTGTGGCTATGCTCTTTCAGGTGACAACTCCCAGCAAAGTCTCTGGTTGGTGGTTAGATACAGGTGCTACCTGTCATGTCTGCTCCAACAGAGATTTGTTCTCTTCCTATGTTGCTGCCAAAGAGAACGTATCAATGGCTGATCGTTCTGTTGTTCCTGTTCTTGGAACTAGGACTGTAGTGCTGACTCTTTCTTCAGGGAAGACTCTCACATTGAAGGATGTGAAACATGTCCTCTCAATTGTTAAAAACTTAGTCTCTATAAGCCTGCTATATGACGTCGGTATGAGACTGGATTTCGAAGGAGGAAAGGTTGTGTTATCTTTTAAGAAAATATATTTTAACAATGCATATCGTACTAATGGCATGTATAAGATCAGTACTATTGTATCCAACTCAATTGTAAATGAAGTATCCTCTTCTGCTTACTCCTCTGTATTATGGTATAATAGGCTAGGACATGTAAATTATAGAAAGCTGTCTAGCATGGAGAAGTTAGGATTACTTCCGAAATGTGGGGATAACAAACCTGATAAGTGTGAAGTATGTATGCAAGCGAAGCTGACAAGGAAGCTATTTCCAAGTGTCACAAGGAGCACCAAGGTATTGGATCTGATTCACTCAGATACTTGTGATTTCAAGAGCTTCGTCACTCGAGGCAGCATGAAGTACTTCATCACCTTCATTAATGACCACTCTCGCTTCTACCACGTCTAACTGCTGAAATCTAAAGATGAAGCCTTCAACAAGTTCGTCGAGTTTCAGACACGAGTGGAGAAGTAGCTTGGACTTCAGGTGAAAAGACTGCTCTGTATTCTCCGCAATCTAATGGAATTGCAGAAAGGAAGAATCGCACATTGACCGAGATGGTGAATTCAATGCTAATTACATCCGGACTACCTACATGCTATTAGGGAGAGGCTTTGCTGATGGCAAACTGGATTCTGAATAGAGTACCCTATTCCAAAACTGATAGTACTCCTCATTAGTTATGGTTGGGATATCTAGATTCTTTAGATGGTCTTAAAGTGTGGGGGTGTCTCGCATATGTTCGAGTTCCAGATATCAGAAGGCCTAAGCTCGGACCAAAGGCAAACAGATGTGTGTTTCTTGGCTTTGCTGAAGATAGTGATGCTTGCAGGTTCCTTGATCTTAGAACCAACTCCATCATTGAAGCTCGGGATACAGAATTCTTTGAGGATAAGTTTATCAAAGATAAATGATTATTACTCAAAGATATAGCAGAGAATGCTAGTACTTCAGACGCACCAGAGGAGCCAGTTTCACGAGAAACTGAAAGTGTCAGTGATGAAGGAGTTACTGAACCATCTTCCAAGCGTGTCAGAAGACAGAAAGATTTTGGAGATGATTTCATCACCTATAATGTGGAATGAGACCAACAGACTTTCCAAGAAGCAATGCAGTCAACAGATGTTCTTCTGTGAAAAGAAGCTATAGATGATGAGATGGATTCATTGATCCAAAATCACACATGGGAGCTGGTGGATATACCTGAAGGTGCTAGGCCTATCAGTTGCAAGTGGATCTTCAAGAAGAAGCTTCATCCTGATGGTACTATTGAGAAGTACAAAGCAAGACTGGTGGCGAAAGGATTCTCTCAGAGAGAAGGAATAGACTTCTTTGACATCTATGCACCAGTTTGCAGGATCACTAACATCAGAGTGCTTATCGCATGGGCGGCGATAAAAAGGTTCGTCATACATCAGATGGATGTGAAGACTGCATTTCTCAATGGAGACCTCACAGAAGAGATCTACATGGAGAAACCAGAAGGACTTGATGCTCCAGCTGGTAAAGTTTGTAAACTTATTAAGTCTCTATATGGAGTTAAGCAGGCACCGAAACTCTGGCATGAGAAGTTCGATAGGGTTGTTCGCAATAATGGGTATTAAGTCAGTGAGTCTGACAAGTGCCTATACATCAAGGTCGCTGAAGGGAAGACGGTGGTTATCTGTCTCTATGTGGATGATATGCTCATCGTCGGGAGTGATTTGGAGATAGTAACATCTACCAAGAAATTTCTATCAGCTCAGTTCAGCATGAAGGACCTTGAAACTACGGACGTGATTCTCAGAATCGAAATCATATACTCTGAAGAGGGTATTGGATTATCCTAATCTCATTATGTCGAGAGCATGCTAAGGAAGTATGGCTACTATGACCTGCTAGAACTGTCAGTGCCGTATGATTACAACAAGAAGCTTCGACCGAACACTGGAAGACCAGTAGAGCAGCTAAGGTACTCAAAGATAATTGGAAGTCTTATGTACGCGATGAGCTGCACAAGGCCAGATATAGCATTTGTTGTAGGAATGCTTAGTAGGTTTACAAGTAATCCTGGAAAGCTTCACTGGGATGTTGTCCAGAGATTGATGAGATACTTGAAAGGAACTACAGGTCTAGGCCTATTCTACACTGGATATCCGGTTGTAATCGAAGGCTATTCAGATGCGAGCTGGTGCTCAGAACCAGATGAGTGCAGATCTACTGGAGGTTTTGTCTTCACCATGGGTGGAGCTGTCGTCTCGTGGAAATCTAAGAAGCAAACTATGATAGCACAGTCATCGATGGAATCTGAGTTCTTCGCACTCTGTGCTGCAGGAGATGAAGCTGAGTGGCTCAGTTGTATTCTCTGAGACCTTTCTGTTAGACCCTAGAGGGGGGGTGATTAGGGTCTTATGCTAATCTAATCCTAATTAAAAGATAATTAAAATTATGTTGATCAATTTGATCTTGCAAGAAGAAATATGATATGGATATGAACAATAATGATGAATAAAATATACGCTAAGCAAAACACAAACACACGATATGTTTACGAGATTCGGTCACCACGACCTACGTCCCCGCTCCTCACCTCGAGGAGATATCCACTATCACAATCCGGTTTGGAAGCCGAAACTTCTACACACTCGGTTTACAAGATCACCGAAAACTCTCACACTACACAAACACTATGCAATCACACTTTACACACTAAGTGTAGGAACCTACCCCGTATCCTCCTCCTCAAGTGCTCGATTACTACCTCTCCTAGGTTCGTCAATCGACGCCACTCCTATTGGATTTGACCCTCGCCTCACACTTCTCTCGGTGTACAAGTGTATTACAAGTGATTCTCACAAATAAAAGTTAAATACAATAATTTGTTCTCAAATAACAAGTGAGAACACAATGAAGCTCACACTCACTAAATCACACTCCACAACCCACACTATATGGTATGAAAATATTAAGCTCAACAAGTGTGTGTGATAACAGTGAATGAAACTCAATAAATATAGCTAAATGAAATAAATAGAAGGAGAGCAGCAATGGGGTATTTATAGCACCCCAATACAACAGCAAAAACACAAGCAAAAGACCAAAAAACCAGTTTGAAAACAGCTGGAAAAAAACTAGCCGTTGAACAGTTCTGACAGTTCGGCGGTAGACCGGTCCGGTCGACCGCGAAGCTCAAAAACTCAGAAAATAGGAATTTAAAGCTGGCGGTCGACCGACGGAATTTTCGGTGGACCAAAAAAGTCTCTGGAGGTTCTCTCGGTCGACCGGTGCGGTCGACCGCGAACACAGAACAACTGAGCTCAGGAAAATATAACTGGTGGTTGACCGCACCGGTCGACCGAAAACTGACATATGACATATTGACAGGTTTTGGGGCTGTTTTGAAAATTTATTAAAAATATCAAATCAAATCCAAAAATAGTGAAACTTTGGGGAAAGTTTCTAAATGATGAAATAAACATGTTTGAAAAGGAATTTTTGGAAAATCAATTTTGGTTTGTGAAAACTCCCTGTTTTTGAAAAGTGTTCAGAAAACCTGTTTTTCGTGAACATGAAAATTGACATAGAGCTTGTAAACATGTATATATATTGTGCATGTATTATATGTATATAATGAAGTATAAAAGAGCTATAATCATGAGATAAAAGTTATTGTAACAACGTTTGATGAATAATCATTTATATGATAGAAAACGTCAAAAATCGTGTTAAGTGTACATATATTGAGCTTAGATATAATCATACAATATATGTAAGTAAACCAAACATATACCTCGGTAAATCCACACATATGAACTTGAATCTTTAACGCTTGATTGACATGTGTTGAAATACCTGAAAAGAGAAACATAAACATAAAAACTAGAGAATATATCAGCGATAAATTGTTTGACAAATCATCATCAAAACTATAGGGTCAACAATATCCTCCTTTTTGATGATGGTAAACAATTTATACATGAATATGAATTATAAACAGATAACCCACATATAAGCCAAACATGAATAAATCATACATGAATGATCACATAAACCATATATAAAAAAGAATCAATTTGTAAACCATATGTGGATTTTTCTCCCCCTTTAACAACATCAAAAAGGGAAAAAGAAACAAATTAGGAGAAACGCTCCCCCTGCATATAAGCATAGATAATAAAAAAGTATACCAAAAGCTCCCCCTATCAAATTGAATAAATGACATCTATTGAACATATATAAGAGCTAAACAACAATTATCCAAAAAAATCGTAAACAGTATATAAATCAAGAACTCATCATTAGCAACACAAACAAAACATGAACATTGTTTCAACCATGTATTGATCACAGAAAAGATAAACTAACATAATAAAACACAAATCATCACTTAAGTATTTAGAAACAACATGGTTTTGCATAAACATAGTTTGTTCCACAAGATAGCAAACCATACATAAAAAGTCACATAGTTCCACACTAATATAGAGTTATTACACTCAAACAAAAGACATAGATATCAAGTTTTACAACTCAAAAAGAAACATCACAAAAAGCATGGGAATCAATATAAAAGAACTCCAATAAGCTGCAAGATCAATCATCATCACCATCATCATCACCATCACCATCGCCATCACCATCACCATCAGAAGAGCCTGATCCATCAGCAGGGTCCTCCTCAGAATCAGACTCAGAACTAGTAGAGGGATCCGGAATCCCGAGAGACTAACGCCGATATGAAAGAATGGTCCTAACATCCCTTTGGATAGTTGAGACTTGCTTCTGAACGTTTGAGAACTGAGTCTCAAGACGATCCAGACGGTCACAAATATCAGAAGAGGATGAGGAAGAAGCTCTAGACCGGGAACGAGAGGATGATGACTGAGAGGGATCAGAAAAGGAAATCTGCATTCTGGAAAGAGAAACCCTATCAAAGAAATCCTTCTTAGATTCAATTTTGGGTTCATTGGTGAGATCAACACCGAAATGTTGAAGGATGAGGGTGATAAAAGAGCCAAAGGGTAGAAATTTGACATGCTTTGATGTCATGTTTTTGACAAAAACATTTGCCCAATCTACTTTTATCTTGGCAAATAAGGCATATACCGCATTGATCTTGTCAGAAGCAAAATGATCGAAACTACCGGTTTTAGGAATTAAATTATGAGCAATAATTCTATCAATGAGTTTGGCATTTGGATTGAGAGAATTGTTGTTCATAGGATAAGAGCAACCGGGCTTAAACATGAGTTGGTTTACAGCTGGATCACCAAGCTCAACCGACATGAGGTCAACATCACCTGTTGGGATTTTCAGAATCCCCGCAAGTTCGTTGGCAGAAAAAGAGATTTCAACATTTTTAACAGATAAAGTAATGGTCTGACGACCATCAGCAGAGGATATAACAGACAGGTTGGCATAGAATAGATAAACTAAGAAAGGATAATAGGGAACTTTTTCTTCCTCATCTAACAACCTAGCCAACCCAACACTGTTAAGAATGGAGGAAGTGTCAAACAAAACTAATTGATTGAATTTAATATATCTGGTTGGAAGAATTTTTAGTTTGCACAACTCCCTATATTTCTTAACAAGTGATTTAAACAACAGAAAATCCTCATAATGAGAAGCTTTTGAAGAGGATGAACTAGACTCAGGTTTTGATCTCTTTTTGGGAGGCATGATGACAGATATAAACAACTAGGGTTACAAAGAAGTTTGAGCAGAATTTAAAAGCCCTGGAGATGAAGAAATTGAGCACAATAAGTAAAAATTCCCAAACCAAAACCCTAGACTGAGAGTATAAACATAAGAGCACTGAAAACAAGAGATAAGGGAATAATTTACCCACAAAAACTGACAGAGATTGAAGGAGGATGAGCGTCGCGATCGAATCTCTCGGTCGACTGAATCAATCGACAGATTTGGGGTTGAAGTTTCGAAATGGGGAAGAAGATGAGGAGTCGGGTGTTTTGAGAGATGAGAGAAGGGTTGGGATTGACTCAGTGATAGGATCAATGGTGATGAAGAGTTCGGGTCCAAAACAGATACCCAATAAAAACCGAAACCCGATAAATCAAAAAATCATTGCTGAAAAATTCTCTGTCGGTCGACCGACGCGGTCGACCGAAACAACTTACAGAGACTTCGTCGGTCGACCGGGTCGGTCGACCGCGAGAAAATAAAAAGTGCAGGCAACTTAAAAACTTGATTTTGAAAGATTTTTTAATTTGAACCTTTAAGAAATTTGTTTTATAATATACCAAAAGTTTTATAAGATATATATAAATATTTTTAACTATAAAATCATGCAAATAATTCTTTTTAGCAAAAAAAAAATACAATATGTCATTAAACAACTCAAAAACCAATTATTCAAAATAAGAACAAAACAAAACATTAAAAAAATAGTATAACAATCATTTTAGTACCCAAATCATTTTGGTACCACTAGAACTTGGGACATGACCCCTATCATTTAAATCCAAGGCCCTAAGGTTATGAACCCGTTTGGGCGTATTTTGTGCACCGATATGATCAAAGCAAAAATTGTAAACGTGACCCCATACGATTGCAATTTGTGCAATGTAGAGGTTTGAATGGTTTACGTTGATCGAAATAGAATGCACGTGGTTCATTTGCAAAAATAGATTTTTCTTTGTAATTATTTTGCAAATAAGAATTTCTTTTCAAATCGAAACAAAACATGGCCAAATGACCAAAACGACCATAATAATCACATTTATACACATGTGCATGTTTATGATTTACACTATGTGTGTGTACATGTGTATGTGATGAAGAAGCTTGATGGGATGCACAATCATGAATAGGTTTGTCAATTTTTGGTGCATTATGACAAAATTGAGCTAAATGGCCTTTAAGACCGCAAATAGAATATTTGTAAATTTTGTCATACATATGTGCATAGTGAATAGGTTTCTTAGAAGAATTAACATTGAACTTTGCACATAAGTCCATAAGCTTTTTATTATTAGCAATACAAGTGTTTAGTGTTGAATCTAAGGTAGATATTCGTTTTCTCATTTGATTCAACTCATCATTGTGCATACAAGCATTGCTACTAGAAGTAGGATAAACAAGATTACTCATCATAGATTTCAACTTATCTACTTCTAACATAGTATCACGTTTTTCATGAAGCAAACTAGCATTTTCAATTTTTAAATTTTTATTGCATTCTTTAAGAATTATATTTTCATTTGTAATAAAATTAAACTTAGTAGCTAGTGTTTCATGAGTGGATTTCATATTAACATACTTACTCTTTACATCAATATAGCAATTGTGTAATTTTTCAAACTCAAAAGCAAGTTCATCAAAAGTAATAATATTATCGTTATTGCATACCTCACTAGGGTTATCACCTAGTGGTATTGTACATGGAGATGAGGCTTTCTTAGAACTCAAAGCGGGATTTTCCAACGCTTGTTGAATAGCCTCCAATTTCCCTTCATGTGCTTCAATAAGTTTCCATAAAGCGTAAGCACTATCAAAATTAGCAAATTTGTTAGAAAACGATGAGTGAAAAGCGTTAATCAAATATTCTAACAAAAGCTTATTCATGTTAAACAATCTTTTGTCATTTTCACACCATTTGGATTTTTCCAAAATGGGAACAACATAGGCATCCTCAATAATTTCCTATAAATCAAATTGTTTAGATTGAACGAAAAGTTTGAATCTAACTCGCCATTGAGCATAGGAAAAAATATCCAAACGAGGAGCAACATTAATAGCATATCCTAAGCAAGATGAATCATACATATCCATAAATATGAAATGCAAGAAGCACAATGTAATCAAAATTAGATTAGCACAAATACAATAACTTTGATCTTTAACTCAAGGCGGTTAGTCCTTAAATCAAAGAGCACCAAGCTCTGATACCAATTGTTAGACCCTAGAGGGGGGGTGATTAGGGTCTTATGCTAATCTAATCCCAATTAAAAGCTAATTAAAATTATATTGATCAATTTGATCTTGCAAGAAGAAATATGATATGGATATGAACAATAATGATGAATAAAATATACGCTAAGCAAAACACAAATACACGATATGTTTACGAGATTCGGTCACCACGACCTACGTCCCCGCTCCTCACCTCGAGGAGATATCCACTATCACAATCTGGTTTGGAAGCCGGAACTTCTACACACTCGGTTTACAAGTTCACCGAAAACTCTCACACTACACAATCACTCAACAATCACACTTTACACACTAAGTGTAGGAATCTAGCCCGTGTCCTCCTCGTCAAGTGCTCGATTACTACCTCTCCTAGGTTCATCAATCGACGCCACTCCTATTGGATTCGACCCCGTGTCTCGCCTCACACTTCTCTCGGTGTACAAGTGTATTACAAGTGATTCTCACAAATAAAAGTTAAATACAATGATTTGTTCTCAAATAACAAGTGAGAACACAATGAAGCTCATACTCACTAAATCACACTCCACAACCCACACTATATGGTATGAAAATATTAAGCTCAACAAGTGTGTGTGATAACAGTGAATGAAACTCAATAAATATAGCTAAATGAAATGAAAATGAAATAATAAGCTATATAAGAGTTTAGAAGACTTCTCAAACAAGAAGAACAATAGAGATGATTCCAATGGGTTTTGAAAGCCACTTCTTGTTGTAGAAAAACTTCTCTTCAAAACGGATTGATGAAATCAACTTTAAACAGCTCTTAAACATAATTAATATTTTGTTAAACACCAAACTTGGATTTCTTGGATCTATAGAAGAGGAGCAGCAATGGGGTATTTATAGAACCCCAATACAACAGCAAAAACACAAGCAAAAGACCAAAAAACCAGTTTGAAAACAGCTAGAAAAACTAGCCGTTTGAACAGTTCTGACAGTTCGCGAAGCTCAAAAACTCAGAAAATAGGAATTTAAAGCTGGCGGTCGACCGACGGAATTTTCGGTCGACTGAAAAAATCTCTAGAGGTTCTCTCAGTCGACCGGTGCGGTCGACCGTGAACACAACAACTAAGCTCAGGAAAATATAACTGGCGGTCGACCGCACCGGTCGATCGAAAACTGACATATGGCATATTGACAGGTTTTGGGGCTGTTTTAAAAATTTATTAAAAATATCAAATCAAATCCAAAAATAGTGAAACTTTGGGAAAAGTTTCTAAATGATGAAATAAACATGTTTGAAAAAGAATTTTTGGAAAATCAATTTTCGTTTGTGAAAACTCCCTATTTTTGAAAAGTGTTCAGAAAACCTGTTTTTCGTGAACATGAAATTTGACATAGAGCTTGTAAACATGTATATATATATTGTGCATGTATTATATGTATATAATGAAGTATGAAAGAGCTGTAATTATGAGATAAAAGTTATTGTAACAACGTTTGATGAAGAATCATTTATATGATAGAAAACGTCAAAAATCGTGTTAAGTGTACATATATTGAGCTTAGATATAATCATACAATATATGTAAGTAAACCAAACATATATCTAGGTAAATCCACACATATGAACTTAAATCTTTAACGCTTGATTGACGTGTGTTGAAATACCTAAAAAGAGAAACATAAACACAAAAACTAGAGAATATATTAGCGATAAATTGTTTGACAAATCATCATCAAAACTATAGGGTCAACACTTTCATTAACAGAATTGCAAGGCGCAAATACAATCTATTGTGATAATTAGGCAACGGGTGCTGTGACAGCGAACTTGTTGTTCAATGGAAAGAAGCGGACCATTCGTCTGAAGCATGGTTATTTGAGGGAACTCATTTGCCAAGGAGTCATCTCGGTGATTGACGTTCAGTCTTCAGAGAATGTGGCTGATCCTTTGACTAAAGGTCTGAAAAAGGACATAGTCAAAAGGACGTCTGCTGCAATGGGTCTCAAAGTTTTGTGAGTCTTACAAATACTTACCATGCTCATCCAATTATTAGTTCAAAGCTTATGCTACTAATAATAAAAATAACTGGTTCAAAAGTCAAGTAAGATTTGTAAAGTTTGGTGAGTCTTACAAATACTTACCATTTCGTCAAGTTATTAGTTCAAAGCTTACGCTACTAATGACAAGATGATTGGTTCAAAAGTCAAGTAAGATTTACAAGTGAAATCCTATCATGTAAAGAGGTTGGCTCTTAAGCCTTAATGGGTCCAAAGCATTTCGGATGCGGGATGTTGGATAGGTAACATGCTTAAAGGACTCACCGATAATCCTATCATGTAAAGAGGCTGGATATTAAGCCTTAATGGGTCCAAAGCATTTCGGATGCGGGGTGTTAGAAAGAAAACACGTCTAAAGGACTCACCTAGAATCCTATCATGAGAGATGATGGCTCTTAAGCCTTAATGAGTTCAAAGCATTTCGGATGCGGGATGTTTGATAGGAAACATGCCTAAAGAACTAACCTATGCCTGGGTGGAGATTTGGCCATCTCCTATGATGTCTTGTGGAAAGATACCTAGAGCCCTAGCAGAAACCAGGACTAGCACAGGGCCATAAATGTGCAAAGGCAAAGGCAAGTGTGGTTCAAAGTGAAAACTACCACAGATGAGTTTGATCTTGTGTGATCGCTGGATTTTAGACATGTGCTGGTTCAAGTCTCTGCGATACCATGTATCTATCTTCTATTCAGTTGGTCTAAAGGGGATTCAAGTCCTTCACCCTTTGGTCGCGGAATTACCAAAAGGTGGGTTGAGAAGAGGATGACCAAACACAAGAACAATTCAGTATAAGGCGAAGGAAAATACCTTCTCTAGATTATGAAGAACAAAAGATTACAATCTCTCCCTCACAATCCCACTAGAATCGAGAACAATCTCTCAACTCTCTCTCTAAACCCTAATACAATTATTAGAATTTCTCTTGATCACTTCTCCCTGAGATCTGATTGTTTAGAACCCTAAAACAATCCTATTTATAGATGTGCAAACGTGGATGGCAAACTTGTAAATAAACAAGCCCAAAAGAATCAGGAATCCCTGTCAAAACAGAATCCAAAACGAAATAGGAAACCCAGAAATTACGATCCGGTCGACCGCCAGGCTTGGTCCGGTCGACCGGCCAGAGAGTTTTCTCAAACCCTGCACCGTGCAGGTTTTCCGGTCGACCGGCATGTGTGCTGCGGTCGACCGGACAGAGATCTGCCAGTTTACCCTGTTCTTTTACGTTTCGCTCCTGTTGACTTCTTACACCATCTTCTTTGGCTCCATCTATGCTCCTATTCCCAAGATATGAGAATCTTCTATCCTCAAGCTCCCATGAGGATCGCTAAGCTCCTGAAGAGAAGATACACCCGTATCATGGGTCCCCCCTTTAGGAACTTGAAGTCCCGTTCAAGTTAGAACTGAAACTGAGGGAACTCGCGAGCCCCTCCTCCTTTTCTGAACCACCTAGCCTTGCTAGGAATATGATCTACAGCGAGACAAACTTCTTGCTTGCATTCACTAACCTCTTCGCTCGCGTCACCATTCCCAAGCTTGTCTCCCTCGGAAGAGATGCCGAACAAAATATGAACTTTTCACCACCCTTGGTGAATGTATACTTCTGAGCCCGCCTCTCGTAGATCGCATATCTATCCCATAAGTATGGATTGCCCAGTATAATCTGACAAACATCCAATGGAACTATGTTGCATGTGACCTCGTCAATATACGACTCATGGAGCGCAAATCTTACAGTGCATTGATCAACTACACATAGCTTCTCCTCCTTCTGAATCCACCCCAATGGATAGGGCTTCAGATGCTTGACCGTCTTCAGACCCAGCTTCTGAACCAAGGCTTCGGATATCAAATTCTTCTCGCTGCCCGGATCAACTATGGCATCAACCAAACTGGTCTTCACTTGCAACTTAAGAACAAAGAGCTGCTCTCTCGGGTCGTCGTCCTCTTTCGTGGCCTGTTTCCCCGTCATAAGATTGAGACTGCTATTAGGCTCTGTCATCCCCGGGACTTCTTTCGGACCTTGAGCTATCATGTATGCCTTTTTCTCCTCCTTCTTCTTCAACCCTCTTGGTTTGAGATGAGGATACTTCTCCCAGCACCGATCAGCTTCGTGTCCTGTCTTCTCGCAGTGACTACAAATCAGCCCTGTTTTCCCTGGATCACCCTTCTTCTTCTCCTCCTTAAACTGAGAACCACTAGACTCGCCTCCAACTTGCTTTGCATCCCCCTTTGCTTCGTTGCTCTTCTTTTGCTTGCCCTCAATGGCAATGGCCTTCACGCTCGCATCTGCAATAGTCTCGACCGTGAATAACCTCATCTCCTTTCGGATGTAATCGCTCAATCCCGCCATATACTTCATAAACACGGAATATTCCTCTGTCGCAATGTTAAGGACCATCGCCTGCTGCTGGAACTCCGTAGTGTATTCTTGAACGGTTTGATTGACCCTTTGGCGCAAACCATACCACTTGTACCAACGCTCCTCAAGGAATCCCACCGGATAGAACTATTTCCTAAGTAGCTCCTTAAACTTGTTCCACGACACCGCCTTCTTCTCTTGCTTGCAATAGGATTTCCACCACATCAACGCATGTCCTGAAAGCTTCAAAGTCGCGAACACAATCTTCTCTTTTGACGAATAGTCATAAAGAGTAAAATACGTCTCCATCCGCTCGATCCAGTCATCAAGCCTCTCGACGTCAACACTCCCATCATAAATAGGAATCTCCACTCTGAAATCAATCTTCAGATTCTGGTAAGAATTCTTACCCCCTTGATGCGGTGCAGCCTTGACGGTCTCGTCCTCCTCGTCGGAGCCTGAAAGCTCGCTCTCTCCACCGGACTCTATAGGTTTCTTCTTAGACCTAGAAGAAGATTCCCCCTTTTCGTTCCCTCCTTGGATGAGACCGACGAGTTTTGTGAGCGTCGACCCTATCGTCTCGATCTGCTTCTCTAATGCACTCGCTGAATTATCTCCTTCAGCCAACTTCTCCTTCCTTAAATCCTGGACTCCTTCCAATGAAATAAGGATCTCGCCAAGCTTCTTGTATGAGGAACGAGTAAGGACCATACACAGGATGCCCCCCTCACCGGATCTAGTGCTCTGATACCAACTTGATACGAGTTGCCGTGCGAGCACCCTTTGGTCGCAAAATTACCAAAAGGTGGGTTGAGAAGAGGATGACCAAACACAAGAACAATTCAGTATAAGGCGAAGGAAAATACATTCTCTAGATTATGAAGAACAAAAGATTACAATCTCTCCCTCACAATCTCACTAGAATCGAGAACAATCTCTCAACTCTCTCTCTAAACCCTAATACAATTATTAGAATTTCTCTTGATCACTTCTCCCTGAGATCTGATTGTTTAGAACCCTAAAACAATCCTATTTATAGATGTGCAAACGTGGATGGCAAACTTGTAAATAAACAAGCCCAAAAGAATCAGGAATCCCTGTCAAAACAGAATCCAAAACGAAACAGAAAACCCAGAAATCGCGATCCGGTCGACCGCCAGGCTTGGTCCGGTCGACCGGCCAGAGAGTTTTCTCAAACCCTGCACCGTGCAGGTTTTCCGGTCGACCGGCATGTGTGCTGCGGTCGACCGGACAGAGATCTGCCAGTTTCCCTGTTCTTTTGCGTTTCGCTCCTGTTGACTTCTTTCACCATCTTCTTTGGCTCCATCCATGCTCCTATTCCCAAGATATGAGAATCTTCTATCCTCAAGCTCCCATGAGGATCGCTAAGCTCCTGAAGAGAAGATACACCCGTATCACCATGCATCTATCTTCTATTCAGTTGATCTAAGGAGGATTCAAGTCCTTGCGACATCTACCTTATGCACAACGATTGAAACGACGACACCATTACACGACACTAGTTTAAAAACTTGTGGGGGATCGTTGGATTTTTTGGTCAAAACTGCTTTCCAAAATGAGTTTTCAAAGTATATATAAATTAACTACAAGTACTTTTCATAAATGCTTAGTAGCCTAGTGGAAAGTTAATGTTTTGTCGTTTCAAAAGGTCCCTTATTCGAGGCTTGCCAACGTTAAGCCGAGAAATGTTTTATTTGAATTAATCCCTCATAAGTTCTAGTGGGCCGTGGGCCATGGGCCAATGGGCCGGGGATCGGGGCTAATCGGGCTGAGGTGCTAAGTGGCGTTTTGTTAGGCACACTTTGCACTTCGCACGGAGGCATCGGGGCGAGGTGGCACTGTTTGGCACCACGTTGGCTGCCACTATGGTCACCACGGAGGTTGCCTCACAGGCACCACGTTGGCTGCCACTATGGTCACCACGGAGGTTGCCTCACAGGCTGCTTCACAGCATGCTGACGAGCTACGTATTCGTACGAGGGTAACCCTAGCGTTCTCGTAGTTTGACAAGGTTCACTCGTTCGACGAAGTTCATCTGTCATACGAGGTTCGCCTGTTTGACGATGTTTGTTCGTTTGACGAGGTTCGTCTATCATACGAGGTTCGTTTGTTCGACGAGGTTCGTCTGTCATACGAGGTTCGCCTATTTGACGAGGTTCGTTCGATCGACGAGGTTCGTATGTCATACGAGGTTTGCCTGTTTGACTATGTTCGCTCGTTCGACGAGGTTCGTCTGTCATACGAGGTTCACCTGTTTGACGATGTTCGTTTGTCAAACGAGGTTCGTCTGATCTACTGAGTTGTGACCCTCGCGTTTCGTAGCAATACGTCCATTGATTGCCTCGTATTCAGGAGTTAATGCATGTAGCAGTTACAACAGTATTAAGAGCAATTTAATACATTGATGTTACAATCTTAATTGTCATTAAGAATTGTAACGGTCACATTAATTGCTAGTGACTCTTGAGCTGACCTTAGAGGCCTATAAATAGCGTCCTTGGCAGCTCTTGGAGGTAGCTGAAAATCCTCTCGCGTGCGTGGAACACGAACATCGCGTGCTGGAAAACGAATGTCGATCGTTGTGCTGCTGCTGCAGGAACTTGTGCCCACAGGAACTTGTCTTAAATCGAAAGGTTTTGAACCGTAAGGTTCTGAGATCGAGGAGATCGTTTGCCTTGACCGAAAGGTCTTATAGATCGAGAAGATCATGACAGTACTGGGTTGGTGCACACCAGAGTACTGTACTGCTGTTCCTGGAAGTAGTTTGGCCTTGGGATCCTTGCACTGGAGTAGGCCAAATATTGCTTTAAGCACAGCGTTTCTATAACGCACAGCAGTGAACTAAAAATTTTAAAAATTACAGCACATCTGTTTTCTCAGTTTAATTTCAGATTTAACCATAATTTCCAACCTGAGTTAACCCATAATTTTGAAGGGTTTACTTATTTTAATCCCTCTAGAGGGGTTAGGTTAACCCTTCTATATCTTTTGCGTTTGACAAATTATAGTTTGTTAACTTATTTTAACCATTGTATAAATTTTTTGTATTTGGCGGGTTAAGAAGGGACTAAGTCTCATTAACCCCTCACTGAACCTATTGCCAAATCGAAAAAGGTTTGATAATAATAATAAGCTTCTAAAATGATAAACTTGCCCGTGTTAATCGTTTTTTCTTACTATAAAAAAAGCAAAAGGAATATAATAAACAAGCAATGACAACAATATTCTCCCTTGTTTTTGGCCACTTTTCCCCTTTTTTTTACAATTTATTAAAAAATAAAAAATTTTGTATTATTAGAGTACCAAAGCAACATCCAAAACACGAAACCTTGAAACAACGCCTTAATATTCTAAATAGTGCCTATATACATATTGTTTCATCTACTTTTTATTTATATATTCTCATTTATATTTAATAGCAAGAAAACACCCTAAAGTTTTGTTAAACTTGCACTTGAATAACCTTACTTGCTTTTTGTAGCACTTATATGATTCCCCATCCTATCAAAACCAATCGCTTACGGCAACCAGATCCGATTGAAACATTATTCCACTTATATACTATAAAGTTATTAAAACTTGTACTTAAATGTCCTAAAGTTTTTAAATCTAACACTTAAATAGTTTAAAGTTTTTAAAACTTGCACTTAAATACCCTCAAGTTTGCATAACTGATGTTATGTGCAAGTTTTAAAAACTTCAGGGTATTTAAGTGCTAGTTGTAAGAATTTTAGAGTATTTAAGTGCTAGTTATAAAAATATTAGGTATTTAAGTGCCACTAAAAAAAAGGATATACAAGTGCAAGTTCAAAAAAATTATAGGGTATATTATTTCTACTAAATGCAAGTTGACGTATATATAAATAAAAAGTAGTTAAACGATACGGTATACCAGTGCTATTTAGCCTATTCCTAATGGGACTTTTTTTTAACCATTTCGGATCTATAACCTTTGGATCCGTACCAAATATATCTATAAAGTTCTGATATTTAGCTAAAAGGGCAAACTAGTCATTGATTATAATACAGACATGCATACATGGGTACATCCGTGAATTACCCTTTGGGCCCCTTCCCTCCTCCCAGTCCGGTTTCTTGGTTCGTGGCGGGGACCCACGATTGAGAAAGCCGGGCTCTGCATGTCAGTGGACACAGGCTGTAACCGGTAACCGGTCCATAAGGCTTCGGTGATACCGGATGTTGCCGGTTAGGGTGCTGGCAAGGAGAAAAACCGCACAACTAGACAAAGTTTACCAAAATTCCCTTTTGGGGGTAAGGTCTCTACTGACTAATATTTGTTAGGGGTTTTTGTTTCTAGCCCATTTGTTTACTTAACTTTATCTTTAAACTCACCCGTTATTAGTTATATATTTATGCCCAATTTATTTTTTGTATTTGTCTTTAAACTCAATCTTCAAAATACAATACTTTCAGTACATGTATTTATATAGAATCAAGGTAAAAACTCCAAAATACCTCTTTCCCCATATAAACCAGTATCTCTCCTCATCTTCCCCCTTTCAACTCAGCCCTAAATTAAAAAACGAAAGCCCCCTTGCCGCCAATGTCCGTCTCCAGCTGCATCGCCCGTCTCTAGCCGTCGTTGTCGCCATTGTCGTCGACCTCTCGATTGACCGTTGTCGTTGACCTCCTTGTTGCTCCGTCGCCTCGTTTCCGTCCCTTCATCACCTTGTTTCCGTCCCAGTCGTCGCCATCGATCTCGCAGCCCCCTTTCCACTGACGCATCTCGCAGCCCCCTTGTCCCCAACGCATCTCGCAGTTGCTGTCGCCTTTTGAGGTTGCTTGCTTGTTGCCTTGAGCACTCCATATGAGAATCTTTCAGGTTTGAACTCTTTAGCATCCCCCCACACCAAATCTTAGTGTCGTGGTGCATAAATATTGTTGGTAGTGTAAGATCAACACCAATTCTTTAGTAATTGATTTTTTGAAATGTAGGAATAGTTACTCACAGTCTTAAGTTGGCCAATTCCTTCGTAATTAGGCATTTCCCTCCAACAAATCTCCTGCACTTCTTCTCTTGTTCGGGTTTGCTAAGTTGGGTGCATTGACAAGAGCACTATTGTCCAAGTGAGCACTATTATCCAAGTGGCCAGCAAAATAAAATAGTTTGCATTCCTCAATCACCTCATCGATTGCTAGACGTTTCACGTTTGTTAGTGCTTGTTTGGTTGAGCTTAGCATCAAGCCTAATAAGCCCTTGCAATTGCATTTCCCCGGTTTCATCGCTTGTTCATTCTTCTGAATCAAATCTTTGAGCATAATTTCAATCTCTCTGTTGACCTGATATCTTCCCAGGTTATTTTTCGTTGGTATGAACCTAAGTAGTCCCGCAATTAGTACGTCTTAAGGCTTTGGAAACAAAAGTTGATACACATGTTGCCTTTTGTTCATAAATTTCATTAGTAACTAACCAAGCATTAATGTCTTGTGCTTAATGGTTGTGAGATAATTTACCTGAATTCTGGGAAATGTGGAAGCTTATGTGCCAGCTTAATGAGTTCAAGCTGCTACCCCTGTAGCTCAAAAAATATCATACGCTGTAAATACTTCATATAAAGCTCAAGCATGATAATTCTAGAATTAAGATTGTCTGTTATACAATTTGAGGATGAGGATGATGGTGGTGGTGATGAGGATGAGGGGAACGAGGAGGGGGGTGATGAGGGGAATGGGGAGGATGAGGAGGGAAATAATGAGGGGAATGAGGAGGATGAGGTGGGAGTTGATGAGGGGAATGAGGAGGATGAGGAGGGGAATGGTTGAGATATGGATGAGGATGTCGGCGGGGATGCGGAGGTTGGTGAAGATGTTGATAGATTGAATGTAGATAAAGATGATGGTGGGGATGGTGGTAATGATCAAGTGGGCATGGATTCCATGGAAGTGGATGACGACGTCTTTGTTCTTAGACCCCGCGATGTTGGGTTGATTGAAGGCATGCGTAAAACCCCTTCCATCAAAAGAACAATTCTCTCAAGATCTCAGCATGCAGAACCATCAATGCGTTCTCCCTTTGTCCTGCTTATTAATAGAAAAGGATGACCAAATTATCCGGGAAGGAACGAAGTAAGGGATGACGAGAGAAAACTGCTAGATAACTTTTGGAAGGAGAAGAATATGGACGCGTAAGTATATTTTGAATGATCTACTTTTCAACTTGTACTAAGTTTTTTCATTAATACATGTTATAAATTTGTTTCATATATAGTGAGACATTAGTGTGGTCATCTAGAGATGCGTTGATAACACGTAAGGATGCATTGGAATTACTTAAAGGAGAGACAATTAGTTGCGACGTAAGTATCCGTTCTTTTCATGCTTCACACAATGCACGTATAGTATATAACATTAATATTTACAATTTTATTATCTACATTTTAGATTATAGCCTCCTATGTTGTGCTTCTAAATAGGTTGATGGAGACGCGTCCAAACTATGCAAAGGACATACACATATGTAGTCCATGGGTAACTGTAAGTAGAAATCTAATCCGAGATTATAAGTATTATTCATAAGCTATATTAAATACATAATCTTAACTTTCTTTGTTTTTAAGAGATGCATCAATGAAAATAACTCGTCGAGTGTGGATCGAAGGTTTAAGCCAATAATGACTACTCGATTCTATGAACTTGATAAGATTATTTTCTCACTCCTAACTTCATTGGCATATGTTGGTATCCTCTATAAAGGATAAAAGATTTTATCATTATTCTTCTCTTCACGGATATATATCCGATGCTAGTGACTTTAGACTGAAGCTTATTTCTACCATTCCCGATGCTTGGAATTTGGACATTACTTCTTGTTAGGAGATAGAAAGTGTTGACGTACCTCAACAACGTGGGTTAGTGTATTCGACTTATTCATATGTTGTTGTTTTTTCGTAAGTGCTAACACATAGAAACTATATATTGTAGGCCAAGAGTGTTATATTGATATTGTAAATATTTAAACTTGCACTAGCTTGGATTGCCGTGTGTTCTTGATGGCATACATGTTTAGCCTCGTTTCTGGTCAACCAATTTCAATTGAACAAAAGGATTGTGCAAGACATAGAGCTCGTATCGTTGCTCTATTTCTATCTGAAAGTATATTTTTCATAAGTGTAATGTTCATTGAACCACTTATATTCAGTCTATTGTTCTTTTGATCCGCTAATATTTTAATTTCAGGATATCAACGTGATCTTCAAGACCAATTCCCCGGATGCTAGATGCCAAATGTGATATCCAATATTTTGTGTGTGTGTAAATATATGTTTTGAAATTAATTTTTAAAGTATTTGTATAAATATATGTTTGTCAGTATGAATATATGTTTGTAAGTATGAAACCTGTGGGACTGTTGTTGGAATTGGTTATGTAAAGTTCCGCCACAATTCTGGGACATTGTTAGTTTATCAATTGCATTCTTCAGTTAAATTACTGATGTTTTGTGGTTTCAGTGGTAGATTTGATGATAGATATATTCTAGTCTATTTTATTCGCATTACGGGCATTTTTTGGTTGATGACAAGCTGAGGAGCTAAACAGGAAGTTTTCCAAGATTTGGATCAGTGCATCCAGTTTCTTCTCTCTCGATGGAGCATTGCATTATTTTGTTTTGTATAACACAAAACCTGTAAGTATAACACGTTATCATGAAAGTATAGCATATTCTCATGTAAGTATAGCACGTTATACTGTAAGTATAGCATATTATACTGTAAGTATAACACGTTATCATGTAAGTATAGCATGTTATACTGTAAGTATAACATGTTATCATATAAGTATAGCATGTTTTACTGTAAGTATAACATGTTATCATGTAAGTATAGCATGTTTTACTGTAAGTATAACACATTATCCTATAAGTATAACATGTTATCATGTAAGTATAGTACGTTTTACTGCAAGTATAACACGTTATACTGTAAGTATAGCATGTTATACCGTAAGTATAACACGTTATACCATAAGTATAGCATATTATATCGTAAGTATAGCACGTTATACCATAAGTATAACTATAGACGGTAAAAAATACCTCTGTAAACTTGCGGGAAATCCGCCTGCAAAGAGAAGTCACCAACACAATTCGCCAACACGGGCCTAAGCCGCGCGGTCGTCAAACCCACTCGTATCTATTTAGTCCCAGATTCGCCTGAATGATCGGCTCGCCCGTACGAGTCAAGATCGAGTGGCCACTCACAGTACGAGTAATCGGACAGGTGCCAAATCAACCTGAACATTCATAAATGCAGCTCACCTCATCCGTCCGAGTCAAGAGCTGGATCCGCCAGCATTCGGCAAGCTATCCAAACCCACTCGAGTACTGGGCACCCGCTTTCCCACCTCTCTTGACCTGAAGGGAGAAGGCACAGTAAAACCCACTCGAGTACTGGGCACCCGCTTTCCCACCTCTCTTGACCTGAAGGGAGAAGGCACAGTACTCGAGGCCCGTCGAGTGGCCGCTCATAGTACAAGTGATCGGATAGACGCCAAATCAACCTGCGCGCTCATAAATACAACTCAGCTCATCGGTCCGAGTCAAGAGCTGGAGCCGCCGGCATTCGGCAAGCTGGCCAAATCCACTTGAGTAATGGGCAGCCGCTGTCTCACATACGAGGATAGGCCTTCCTACTCCTACGTGACATGACGTGAAGCACAACCCATTGAATGACCGTTCGTAGTACAGATGGGCGGTAGGACATCTCTCAACAGTACATGGTCATATCCTATGATTCAAGGAGTAACCACGTGGTCTCTCCACCATTTAAGAACTTCCCCCAGCCACAAAGAAGGGGTTCATCGGTTCACCAGTTCAGAACTTCTTCCAACCAGAAAAAGAAGAGGTTCAGCCGTTTTCAGCCGCTCAGCGATTCGCCCATAGTCAAATCAGCTAACCGAACCACTAGCTCTCGACTCTCGATCGGGTCGACGGCAAGCTCTTTGCATAACCTTTGCACTGTAGCACCTCCTCTCAGTTCCGGGCCCTGATCGCCACCGGACTCTGAGAACCGAACTCCATTAACCCGAGCTCCTACTGTGTACTGAAGCTTTCCAGCAACCTCGGTCAAACCATCCAAGGGAAGCAGACTCGGCACGAGCACCGATCGAAGCATCCTGTAGCTACCAAAAGTCCCCACATTAAACAAGGAGGGTCTTCCCTCCACTTCTGTTGTAATTTCGATTTATTAGTTTGTAATAAGCCATTCTTATTAATACGAACGAAGTTTCCTGTTCTCGGGAGATCAAAATTTACACCATACAGAAGATGGCGACCACAGTGGGAGAAGCTGTTTCGTCAACCGAAATGGTGGTATCTAAGTTCGACGAAGTTAGTGTTGGGACGACTATGGAGTCCCTAGAGATCGAGTTCGACCAAGCCAAGTACGAAGAGTACTTGTCTTCTTCCTCCTCTGGTGGCGGGGCGTCCCGTAAACGCTACAGAGTCGTGCGCAGAGCCCGACCTCAAACGGTCAAAGCCTCCGCGCCTGAGGGCTCTACCCGAGTCTTGTCGAGGGAACCTACCCCCTCAAAATCGATCAAAGCTAAGCCAGAGATCGAGAGCACGGGACGGGAGCCTGCCAGATGGGTCGCCAAGCGGCCCTCATAGACACCTGTCCTGGAAGAAACACTGGTTCATTCCGGCACAAACCATACTGCCACAGCCCACGCGGACGTTCTTCTCTCTAGAAGAGCTCGCCAATGGCGCCGGAAAGGAGGCCCGAGCCTTCGTCTCATACAACGGCCTGAACTATTACGCAGGCTCGCAAAATATCAGACGGAAGGACAACTCGCCCGATGCCGGGAGGCTCTCCAAATCAGGAGCGCCAACCAAGAGGGATGGGGCCACCCGCTCAGGTAGACTTCGCTTCTCAGGTCACATCCCTGATGCGAATAAACCACCCCGAGCAAGCGAACCTACCCGAATAGGCGGATCCCCGAGGGCTGGCGAGCCTCGCCATAGCCTTTTGGCGGATAAACGTAAAGGCGAAGCAGTAGGCGACACCTCGCGAACCCGCCCGTACGAGCGAGGGGTTGAAACTCGCCTACATACTGGAGTTCGCCCAAACGTGAAAACTCACCCGCCAAGGCGAGATCACCTAACTCCAGCACTAAAACGCTCCACTCAGCGTGCACCAGAGAGTACATCCAAAGCTCTCTCGTGCGATCACCCGGGTGATCCTTCTGATGCTGGGGGTTGTCGCCAACCGCCCACAGAAGACCTCCGGGGATACCTAACTCGCAAACGCACCATACATGAGCTAAATCCTCAGTGCCATTGCGAAAGGCTCATCCAAACAGTACTCGCCGACTGTCAATGCATAGGAACGGCTAGGCCTTCAGTGTTCGAGAGACTTTCTCGACAGCCTTCTCGACCAAGGCCCTCCCGTCGAAAGCGTCGTCACCAAAAAGGACGCGCTGCCGACGACCTAGAGCTCCCGTCCGCTACAGTCAACATGACAGACAGGGGTAAGGCGGTACTTTCCGACTCTCCAGATTCGGACTCCATCCTAGGGCCTAATCCTCGGCTTGTTCGATACGGACAAGATGGCATATACCAACGTACCCGTAGTCGCAGGGGGGTAAGCATCGGGTTTGATTACTCCACCTTAGCACCTCCCTCCTACGGCGAAGATGAGGTTCACTCGGCGGCGGCCACGTCTCAAACCTCGCGCTCAAGTCAGGACGCACTGGCAAGGGTGCACATGACTGAACTCACCCACGAACAGACGGTGGCCCAGAAGCTCGAGGAGCAACATGCGACCATCGATTCCCTAAGAGAGATGATGGAACAACTTCTGAACAAGAAGAAGAAGAAGAAGAGAACCCAGCACGCCTTACCCCGACGAACGGGGGATAAGGAGTGGGTACCTCCCCATCGTCCAGCGACTGAGACGGAAGATAACAGTAATCCACAATCCGATTACTCTTCTAAGACATCGCTAGGGACGTCGCATACTGGGGGTAGCACCCGCGACAAGAGGTTCGATGAGTTCCAAAACCAGCTCAATGCACTGAAGCTTTAGCAGAAGATGAACAAGCTGGGGGTGGTCCGACCCTATCCCGTCGAGTGAGATACAGTCTCATACCCGGCGAAGTTCAAGCCAATTAGCTTAGTGCAATTCGACGGCAAGGGCTCGTCCTCACAACACATTTATTACTTTATGGCGCAGACCGGATTCCTTATGGGGAACGACGCCATTCTCACTCGGCTATTAATTAGCACCCTCAAGGGGGTGGCTTTTGAATGGTTCCGCAAGTTAGAACCTGGCTCTATCAAGTCATGGGCTGACGCTGAAAGGCTCTTCCTAGCTCGCTTCTTCGATGACGACACGGAGGTGTCAATGGCCACCCTCCTCACCGAAAAGCAACGAAAGTCGGAGTCAGTCAACGACTCCGTGAAGAGGTTCCGGAACTGATCAGTCCACTGTCGGGACCAAGTTTCCGAATCCACACTGATCGAGATGTGCCGCAATAATCTCTCAATCCATATTCTATCCAAAGTAGGCGCGGTGGAAACCCGGACTTGGAAGGAGCTTGTTCGTCAGGGCGAACAAGTGGAAAACATGATCAAGAGGCTAGAGGCCGAAGAGCCGCAGCCCAAGAAGGGAACCGCGGAGCCGGCCGTGCCAAAGAATCCCCCTCTGTCAAGGGGAAAAGAGATCATGGCCGTCGATTCAGCCCCGGCGCCAAAGACTGCCCAAAGGCCGAAGCCCAGACAATTTGAACAATGCCCCCCGTGGCAATACGACTTCAAAGAGGATCAGGTGGTGGCGACATTCGATACTCTACTCAAGAGCGGTCGGATTAAGTTACCAGAAGCCGCGAAGCCTGAGGAGACGGACAAAACCAATGACCCGAGCTATTGTGCCTACCACAGATTCCTTGGCCACCACACGACTAAGTGTTACATCCTCAAGGATAAGCTCCAAGCCCTCTACGATGCGGGGGCCTTAAAGAAAGAGAAGATTCAGAAGCAGGTGACCACGAATATGATCACCTTGAGCTTTGGAACAGATCTCCTAGAGGTCCAAACTCCGGCAGGGATAATTCTCATCCCCAAGGCATTCTTGAAAATCACCAACGATGACCCTCACAACCAGCGAGGGAAAGGCTTAGCTCCGCAGATTCTGCCGTTGGGCCAAGTAATGTGGGTCCATCCGGACCTCCTCAACGACAAACAATGGACTACAAAGCCTTCGAAAGAGGCTAAGGGAAAACATTGCAACGTCATCTCCGCCATCCTGGATGGGGAAAAGTCAGCAATGACCGCCCTGACTGACTCCGCGGAGGAAACCACTGTCCTCGCCACGAGAGCAGGGAAAGAATTTGCTAAGGAATACCCTGCGAGGACGGAAAACCCGGCAGGACCTCCCACGAGGCCAACCGCGGTAACCCCTCCCAATCCAGACAGGCCGAGCTCAAGCTGTCAACCTTTCAGGTTCAATGTACTCGCGCAGCCCGCGCGAATTACCATGTACAACCTCCTGCGGCTATCCAGGCCTACCCGGGAAGCTCTGCAAGAGGCATTGGCTAACTCGGAGGCCTTCTCCACCCACTTCCCAAGGGAGGAGGACACAGAACAGGAATGTGCGATGTGTTGCCAAGTCACCGAGAGACGGGTCCCGTACATCACTTTCACTCCTGAAGACATGCTCATCAAGAGCACATCTCATGACCGACCACTATACTTCACGGGGTACGTCGGTTCGTCGAAAGTGGATCGAATTCAGGTTGACCCGGGTTCTGCATTGAGCATCGTACCTCTGAAATTGATCAAACACTTGGGGATACCACCAAAGCGCCTATCCTCGACCACGACGACCATCTTTAGCTTTAATGCCACGGGGACTCGGCCGCTCGGCAAAATCCGCCTGAAATGTCGGATAGGCGACATGAAGACGGAGGTGACCTACTACGTTATCGATGCTGAGCCTTCCTACAACATACTCTTGGGTTTCCTTGAGAAGTCTTTAGATAATAAGTCAAGGTATCGATCCTATAATTTATTAACATCTGTGGGCTCATGGTGTACCAGTATAATTCACGGTGAAGGGTTGTTGGTATTTGGAAGATGAAGGCTTCATCTAAGCATTCTCTAATACTATTATCTAATTCTAATAAACCTAATTCCTGGGCTGATCATCTGAATAACATGCATTAAATTCCATCCAGTGTCAATAGATTCTCAAATGAGGTGGGGCATCTGATGTGAGTAAGTAAAAGTTGTAAGTAATTTCTCTCCCATTCAATTGTATTAGCACCATTTATAAGGTCTATCACCTGTCTTAGTTTTCTTGGACTCTAACATTTTGTCGTTGAATCCCAAACATAATATTCTGGAAGTTCACAATATAATAACTCTTTTTCCTACTCTTTTTCTAGTTTCTACTTGTCTGCTTCTTTAATTTTTGAACATAGTGTTAAAAATTCTATAAGCATTGTCTTGGAGACTTAGTCCCAGCGGATGAGCTCCGATAGGTCTTGATTTTTCTAATAGGAAACAAAATGTTGATTCAGCAAGTGTAGTTGTGAGTTGATGATAGCAGGATAGATCTCATTAAGATAAAATTAATATATTCTCCACAAAGCTTCTTGAGCCAATACCCATCTTACATCTTAAAAAATTTTGATTTCATTCACAAGTATTCCTCCTTCACTATATTTAATTTTTACTACCTCTTTATCATGACCCTTGTATATGTACTTATAAATATACTTCACTGCTTTAATGCCTGAGCATATTTTAATATTAATATAACGATTATAACATGTCAATAAATATGGATTGTAAGGTACAACCCACTAATTAATAAGGATTTTATTGCAAACCAACATTATTTTATTATCTTTGCTCCTCTTATGAATTGGGTAAGCATCTTTTTTCCTTGTATTGATCGTGGGCTAAATTCTCTAGGGTAGTGATATTTGCACTCTTCATTTTGCATGCAACTATTCTTTATGTTCAACTCACCACAAGGTCCGTGCATCATTTGTTTTTTTACCAATTCATAGAGGATCGGGTGTTTGGATTGGTCTAAAATTTTTACAGATACATACTTATCATATTAATCTGATGATGTGATTTTGTGATCTCCAATAAGAATTATTAAGATATGTGTATGTGGTAGCCCTCTGTTTTGAAACTCAATCATGTGAACATGTGCGAAAACCTTCCCAAAGATCTCTTTCTTAAAGAGTTGATCTTTAAAGTCTTGTAGCTTTGTTCGAAATATTCTTGAGGTTAGATCTAGCCTGTCACTATGGGTATAACTTGGATGTAGTTGCTTAGTGATCTCATCCCATGCTAGATTACATGTGATTGTTATATAAAGATCTTTCTTTTCAAATCCTTGTACTAATGACATTGCATCAAGATATCTACGACGCATGTTTCTAGGACCACATATGAATGACGATGGAAGCACTATTCTCTTGCCTACTTGGCATGCATTTGCTTCCCCGATAGTTACACTATCAATAATGCCTTGGAGTAACTTTTCTCCACTTTCTAGTTGTTTATTTTAAAGTAATCAAGTCTTGTTGTTTTAAGTTTTATGTACATATCAATAGAACATTAATGGAATGACGACCCGCTGATGTACATAAAATAGATTGTCAAGGGTTTCTTATCTGGAGCTTATGACAATAATAATCTCAGCATGAGACTTTTTCCAACTTTGGTGCCTTGACACTTATAAGTTTGAGCGTTAAGCTATGTTCATATATAATAATATTACTAAGAATTGTGAATTTAAATTTACCTTCACTTTCTCGTAAAATATATCTTCTGCAGATGTAAAGGTTAGTGAGGCTACGGAAGTCGGTATTGTAGTTCTTTGTCAATTGTAAGCTTTGATATCCCTTTTATGCTTTCTTTTAATATTTTCATGCCATCCAACCTCTTTGCTTGGAAAGAGTAAGGAATACTGCAACAAATCATAATAGCCAAAATAGTGTTTCACTTGATGTCTTTCTCTTGAGTGTGTATAGACAGCTATCTCTCTCTCAAATGGAGCATTATCATTATTTTCTTTAACCCAGATTGCAGCCACCTAATCTGCTGTTGGTGAGTTATAAACACGTTGATCTAGTGCAATATCTCTATTTATTAGTATCTTAAATTCTTCAAAAGATTGATAATCATTCAATTTGTGAAGGAACTTTGCATATGAGTTTGCTTGAAATATATCGATCAAGCTTTTAGTTGTCGTTTTACTCATATTTGTATCATCTAATATCCCCAATCGATTTTGCAACTCATTCTCTATATCATAGAAGTAAAGCTGAAAGTATGAAGGCTTATTTTCTTTTGGAATTAGAGAAGGGAGATTATGATATATTTGGCCTTGTGCTCTAAATGTAGAAACTCATTTTCTATTTGATGAGAACTCTCTATCAAATCTTGCCCTAAACAATGTGAATGAGGAAATGCTATTGTACATTCTGGTGTGGCTCTGAAACTCAATTGCCTCAAGTGATTGCATTGTATAAGGAGCATATAATTCATTTGAAATATTCACACCTACTAGGTGAATTTCATCGTTATGACAGTAAAATGTTGGAGGCTCATGTTCAAACTTTTTGGCTTCACAATAAACACAAGACCTTGGAGAGCGTAGCTTATATAGGAAAGAACATACCAGTTCATGAAGAATTTGCCCTAGCATAGATATAAATATTAATAAACTAATATATAATGTTATATGACCCTTTTAATAAATTATAAAGTATATCTAGACCAACCTTCGTGCTTCATAGGTCAGTAGGAGGGTTCCACAAAATGGGTTAACTTTACGTTATCGTTTGCTATTAGTAGTATTACCAGTGGAGTCATTACTTTGTCACTTTCTCTTATTATCCACATTTCTCTAAATGTAAGCTTTTTCTGCTCATCCCTAAACTGAGAATATTTGGTTTTTCTAATACTGGGGATTGGAGTGTTCTCTCCTGTTTAAAAAATGTTCATATGGTGTTATTAATACATATACACACACACACAAGTATGTTATCGTTTGCTATTAGTAGTATTACCAGTGGAGTCATTACTTTGTCACTTTCTCTTATTATCCACATTTCTCTAAATGTAAGCTTTTTCTGCTCATCCCTAAACTGAGAATATTTGGTTTTTCTAATACTGGGGATTGGAGTGTTCTCTCCTGTTTAAAAAATGTTCATATGGTGTTATTAATACATATACACACACACACAAGTAT
>NC_033797.1:113122720-113122991 GCF_001876935.1 Asparagus officinalis
TAGCTAGATACAAATCAGCAACTAATTTATAACTAGCTTGTAAGGATCTATTTTTTTTCTTTTTGCCAACCAATTAAGTTAGAGGCCCACATGATGGAAAAAAATCAAATGTCTCAAGGGTCCATTAGTGTTAAGCCCATGAATATACAAATCCACTCCCTCTTGTTTTTCTCTCACGTATGAGATTTCTTGAGTGATTTTTTTTATAGCTCCCACGAAAAAAAGAAAAAATAAAATAAAATAAAATAAAAATAAAATCTTTAACCACGTA
>NC_033797.1:113122997-113156182 GCF_001876935.1 Asparagus officinalis
GTATCTTAAAAAAACAAAAAAAAATTATAGAGAAAAAGAAAAGGAGAGGGACAAGGTTTGGAGTTTTCTCTTGGATTTGGGGTTCATAATTTTTTCTTCAAGAAATCGGCAAGCATCTCTTTCCTCAATTATTTTCTAATTTTTTTGAACTTGTTCTTCATGCAACTCATTTTTTTCTCTTTCATTCGAGTTCATAGAAATAAATAGTAGAATTCATGGTTAATATTAACTGAGTTTTTCATTTTTGATTGTTATATCTTATTCATGAAATGAATAATAGGATTTATAATTATATAATCTATTTTTTTTGTCTTATTTATTTATTATATTTTCCCTCCATGATCTTAACATTATTATTGATATTAGTACTATTAATTTCACATAGTTTTTCGTACAAATCAGAAGATAAAAATTTTGATTTACATAATATATATAAATTAATCTTTTACTCATTTGGAAGTATTTGTTTAGGAACTTGACTGAAAACTGAAGTTTACTTATTATCTGCATCACCCATGACAAAAAGGATTATTTGGTTATAGTGGTTGGTGGCTTTGGACAATGACACGTGGGTCTGTTGATCGAGCCCTGGAGTCTTCATTTTTTACACATAAATGTATTTTGGATCGGTTTAAACTCGAACCTGACCCGGTTCGGACCCTCTATTAATCAGACCCATTTGGAGACAAGATACAACAATACCCAATCTAGTTGGGTCTATAACTCCTCAAACCCGACCCAGTTAGGACCCGTTACCAAATTACAGACCCGTTATTCATTTTCCAGACCCTTTTGGATCTATAACTCTAAATTACAAACCCGTTAATTTTTTTCAGACCCTTTTGGATCTACAACCCCAAATTTCAGACCAATTTGACCAAGTTGAGATGTAATATCATATTTTAGACTTGTTTAAGCCTCTTTCTCAATAAAATCAGTTTTACAAATTTATACGGAGTCAAATTTAAATTTTGTTTGGCCTGCTTGACACTAAACAACTATGCTAATTAGTTATTTTTTGTTTATTAAGATGAATGATGATATTGTTTGATCTCTTGATTCTTATTGGATCACTTGATACTATGTTGATCACCTAATGACATTTAATAAGGTTGATTATGCATGAAGATGACTTTTGTTAAAAATATAACTTATAAGCGTGCTTTCATAGCATGGCTATGCCCTCGATATCGATATCCCGATATGAGGTATTTTCTTAGCTATTACTATTATAGCATCGACTAGACGATGCACCCATCTTGATTGGACATGTTTTAGGTCACTCTAATTTTTATAGTTTTACAGAAGTCATTCCATGTTAACTCTGTGGTTAGTGCACAACATTTCATGCACAGTCACTTAAATTGAACCATAAACATGGGGTTTTTAAAGGGGAATTGGATGGAGAATATAACATGTATATAAATAGACAAATACGCATTCTTGATATCCTGAGTTATATATACATGGGCCAAAGGGCCAATCCTTGGCTTGAAGTCATGTTCCCGGGACGGTTTACGGGGAACCAATTTATATACATGTAAATATTTTTCTCTAATTCAAATAACATATAAAATAATAATATTACGCTTGTATGTTTGATGATGGACATTATCTTGATCTCTTGATTAAGCATTTTCTTTCATCACTGTTGATTTAGAATTCATATTTTCTTTATATGCCACTTACACGCGCATGCGCACAATTTTTTCATTTTGCATACTTGTTGCGAGTTTTTTGACTCCCCTAGGGTTTACGTGCCCCAGATTCGGGGACCGTTCTTTCTTCATAGGATCGAGATTATTTTGAGGGGTAGGCTCATCGGTAGTGATCACCATTCATTTTATCAGTTCTCTAGTTCAGTTGATTTAGGTAGTTATTTGGTTTAGGTTTTCTCTTGAGTTGCATGTGACTTTTCTAGACATTGATGTAAAATTTTCTTTACTCTTTTCCATCGTGGATAGTTGTGAACTCGTATTTGAACTCCGTCCTTTTTGAGCTTTCTTTTTCTATACATTCATTTATTTATCTTGGTTACATGGTCTTTGGTGTAGTTTGACTTTATATCTATATACATGATGATCTAGAGGTGTGAATGTGACCGTATGGTTGCATTGCTGACCGAGTCACATTCCAAATTATTACATTTTGGAACTGGGACGTGACAAGGTTTTTAGTGGTATCAGATCCAGGCTTAGGAATTGTTGTCTTATCCTGTATACAAGTAGAAACTAAGATTGAGCCAAAAATAGAGCATGTATAGAATGAGTTCTTTGCTTTCCAGAAATACATCCTTGACTCCCATTTTTCTGTTTCTCAAGTCTTAATCTCGACCAATCTTATTTCAGGTGATCACTATGGCCCCAAAACGTCGACCCTTCTACTCCAGTTGTCCCTGAGGGACACCAAGTTGACCAGGATGATCTTGAAGAAGTGACTAGGGAACTGGTTGCTCATAATTGTTAGAGGGATGAGCAGCGGCAGATTATAAGGTCGGGCAATGTGTCCAATTTTTGGAAACCCAACCCGCAACACTTTGCTAGGACTGAAGGCGGATAGGAAGCTGAGATGTGGTTGCAGACCATGGACCACCTATTGAGGGCAACCAAGATACCAGATGAAGATCGAGTTGACATTGTATAGCTACAGCTCGTTAATGTAGCGAGGACCTGGTGGGATGCAGAGGAGGAGAAGATGCCTAAGCCAATTTCATGGGAGACATTCTGGGAGAGTTTCTTAGAGGCATTTTTCATGAAGACAGCTCGTCTTGAGATGCAGAGGCAGTTTGTTATGCTGAGACAAAGAGCTAATACTATAGATGAGTATGCAGCTGAATTTGCCAAGCTCAGCAGGTTTGCCCCAGGGATGGTATCGAATGAGGTGGATAAGGGACAACGGTTCATGCAGGGCCTAAACTTTGAGATCTAGACTCAGATTTATAGTCAGAAGGGGGTTGAGACTTATATGGATGTCCTAGAGGCATCTCGAAAAGAAAAACAGCTGATTAGGATCATGAACTCGGTGAAGAGAGGGGCAAACAAGCGCTTTGCAGGAAAGAACTCGAGAGGTAACCAGCAGAAGCCTCAGATGGGAGGAGCACCAGCCAAGCGCCAGCAGACAGGGACTCCGAGACCAGCTCCACAGCCAACCAGCATGATTTGTCATTTTTGCAGCAAGCCGGGGCACTTGATGAAGGACTCCCAGAGAGCTAACGGGTTATGCTTAGCATGTGGGGCGGTGGATCATTAGCTCACTGCTTGTCCTAGTAGAGGAGTCTCAAGAGAATATCCAGGTGGAACGATAGTACCAGCAGGCCATACTAGACAGGGTGGATAACAATTGAGGCCACGAGTTCCCATGTAGCAGCAAATGTTTCGAGGATATCAGAGGGGTCAACAATTTCAAGGCCAGAGATAGTGGAGAGGTCCTCATTTCTAACAGTCATATCAGCCGTAGTATCAGCAGAGACACCCAGGGCAATATGGTTAGCAAGCTCAGTAGCAGCAGAGACAAGGTCGGGTTATGACGCTTACCGCTGAGCAGGCATATGCATCTGGTGATGTAGTCACGGGTATCATTTTGGTTTATTCAGTCCCTGCATTTACCCTATTTGATTCTGGGGCATCACACTATTTTATATCTATTCAGTTTAGTACACGACACACCATACCATGTGATAGTTTAGACGCAAGCTGGAATATCCATACAGGTAGTGGGGTGTTAATGTCTAGTAGGGAGTGTAAGAAATGCCCAGTGGTAGTTTGTGGTAGGAAGCTATTTGCAGACTTGTTGGTGATTGATACTAACAGGTTCGATGTTATTTTGGGGATGGATTGGCTATATAACTTTCATGTGATGATCGACTGCTAACGCAGAAGCATAGTGTTCAAGATACCATACCACCCAAAGTTTGAATTCATGAGTGGAAGCAAAGTGATGGAGTACCCCGAGTATCGAGCAGGGATGGATGGAGTATTAACCTATATAGAGGTAGAGGAGAAGCCTATACCAGAAATTGTCGAGGAATTCCTTGATGTTTTTCCTAATGAGTTGTCTGGTCTACTACCAAATCGAGATATAGAGTTTGTTATTGATATTATTCCGGGAGCTGCACCTATTTCAAAACCACCTTACTGGATGTCGTTAGTAGATTTAGAGGAGCTACAAAAGCAAGTCCAAGAGTATCTTGATAAGAAATTTATCAGGCTCAGTACTTCACCTTGGGGAGCACCAGCGGTGTTAGTGCCAAAGCCAGATGATAGCCGAAGGATGTGTATTGACTACAGGGAGTTGAATCGGGTTACCATCAAAAATAAATACCCAATTCCTAGGATTGATGATCTTTTTGATCAGCTCGGAGAAGCTAGCTACACCTCAGGTCAGGCTATCATCAGTTGAAGGTGAGGAAGGAAGACATACCTAAGACTGCATTCCGCACACGGTACAGGCACTATGAGTTTTTGGTGCTGCCGTTCAGAGTGACTATTGCTCCATCTATATTTATGAGCTTGATGAACAAGGTGTTTTCCCACTATCTCGACCAGTTTGTGGTGGTGTTCATCAATGACATTCTTGTATACTCTAAAATAAAGGAAGATCATGTAGAGTATCTACGAACGGTGTTGGGAATCCTGTGGAAGGAGAAGCTCTATGAAAAATTGAACAAGTGTGAGTTTTGGCTAGAGCAAATGTCCTTTCTAGGGCACGTAATTTTAGGAGCAGGTATCTCTGTGGACATGCAAAAGGTTGATGCAGTGTTGAGGTTGGATCCGCCTACATCTGTGATAGATGTGTGAAGTTTATTGGGGATGGATGGATACTATAGGAAATTCATAAAGGATTTTACTAAGATTGCAGGACCACTCACCAGGCTGACTCAAAAGGAGGTCAAGTTCTTATGGACTCAAGAGTGTCAAGCAGCATTTGAGGAGTTGAAGAACAAGTTAACGACAATACCAGTTTTGACAATCCCAGATGAGTCAGGAGGATTTGTAGTGCACACAGATGCTTTTGGGTTGGGTTTGGGTTGTGTTCTGATGCAACATGGGAAGGTAGTAGCTTATGTATCTAGGAAGTTGAAGACACATGAGAGGAACTACCCAGTTCATGATCTGGAATTAGCGGCGGTGATTTTTACATTGAAGCTATGGTGGCACTACCTTTTGGGGTAGAGAGTGGAGGTGTACACAGATCATGAAAGTTTAAAGTATATCTTCACTCAGAAGGAACTCAACATGAGACAGCGTAGATGGTTAAAGCTTATGGTGGATTATGATCTGAATTTACAATATCATCTAGAACGATTTAATGTAGGACCAAATCATTTGAGCAGGAAGCCTATGTCAATAAGACTCATCAGATAGTGGGAGTTACTAGCTGAGTTTTGGAGAATGAACATGGAGGTTATATTACCTGGAGCAGGGAGACAGTTGATGAGTTTGCAGTTATAATCAACTCTGGTGGACCGGATCAAGGCTACCCAATTCGAGAATGCTCGGTACAAAAAATTTAAGAAACAAGTGGAGTCTAGGGAGAGAACTGATATACAGATACATGAGGATGGATCATTGCGATTTTGTGGTAGGATGTGTGTGCCTAAGGGCGATGTTAGAAGAGAGCTATTGGAGGAGGTGCACAGTTCAGTGCTTTCTATTCATCCAGGAGGCACAAAGATGTATCTGGACTTAAGAGAGCATTACTGGTGGCCAGGAATAAAGATGGAGATAGTCTGATTTGTGTCAAAATGCCTAATATGTCAGCAGGTGAAGGTTGAGCATCAGAGGACAACTGGGTTATTGCAGCCCCTTGCTATTCCTGAGTGGAAGTGGGAACATGTTATAATAAATTTTGTCACAGCTCTGCCGAAGAGCCAAAAGGGAAATAACGTCATATGGGTAGTGGTAGACCTACTCACCAAATCGGGTCGCTTCATACCATTTCAAGTTGGATAAATGATGGAGAGTTTAGCAGAGCTGTACCTGAGGGAGATAGTACGCTTGCATGGGGTACCGGTTAGCATTTTTTCTGACAGAGACACACGCTTTTTATCACATTTTTGGAGGAGCTTGCAGTAGTGTCTTGGGACTAGACTGAGTTATAACATGACTTATCACCTTCAGACAGATGGACAATCCGAGAGGACTATGCAGATTTTGGAGGATATGTTGCGGGCATGCATGCTAGATTTCAAGGGATCTTGGGAAGATCACTTACACTTGGTGGAGTTTTCTTATAATAATAGTTATCAGACCAGCATCCAGATGGCATCTTATGAGGCATTATATGGGAGAAAATGAAGATCTCCTACATGTTGGGATGACTTAGGAGAGTGGTGTTTGCTAGGTCCTGAGATGATAGTATAGACAGTAGATAAGATAAAGACAATACAAGAGTGCCTTAAATTAGCTTAGGATAGACAGAAGAGCTTGGCAGATGATAAGAGGAGACCTCTATAGTTTTAGGTTAGAGAGCATGTTTTCTTAAGGATATCCCCAACTAGAGGAGTTATCAGATTTGGCAGTCGAGGGAAGCTTAGTCCACGTTTCATCGGTCCTTTTGAGATATTGGAGAGAGTAGGAGAGGTAGCATACCGGTTAGCTTTGCTTTCAACATTGGAGGGAGTGCATGATGTGTTCCACGTATCATAGCTTCAGCGATATGTGCGAGATGAGACCCATGTCCTAGACATCACAGAGCTTCAGATTGGGACGAGCTTATCATATGAGGAGTGACCAATGAAAATTTTGGATCGACAGGAGAAGGTCTCAAGAACTGAACGATCCCGCTTGTCTTAGTATCATGGGGACATCATAGACCTGGTGAGGTAACCTAGGAGCGGGAGGACGACATTTGTCAAGGATATGCGCATCTCTTTGCTCTAGGTGACATTTAGTTCTTATTATGGTCAAATAAATTTCGAGGACGAAAATTCTTTTTCTTAGGTGGGTAGGATGTAAGGATCCATTTTTTTTTCTTTTTACCAATCAATTAAGTTAGAAGCCTGTTGGCCTTTTTATTTTGATAATGCTTTAACAAACAATTTACTACTAATATTATTTGTCTAGTGTTTATGTTTTTCTATTTATTGTAGAAAAACAATAAGTTGGAGGTTGGATAGAATCAAGCTTTCATGATCGTATCCAATGGAGGTTGGCAGAATTGTGGTTTGAAGCCTTGCAATTCAAGTTGAAGATCCAAGTTCAGGCTTCATCCGCAAAATGTACCAAGTTGAGCTACATCGAAGATCAAGATAGCTTAGGTAATTTAGTTTAGGTTTTATATTATGTGTGTTGGTACTTTAATCTCAATCATATACACACGTACATGTTTTTGGTTTTGTATATATATACTTATATATACATGTTTTGGTTTTATAAGTTTTCAAGTTTAAATATAAAACAATTGAATATAATTGGAAAATACTTTTTTGTTTCATGTTTATACATGCTTACATATGATTTCATCAATATCAAGTTTAGTGATCTCTGACCAGGACCAGGAACCAATTCGAATTTGGATCTTGACATGTCAGTTGTTTTTAACCGTAGGCATCTCGTCAGGAAGTTGGTGCATCATATCAAGGTGATGGGCCAAGCAGCAATGCTAGGTCCGAGGAAGAGGCCAGTAGGTTTGGAAAGCCTGTCGATCCATCCTGATTAACTTACGCTATTTCTGTATTGCATAATATGTGTATTTTGATAAAACATTGTGTTTTTGGGTTATAGACTTAACAACAATAGTTTATATCTTTTATCAAGTCTATATAATTATTTTATAAAGTTTTAAAACATGGTTTAGTCAAAACAACAAATTTTAATTATGTTCATTTTTATGTTTTAGACTATTTTGAAAAACGATGAGATTTCTCAAATGGGAAGTGATTTTTGAAAACATGGCGTTCATCACATTGTCTTTATTTTGAGCTATGTGCGTGAACCTATAGGGGATTTTTAACGCCTACACACATATTCCCACTTAACCCCTAACTAAGCGGAACTAGTACGTCGGGTGAAAAATCCAAACAAGAACCCCCCCATATATATACCATGTGTTCGGAATGATTAGGAGCTAAGTGTTAATACCCTCATTCTAGTGTTAAGTATAAATATGACTATCAAGATAATCATAAGCAAGTCATAGACAATCAATTTACTTGCTTAAATAGGTGTGGGTAGTCGCGACGCATATCCTCCTCATGCTCCCAAGAAGCCTCTTCAGCTCCTTTCTGGTTCTACTAAACTTTGACTAAAGATATCACTTTATTTCTAAGCTTCTTGTCCTCCTTGGCAAGATTATAAACATGAATCTCAATAGTAGTCAAATCATCATGAAGCTCGATATCTTGTCCGTCTAACACTCGTTGCTGCTCCTCGTCGTGTAAATGTTTCTTAAGCATAGAGACATGAAAAAACATCGTGTATGCTCGATATCGATGTTGGAAGATTTAGCTGATATGAAACAGCTCCAATGCGCTCAACTATCATGAATAGACCAATATACCTCGGGACAAGCTTCTTCTGTCTTCCAAATTGCTGTACACCCTTCATTGACGATACTTTCAACAAGATATAGTCCCCAATCTGAAACTCTAACGGTCATCATCTCTGATCTACATAACTCTTCTGATGACTCTGCACTGCAAGTATGCACTCCTGAATCACTGCTACCTTCTCTGTAGTTTGTCTCACAAGTTCCGGTCCAAGTAGCAAGTTGTCCTATGGTTTAGCGTAACAAATAGGTTATCTACATGTTCATTTTCATGTTTACAATCATTTTCCAAAGTTTTACATTTTTTTAAATTTATTTGTTATTTTTAAAGGCATATCAAAAATTAGTTTTACTGTTTCAATCAGTCTGATAATGTGTTATCAGTCGACTGATAAAAATATTTAATCGACTAAAAAAATCACTTGGAATCATCAAAAGTATCTGTTTTTATGTTGGTCGACTGATCAGTCAATTGATGAGGTCATCAGACGACTAATAAGGTTGTCAGTAGACTGATGAGCTGAAAAATACCTATAATGGTCAGCTCATCAGTCGACTGATGAAACCCGTTAGTCGACTGATACTGTAACGGCTAGTTTTTGTTATATTTATCTTTTTACTGGTTTTTCTTTGGGTTTTGTTGGTTTCTTCTTGGCTTTGGGGTTTCCTATAAATACCCCCATATATCCTCAGTTCATTTCATCTAAGAAAGAGTTTAATCAAGTTTAAAAGAGTTTTAAGTTTGTTTTAAGTTTCGTTTAAGTTTGAGTTTGAGTTTCAAGTTTGTGAAGAAATTTTCACAAGAGCTAGAAGAGATCATCTTTTTGTGTTTGAGATTCAACTCATCTCTCTTTCTCTCTCTCTCTCTCTCTCTCTCTCTCTCTCTTGTCATCATTGGAGAAGTTTTCTAAACTCATTCTAGCAATTTATATGTTTGATCTTAATTTCCGTAAGCTAGATTTTATTTGAGCTTAGTTTTGATTATTTACTCTTGTTGGGTCCTTTTGTTTTGATGATGATTTATAAACAATTTACATCTAATATTGTTCGTCTAGTATTTATGTTTTGTATCTATTCTAGGCAAACAATAAGTTGGAGCTTGGATGGAAATGCGCTATAACGATCATATCAAATGGAGGTTGGCGGAAATAGTGGAGTGAAGAAATACAATTCAAGTTAAAGATTCAAGTTTAAACTTCATCCGCAAGTTTACCAAGTCGAACTATATTGAAGACCTTCAAGCTTGGGTATATAGTTTATAGTATTTGTTGTATAGGTTTATATTTGTGTGTTAATACTTTAAGCTCATATTATTCACACACACGTATTTGTTGATTTTATCAAAATATAGGTATTTTTGATAAAATATTATTTTATTAGTTTATAGACTTCAATATCACTTTATATATAGTTTATTTAGTCTATAAAATTATTTTACAAAGTTTCAAAACATGGTTTATGTCAAAACATTACATTTCAAGTATATTAAGTTTGCTTGTTTTGAACATTTTTGTAAAATGACAAGTTTTCATATTGAGAAGTGCAATTCTAAAAATTCATTTTGTAACATGTTCATTTACATGTTTTCAATAATTTCCTAAAGTTTTATATTTTTTGGAATTTATATGCTATTTTTAAGGCACTATAAAGTTGGTTTTTACTATTTAAATCAGGCTAATACAGTATTATCAGTCGACTGATACATGTATTCAGTCGACTGATGAAAATGCTTAGAATTATAAAAAGCCTCTGTTTCTTTTTAATCGACTGATGAGGTCATCGGTCGACTGATCAGTCGACAGATAAGCTCATAACGGCTAGTTTTGTACTATTTCCGCATTTTTAGTTTTTAACCAGTTTACTAAATAATTTATTTCTCTCAAATGGGAAGTTATATTCATGAAATTCATTCTCTAACATATTCATCTACATGTTTAGAAACATCTCTCAAAATTTCATGATTTTTGGAGTTGAGTTACTATTTTTAATTAATTTTATAAAATCAGATACGTAAAATTCCAGAATCTGCCAAATTTAAAATTGTCGACTTCATCAGTCGATTGACGCACTGTAGTCAGTCGACTGATGGCCTCTTTTCAGCATATAACGGCTAGTTTTTCAGATTGTCTTTTTATGATTTTTCTTGGGTTTTTATTGGTTTATGGGGTTGTTTTATGAGCCCATACATACCCCATGCCCTCATACTTCCAAGGTAACAAAAAGAAATGTTTTAAACAAGATTAAGAGTGTTTTAACAAGGGTTTAAGTTTTGGTTTGAGTTTGTTTAAGAAGCTTATAAGTATTTTCAAGTTTTAGTTTGTGAAGATAATTTCACAAGAGCTAGAGAAGATCATCCATTAGTGTTTGAGCATTTAACTCTTCTCCCTCTCTCTTGTCACCATATAGAGAAGTTTTTCTAAACTCAATCTAGCTATTTTATATGTTTGATTTTCATTTCTATAATCTAGAATTTATTTGAGTTTAGTTTTGATTTATTGAATCTCATTGTTATACACACCCACTTGAGCTTTTAGTATTTTCATACATAGTATAATTGGGATTGTGAGAGATTTTAACTTTGAGTTGTACTTAATTGAGTTCTCACCTTGTTTAGAGAACAATCATTTATTGTTAGTGTACTTAATTATGAGGATTTGCTTTGTAATACACTAGTACACCAAGAGGAGTATGTGGTGAGAGACGAGGTCGTCCCAAGAGGAGTGGGGTAGGTGGTAATACCTAGAGAGAGGTTGTAATTCCTGAAACTTGAGGGAGACATGGGCTAGAGACCAACACTTGAGGTGGTAGTTAGTGTAGTTACATTGTGAAATTATGAACATTGATCAGTGAGCGTTAGAAACCGATATTGTGTGGTGTAAATATTTTCGGGTGTAAATGTTTTCGGGTGTACCGATATTGTATGGTGTAAATGTTTTCGGGTGATCATTGAAAACCCGGTGTGATAGTGGATTTCTCCCCGGGAGTGGGGAGCGGAGAGTAGGACGGAAGGTCCGAACTCCGTGATCATATTGTGTGTTTGCATTATTTATTGCACACTATCACTCTTGTTTGTTTATTGTTTATTTTACCCTTGTGTTAATTTATATATCCTTGCATATATATTGCTCATATCTCATTTGCTAGGATATTTGTTAATAAGTTTTTAATTTGGCATAAATCAGATTAGATTAGCATAAACCCTATTCACCCTCCTCTAGGGTTCTTTCCTAGTGGTATTAGGGTGCTTTCAATTGGTATCAGAGCTTGGTGCTCTTTGATTTAAGGTCTAACCACCTTGAGTTAAAGATCTAAGTTATCTTTTGTACAAATCTAATTTTGAGATTTATTATTATCTTGCTTGCATAGATAAATATATATTATGGACATGCATTGTGCACCTTGTTTAGGCTATGATCCTAATGTTGCTCCTAGAATAGATAATTTTCCCTATGACCAATGGTGCTCTGGACTTAATATATTTGTTAAATCTAGACATTTCGATTTATGAGAAGTTATTAAAGATGCTTATATTGTGCTCATTTTGGAGAAATCCAAGTGGAGTAAAAATGATAAAAGATTATTTACAATGAACAAGATTTTGTTAGAATATTTGCTAAATGCTTTTGATTCATCTATGTCTAACAAGTTTGTTCATTTTGATAGTGCTTACACCATATGAAAATTTATTGAAGCACATCAAGGGGACTTGGAAGTGCCAACAAGCTTTGGAGGCTTCCTCTTCAAGTTCCATCAGAGCATCATGCACACGACCACTAGGCGATAGCCCTAGTGTGGTAAGCGAGTCTGATTCCGATGATGATTTATCTATCAATGAACTCGCATGTGTATATAAAAGATTAATGCATGCCTACACTAAGTTTCATAATAATTTTATTGATCTTAAAAGCAAGCATGTAGATTTAAAATCCAATCATGAGAAGCTAGTATCCAAGTTTGATATCCTTGTTAAAGAAAATGAAAATCTTAAAAAAAACAATGATATGTTAAATTTGAAAAATAAAAAATTAACCTCATCCATTACTAGCTTATCTCATGCTAAAGATGATGACATGCTAGAAGTAGAATGCATTAGAAGTAATTTGATTCTTTTAAGAATAACTATACATGCTCTACTTCTATTATCAATGATGTTACGCCTAATGACGAGTTGAATCATGTTAAAAACAACATATCTTGTTTAGATTCAACCTTAAACACGTTCATTGATAATCACAAGAAGCTTATGGATATGTGTGTCAAGTCTAAATAAAAATCATCCACTCATTATGCACACATATATAGCAAAGTTTACAAATGCTCTATTTGCGACCGAAAAGGCCATTTATCTAAATTTTACTATGATGCACATAAACATAAGAATACTAATACCCATTGTGCATCTCATCAAGTTTCTTCATCACATGTACTATGATGCACATAAACATAAGAATACTAATACCCATTGTGCATCTCATCAAGTTTCTTCATCACATGTACACACACATGCACAAAAAGTACATCATAAGCATGCTCATGTGTATCAATGTGATTTTTATGGATGTTTTGGTCATTTGACCAAATTTTGTTTTGATATGAAGAGAGTTTCTCATTTGCAAAACAATTTAAAAGAAAAACCTATTTTTACAAATGATTTCCGTGCACCGCTACTTGGTCATAACAAATCATTTAACCTTTTTCATTGCACTTATTACAACCGGAAGGGTCATTTACATAATTTTTGTTTTAACCGTGTTCGTGTACTAAATGCGCCCAAATGGGTTCATAACCTTTGGACTTTGAGCTTTAATGATAGGGGTCATATCCCTAGTCTCTTAGGTACCTAGAGTAATTGGGAACCAAAACTTGTTTAATCTTTAAGAACTATTTTTTTTTTGTTTTTTCATGTTCTTAAAGATGATTTTTTAGTTTTTCGAATCCATGGTTCATGATTCTAGTATGTTTTGAAATCTTAATTTGAACTATGAAAAGTTTGTTTTGATTTATACTTTTGAGTTCATTGTAATTCACTTATATGATGATATTTATGTGTTTGTGCTTATGGATCATCTATGTGTGCTTTATAATGTATTCTTTATGTGGTTTGATCAAGTTCTACAAAGAAAACTTCTTTTATTGATCAAACATCGTTGTGGGTTTAATTTTTGATTTATGATTTCATTTGAGTGATTTGTTTTAATTTGAAATTTTTTTTCATGATTCTCATATTTTTCTTTCAATTGTTTTTATAAATCTATTTTATACATAGTTTATAGGTTTTTGCCATGAGACACTATTTTTTTCTTTCAATTGTTTTTATAAATCTATTTTATACATAGTTTATAGGTTTTTGCCATGAGACACTATTTCATAATGACATATCTAATTGTGAATCTATTTTATACATAGTTTATAGGTTTTTGCCATGAGACACTATTTCATAATGACATATCTAATTGTGTTCTTATTGCCTTTTTGAATGTGAGTGAATTTTAGCATGTTTATGCTTGCTCACATGTTTGCCTTATACTTTATTTCATATATTCCATAAGGCATTTTGATAGGAGAAGTTTTTCCCTATATTTATTTTTATACTCACCGTGCTTATTTGTAGGGAGAGCTTTCGCTCTCTTCATTCTTTTGGTTTCTCCTTTTTGATGTTGTCAAAGGGGGAGAAACATTGTGAGGAGCTTTCGCTCTCTTCATTCTTTTGGTTTCTCCTTTTTGATGTTGTCAAAGGGGGAGAAACATTGTGAGTATGTATTTCTTGTTTATATGCATGATAATCTCCTTTTTGATGTTGTCAAAGGGGGAGAAACATTGTGAGTATGTATTTCTTGTTTATATGCATGATAAATATAATTTGTATATTCTTTTCCTTTCATGCATATAAATCTTTTTGTAAATTGTTTGTCATCATCAAAAAGGGGGAGATTGTTAGGTCCTTTTGTTTTGATGATAATTTACAAATAATTTACATCTAATATTGTTCGTCTAGTGTTTGTATTTTGTATCTATTCTACGCAAATAATAAGTTGGATGTGGGATAGAATTGCGCCATAACGATCATATCAAATGGAGGTTGACGGAAATAGTGGAGTGAAGCAATACAATTCAATTTAAAGATTCAAGTTTAAGCTTCATCCGCAAGTTTACTAAGTCGAGCTATGTTGAAAACCTTCAAGCTTGGTTATATAGTTTATAGTATTTGTAGTATAGGTTTATACTTGTGTGTTAATACTTTAAGCTCATATTATTCACACACACATATTTGTTGATTTTATCAAAATATAGGTGTTTTTGGTAAAATATTATTTTATTAGTTTATAGACTTTAATATCATTTTATACATAGTTTATTAAGTTTATAAAATTATTTTACAAAGTTTCAAAACATGGTTTATGTCAAAACATTACATTTCAAGTATATTAAGTTTGCATGTTTTGAACATTTTTGTAAAATGACAAGTTTTCATATTGTGAAGTGCAATTCCAAAAATTCATTTTGTAACATGTTCATTTACATGTTTACAATGATTTTCCAAATTTTTTACATTTTTTGGAATTTATTTGCTATTTTTTAAGGTACTTCAAAGTTGGTTTTTACTATTCAAATCAGGCTGATACAGTGTTATCAGTCGACTGATACATGTGTTCAGTCGACTGATAAAACACCTGGAGTTACTAAAAAGCCTCTGATTCTTTTCAGTTGACTGATCAGTCAACTGATGATGTCATCGGTTGACTGATTAGTCGACTGATAAGATCATAACGGCTAGTTTTGTACTATTTCCAGATTTTTAGTTTTTAACTAGTTTACTAAATAATTTATTTCTCTCAAATGGGAAGTGATATTCATTAAATTATTTCTATAAAATGTTCATCTACATGTTTAGAAACGTCTCTCAAAATTACATAATTTTTGGAGTTGATTTACTATTTTTAATTGATTTTATAAAATCAGATACGCAAAATTCCTGAATCTGCCAAATCTGGAACTGTCGACTTCATCAGTCGACCGACGCACTGTAGTCAGTCGACTGATGACCTTTTTTCAGCATATAATGGCTAGTTTTCCAGATTTTTTCTTTTTGTGATTTTTCTTGTGTTTTTATTGGTTTTTGGTGTTGTTTCATGAGCCTATATATACCCCATACCCTCATACTTCTGAAGTAACAAAAAGAAATGTTTTAAACAAGATTAAGAGTATTTTAACAAGGGTTTAAGTTTTGGTTTGAGTTTGTTTAAGAATTTTTTAGGTATTTTCAAGTTTCGATTTGTGAAGATAATTTCACAAGAGCTAGAGGAGATCATCCATTGGTGTTTGAGCATTTAACTCTTCTCCTTTGTGAAGATAATTTCACAAGAGCTAGAGGAGATCATCCATTGGTGTTTGAGCATTTAACTCTTCTCCCTCTCTCTTGTCATCATATAGAGAAGTTTTTCTAAACTCAATCTAGCTATTTTATATATTTGATTTTTATTTTCATAAGCTAGAATTTATTTGAGTTTAGTTTTGATTTACTGAATCTCATTGTTACACACACCCACTTGAGCTTTTAGTATTTTTATACATAGTATAATTGCGGTTGTAAGAGATTATAACTTTGAGTTGTGCTTAATTGAGTTCTCACCTTGTTTAGAGAACAATCATTTGTTGTTAGTGTGCTTAATTGTGAGGATTCACTTTGTAATATACTAGTACGCCAAGAGGAGTGTGTGGTGAGAGACGGGGTCGTCCTAAGAGGAGTGGGGTAGGTGGTAATACCTAGAGAGAGGTTGTAATTCCTAACACTTGAGGGAGCCACGGGCTAGAGACCAACACTTGAGGTGGTAGTTAGTGTAGTAACATTATGAGATTGTGAACGTTGGTCGGTAAGCGTTAGAAACCGATATTGTGTAGTGTAAACATTTTCGGATGATCGTTGAAAACCCGGTGTGATAGTGGATTTCTCCCTGAGGGTGGGGAGCGGAGATGTGACACCCCTGGGTTCACACAAGGCTACAGTCCAAGGTGAAACCAGAGATGTCAAACCTGCCATGCACCCACACTGTGCATAAACATGTTTCACCAATCACAGTAATATCCTCTAGTAGAACCAAATAGAAGTCCGGGTACAAACAGGCAAAATAACAGGAATAAATGTAATAGACATGATATAGAAGAGATATCTCATAAATAAAAAGAATCATATCTCAACCATAATACATCTGATATCTAAATAATAAAAATGTCTCAACATGAATCAACTAAGAATCGTACTAAGGCACACTGCATTTACAATATGAAAATAAACTCTAAGTCTGAATAAAATTTAAAACTACAGTAGAGTCTCTACAAGTAAAAATACGCGACGGCGACTATGCCAGAACTCCGTCACCCTGCGGCTCTCCGGAACTCCGAGCTACCTGAAAGGGTATTTTTAAAAGAAAAGAAAAAACAATAAGAGTGTCAGAGCGCTACAGCTAGATTACCTCCATCCGCCCCCAGGGGAAGGGCTGCTAGATGGAGTGGAGGCTCTATCTATTAAGCATAGCCATCCGCCCCCAGGGGAAGGGCTGCTAGATGGAGTGGAGGCTCTATCTATTAAGCATAGTCTACCTATTTTCATTTTTCCCGTATCTAAGTGGGATTAACATTTAGAAACCTACAACACGAGACGTAGTACGTCGAGCTTTTTCCCGTATCTAAGTGGGATTAACATTTAGAAACCTACAACACGAGACGTAGTACGTCGAGCGAAAAAATCCAAACAAGGAAACCCTCATGTATATACCATAAGTCTCAAATTGTAGATATCTAAACATTAATACCGAACTAAGAAAAGAAAATCTAATAAAACCAATAATTAGAAATCCATAACACGAGGCTGGTATGTCGAGCGAAATAATCCAAACAAGGAAACCCTCATGTATATACCATAAGTCTCAAGTTGTGAATCTCTAATCATTGATCTCAACTAAGAAGTAAAAAGGATAGTAAAGGAAATAAGATATCAACACATCGTATTTATAATATCTTCCACTATCATTGGAGAGATAGAATAAAATACTAACACATAATTTTGTATACTTTCAAAAGTAACATATCTCAGTCATATAGTTCAATGATAGGTCGTATTTAAAATCGGCATCTGCCATACTTAGGCTATCAAGTAATTGCTCAGTGCAACGGACTATCCTGTAGGTATCCTGAACTGTGTACACGGCTCATTAGTCTCATCGCGATCTCAGTGCATAACATGAGTACGGGACGGACTACCAAATAGGCATCCTAGAAATACGGCTCACGAGCCTCATCGCACCCTAGTGCGGGACGGACGACTAGATCAAGCCTTCTAAAATCCAACTCAATGGCATGTACACGTGGAATATCGACGCACTACCTCATGTAGTACTGAACTGAGCTCATCAACGATATCCACCTCATATAAATCTTTGTATCTCAGGTATGTCGACGCACTATCCCATATAGTACTAAGATATGCTCATCAACAACATTCAGCTCATGTATAAACCATGTATATTTGGTATGTCGACGCACTATCCCATATAGTACTGAGCTGTGCTCATCAACGACATCCAACATGTATATGAACTATATCTAATTCAAATATGATCAAATCAAAATTTATCATAATCCCCTTGGAATTCTTAAATATATAACATAACATATTCATGACTAAATGTGTAACATCAAGCGGTTCAAAACTCCGCGAACGCACCTCAAAACGGCGCAACACAGCTCCACAAAACGAGCAGGAAAAACAGACGTAATATCTATTAGTGAAACAAGCATATCTTTCTCTAGGAAAACTATTTTTACAAATGGTTTTTTGTTTTTAAAACTAGATTCACACATATTTCAAATGACATAAGTTTGGTTCAATTTAGAGTTCATTTGTTATCCCAAATCTCCAGTTAAACATTATATATGTACATCCGTTTTTCTGCAAGACATGTTGTTAGTAAATATAACATATCTTTCTCTATACAAACTCTTTTTAAGAATGGTTTTCTGTTTTGAAATCTAGATTCACACATCTCTCAAATGACAAAAATTTGGTTTAGTTTGGAGTTCATTTGTTATCCCAAATCTCCAATGAAACTTTATATATGTGCATCCGTTTTTCTGCAGGACATGTTGTTAGTAAATATAACATATCTTTCTCTATACAATCTCTTTTTAAGATTAGTCTTCTGTTTTAGAAACTAGATGCATATATCTTTCATTTGGCACTAGTTTGGTTAAATTTGGAGTTGTTTATTTTCTATTTTGAAATCTCAGTTAAACATGATACAATTGCTGTAGTTTTTTGCAGAAAATATTTATTTAGAACATCTCTTAAATTTATCATATATAAATAAAATTATGAAAAATCCTAATGATCATGATCATGATACTATCATAAACAGCAAGAAAAAAAATTAATAATCTAGTATTGGTTTATGTTTTAATATCAAAAATTTAACTTTTATTACATCATGTTAAGATTCAAGCATGAAAACACATATTCAACATCATATTAAACATCTAACTAGTTATTTAACTATGGGAAAGGGTTTGGATGAAGATAATCTTGCCTTAGACATCGTTCTAAGCCTCTGAAATAACCAGCAACCAAAAAGAAGTACAACCAAGCCGTTTTCCCCTTACTACACGTTGATGATCTCGCGCTCGTGTCGATATTTGCTTCACAAAGCTCTCAAAATTCTCAACTTTAGGGCTAGGGATTCAGAGAGAGGAAGAGAGGCTGCTAGGGTTTAAAATTCTGATGCAAGGATGTTAATTTTTGTAAAAACACATGTTTATATATATGCAAACCCGAAATAAACCCGTTTGACCCGAACCAGGAATCCTAATCTGACTAGGAAAATGACCTTCGGTATTTTGGCCATAACTTTCACGTCCGACTTTGGAATGAGATGATCTAAGGCTTGTTGGAAATCTCTTGAAGATACCTACAACTTTTATCTTTTAAGTTTTCCCAAATTCGAACTACATCTATAAGAAAAATATAAAATTTCTTCACTGATCATAAATTTCCAGATTTATACATCGAGCATGAATTGTGCATTTGCTCTTATATATATACATATATACATTAAATTGATCTCAAACCAATTCCTAGCATACTCAAATATCATAATATGTTATTTATAAATATATAACATATTTATTATTATTTATCACAAAATATTCAAATTTTTTGGGGTTTTACATTCTTCTCCCCTTAAAAGAATTTCGTCCTCGAAATTCAGAAATCATACTTAAGCAAATAATAATACTAGAAAAGCACGTAGAGGGTTTAATTTAACCCGCAAACATAAACATCTCAGAATATTTACTCTTGATAAGCATATAGGGATATTTATATTTAACAATCCAGGATGACTATATTCTCACTCAACCCTTAATCGAATGGATCTAGTACGTCGGGCGAAAAATCCAAACAAGGAACCCCCTATATATATACCATGTGTTCCAAAAGATTAAGAATTAAGCGAAAATATCCTCATTCTAGCGTTAAATCTATATATAACCACACAAATAATCGCACACATAAATCAATCCACTTCCTCAATAGATGCAGGAAGTCGCGCGACATAACATATTTGCGCTCCCGAAAATCATCTTCGATGTCTACACTTAACCATCTAAAATGTAAATACCCCCACTTAACACCTAACTAAATGGAACAAGTACATCGAGCGAAAAATCCAAACAAGGAACCCCTCATATATATACCATATGTTCCAAGTACTTAGGAGATAAGTGGTAATACTCTCATTTTAGTGTTAAGTATAAACATCGCCATACATGCAACCATAAGCCTTAAACAAGTCATACAAAAATTTAATTTACTAGATCAAATAGGTGTGGGTAGTCGCGATGTATACCCTCCTCGCGCTCCCAATAACCTTCTCAACTCCTTTCCGGTTTCGCTGAATTGCCACAAAGGAAAAACATCTTGTTTCTAAATTTCTTTTCTCCCCTAGCAAGCATACAAACTTGGATTTCAATCGTAGTCAGATCATTCTAAAGCTAAATCTTCAGTGCGTTCATCATTCGCTGCTGCTCTACATCATGAAAGTGCTTCCTAAGCATAGAAACATGAAATGCATTGTGTATACTAGACATCGATGCTGGAAGATCTAGTCTGTATGACATAGCTTTAATGCTCTCAAAAATCTGATACGGTCCAATGTATCTCGGCGTAAGCTTTTTCTGTCTCCCGAATTGCTAAACACCTTTCACATGTGATACCTTCAGCCTAACCGAATCTCCAATCTGAAACTCCAAGGGTTTTAATCTCTTATTAGCATAGCTCATTTGCCGACTCTAAACGGCTAGAATCTAATCTCTGGTCAATTTTACTTCCTCAGTAATCTGTCTCATAAGCTCTGGCCCAAGTATTAAACTCTTCTCCGGCTCTACCCAACATATAGACAATCTGTAAGGCCTCCCGTATGATACTTCATACGGGGTCATACCGATTGTCACTTGATAATTATTGTTCTAAACGAACTCTATTAATGAAATATGATCCTCCCAGCTACCTTGAAAATCAAATAACACAAGCCCACAATTTGTTTTCCAACATCTGATTTACTTTCTCTGTCTGACAATCAGTCTCAATTTGATACTGTCGTATCTGGAACTCCACGAAGTTGAATAGTCTCCTGAATAAATATCCTCCCTGGAATAAAATGTGCTGACTTTATCAGTCTATCAACTATCACCCCAAACCGAATCATTCTCTTTCTTCGACTTCGATAACCCTACAATAAAGTCCATAGAATTGTCCGCCCACTTCTACTCCGAAATGGGTAAAGATTGATGTGTTCCTGTCGGTCTCTGATGTTCCGCCTTTACTCACTGACAGGTAAGATACTTAGCTACATACTCTGAAATCTTCCTACGCATATCACTCCATCCAAGAGTGTCTCTTTAGGTCTTTTTACATCTTAGGGGTCTCTGGATGTACTGTGTATCGAGTACGATGTGCTTCATCTAGCGACTCCCTCTTAAGCTCTGCATTGGCTAGCATAACTAACCTGTCCTTCATCTGTAGACTTCCATCTGCTCCAACGGTCCAATCAGTCTTAGGCTCTTTGTAAATTTCCTCCTTTTGGATCTGAATTCAATAGTTTTCTAACTGAGTTCTGACAACTCTGACACTCCAAGCTGGCTGCACTGACACAATTCCCTACAATGCACTGGTTCTACCAATCTCATGTCTAAAATCACACTGGCTAAGGGTGAGAATATCTCAATACAACAAGAACCTCTAAGCCGAAACCCGATGTTGACGTTTCTTACTCAAGTCATCTGCTACGACATTTTCCTTCCCCAGATGATACTGAATCGCGGACTCATAGTCCTTGATAAACTCAATTCACCTCCTTTGTCTCTGGTTGAGTTCCTTCTGAGAGAAAAGATACTTAAGACTCTGATATCTGTGAATAATTCAAACTGTACTTCATATAAGTAAAGTCTCCATGACTTCAGTGCAAATACCATTACTGCTAACTCCAAGTCATAAGTGGAAATAGATCTGCTCATGTACTCTCAATTGCTGTGAGACATATGTTACTACTCTCTGAGTCTGCATCAAAACGTCTCCTAACTCTGCCAATGATGTATTTGTGTAGACCACAAATGTCCTGTCATTGGTCGGAATAGTTAAAATTGGCGCTGTAGACAATTTAGCCTTTAAGGAATCAAAGGCCTTCTAGTACTCTATGCTCCAAATGAACTATACACCCTTCTTCGTAAGGCGTATAAGTGGTGTCGAAATCTTCGAGAAGTCCTAGATAAACTTCCAATAATAGCCGGCTAAACCCAAAAAGCTATGAATCTCTATCTCCGTCTTCGACGGATTCCAAATCAAGAACTACTGAAATCTAAGCCGGATCTATTGCTATGCCCTTTCTGCTGATGACGTGACCGAGAAATCTGATTTTTGAAAGTTAAAACTTACATTCGCTGAACTTGACATATAACTGATGCTCCTGTAGAGTCTGCAAAGCTAATCGGAGATGCTGCTCGTGCTCTACCTCCAATCTCGAATAAATGAGGATGTCGTCGATAAAAACTATCACGAACTGATCTAAGAAGGGACGGAAAACCCGGTTCATCAAATCCATGAATACAGCGGGTGCATTGGTCAACCCAAATGGTATGACCAGAAACTCAAAAGATTTATATCGAATCAGGAAAACACGGCATTGGAAAAATCCCTCTCCCGAACTCACAACTACAATAACCCAAAACGAAGATCAGCCTTTAAGAAACATACGCTTCGCGCAGCTGATCGAACAAGTCATAAATCCTAGGTAATGGGTACCTATTCCGGATAGTGACTTTGTTCAACTCTTTATAATCAATACACAAACGCATACTGCCGTCCTTCTTCTTCACGAAGAGAACTGGGTCTGAAGCTCTCTCATCTCAGCTGGTGCCATGCGATAGGGTGCGCGAGATATTGGGGCTGTGCCTGGCTGCAACTCAATACAGAACTCAACCTCTCACGCAATTTGTTTTTCTGCAGGACATGTTGTTAGTAAATATAATATATCTTTCTCTATACAAACTCTTTTTAAGAATGGTTTTCTGTTTTGAAATCTAGATTCACACATCTCTCAAATAACAAAAATTTGGTTCAATTTGGAGTTCATTTGTTATCTCAATTCTCCAATTAAACTTTATATATGTGCATCCGTTTTTCTGCAGGACATGTTGTTAGTAAATATAACATATCTTTCTCTATACAATCTTTTTTTAAGATTAGTCTTCTGTTTTAGAAACTAGATACATATATCATTCATTTGGAACTGGTTTGATTAAATTTAGAGTTTATTTTCTATTTCTAAATCTTAGTTAAACATGATATTATTGCTGCAGTTTTCTGCAGAAAATATTTATTTAGTACATCTCTTAAATTTCTCATATATAAATAAAATTATGAAAAATCTTAATGATTATGATCATGATACTATTATAAATAGCAAGAAAAAAATTACTAATCTAGCATTGGTTTATGTTTTAATGTCAAAATTTTAACTTTTATCACATCATGTTAAGATTCAAGCATGAAAACACATATTCAACGTTATATTAAACATCTAACTAGTTATTTAACTATGGGAAAGGGTTTGGATGAAGATAATCTTATCTTAGACATCGTTCTAAGCCAATGAAATAACCAGCAATCGAAAAAAAGTACAACCAAGTCGTTTTCCCCTTGCTACACGTTGATGATCTCGCCCTCGTGTCGATATTTGCTTCACAAAGCTCTCAAAATTCTTAACTTTAGGGCTAGAGATTCAGAGAGAGGAAGAGGGGCTGCTAGGGTTTCAAACTCTGATGGAAGGATGTTAATTTTCATAAAAACATATGTTTATATATATGCAAACCCGAAATAAACCCGTTTGACCCGAACCAGGAATCCTAATCTGACTAGGAAAATAAGCTTCGGTATTTTGGCCATAACTTTCACGTCCAATCTTAGAATGAGGTGATCTAAGACTTGTTAGAAATCTCTTGAAGATACTTACAACTCTTTTCTTTTAAGTTTTTCGAAATTCCAACTAAATCAGTGAGAAAAATACAAAATTTCTTCACTGGTCATAAATTTCCAGATTTATACATCGAGCATGAATTGTGCATTTGCTCTTATATATATATACATATATACATTGAATTGATCTCAAACCAATTCCTAGCATATATATATACACATTGAATTGATCTCACACCAATTCCTATCATACTCAAATATCATAATATGTTATTTATAAATATATAACATATTTATTATTATTTATCACAAAATATTCAAATTTTCTGGGGTTTTACAGGAGAGTAGGACGGAAGGTCCGAACTCCGTGATCATATTGTGTGTTTGCATTATTTATTGCGCACTATCACTCTTGCTTGTTTATTGTATATTTTACCCTTGTGTTAATTTATATATCCTTGCACATATATTGCTCATATCTCATTTGCTAGGATATTTGTTAATAAGTTTTTAATTTAGCATAAATCGGATTAGATTAGCATAAACCTTATTCACCCACCTCTAGGATTCTTTCCTAGTGGCATTAGGGTGCTTTCAATTGGTATCAGAGCTTGGTGCTCTTTGATTTAAGGTCTAACCACCTTGAGTTAAAGATCTAAGTTATCTTTTGTACTAATCTAATTTTGAGATTTATTGCTATCTTGCTTGCATAGATAAATATATATTATGGACATGCATTGTGCACATTGTTTAGGCTATAATCCTAATGTTGCTCCTAGAATAGATAATTTTTCCTATGACCAATGGTGCTCTGGACTTAATATATTTGTTAGATCTAGACATTTTGATTTATGAGAAGTTATTAAAGATGCTTATATTGTGCTCACTTTGGAGAAATCCAAGTGGAGTAAAAATAATAAAAGATTATTTACAATGAACAAGATTTTGTTAGAATATTTGCTAAATGCTTTTGATTCATCTATGTCTAACAAGTTTGTTCATTTTGATAGTGCTTAAACCTTATGAAAATTTATTGAAGCACATCAAGGGGACTTGGAGGTGCCAACAAGCTTTGGAAGCTTCCTCTTCAAGTTCAATTGGAGCATCATGCATACGACCACTAGACGATAGCCCTAGTGTGGTAAGCGAGTCTGATTCCGATGATGATTTAATTATCAATGAACTCGCATGTGTATATAAAAGATTAATGCATGCCTACACTAAGTTTCATAATAATTTTATTTATCTTAAAAGCAAGCATGTAGATTTAAAATCCGATCATGAGAAGCTAGTATCCAAGTTTGATATCATTGTTAAAGAAAATGAAAATCTTAAAGAAAATAATGATATGTTAAATTTGAAAAATAAAAAATTAACCTCATCCATTACTAGCTTATCTCATGCTAAAGATGATGTCATGCTAGAAGTAGAATGCATTAGAAGTAATTTGATTCTTTTAAGAATAACCATACATGCTCTACTTCTATTATCAATGATGTTATGCCTAATGATGAGTTGAATCATGTTAAAAACCGCATATCTTGTTTAGATTCAACCTTAAACACGTTCATTGATAATCACAAGAAGCTTATGGATATGTGTGTCAAGTCTAAGTCAAAATCATCCACTCATTATGCACACATATATATCAAAGTTTACAAATGCTCTATTTGCGATCGAAAAGGTCATTTATCTAAATTTTGCTATGATGCACATAAACATAAGGATACTAATACTCATTGTGCATATCATCAAGTTTCTTCATCACATATACACACACATGCATAAAAAGTACATCATAAGCATGCTCATGTGTATCAATATGATTTTTGTGGACGTTTTGGTCATTTGACCAAATTTTGTTTTGAAATGAAGAGAGTTTCTCATTTGCAAAACAATTTTAAAGAAAAACCTATCTTTACAAATGATTTCCGTGCACCGCTACTTGGTCATAACAAATCATTTAACCCTTTTCATTGTACTTATTGCAACCGAAAGGGTCATTTACATAAATTTTGTTTTGACTGTGTTCGTGTACTAAATGCGTCCAAATGGGTTCATAACCTTAGGGCTTTGAGCTTTAATGATAGGGGTCATATCTCTAGTCTCTTAGGTACCAAGAGTAATTAGGTACCAAAACTTGTTTAATCTTTAAGAACTATTTTTTTTATTTTTTCATGTTCTTAAAGATGATTTTTTAGTTTTTAAAATCTATAGTTCATGATTCTAGTAAGTTTTGAAATCTTAATTTGAACTATGAAAAGTTTGTTTTGATTTGTACTTTTGAATTTATTGTAATTCACTTATATGATGATATTTATGTGTTTGTGCTTATGGATCATCTATTTGTGTTTTATAATGTATTCTTTATGTGGTTTGATCAAGTTCTACAAAGAAAACTTCCTTTATTGTTCAAACATCATTTTGGGTTTAAATTTTGATTTATGATTTCATTTGAGTGATTTGTTTTTATTTGAATTTTTTTTATGATTCTCATATTTTTCTTTCAATTGTTTTTATAAATCTATTTTATACATGGTTTATAGGTTTTTGCCATGAGACACTGTTGGCCTCTTTGTTTTGATGATGTTTAACAAACAATTTACTACTAATGTTGTTTGTCTAGTGTTTGTGCATTCCTATGTATTGTAGACAAACAACGTTGTTGGAGGATGGATGGAATAACGCTTCAACGACGATATCAAATGGAGGTTGGCGGATTTGTGGAGTGAAGCTACGTACAATTCAAGTTAAAGATCAAGTTCAAGCTTCATCCGCAACGTGTACCAAGCTGAGCTACAATGAAGATCAAGATCAAGCTTGGGTAATTTAGTATAGGTTTATATTATGTGTGTTTAATACGTTAAGTTCAATATCTATACACACACATTTATTGATTTCTTCGTATATATATATATATATATATATATATATATATATATATATATAAAGATCAAGTTCAAGCTTCATCCGCAACGTGTACCAAGTCAAGCTTAATTGAAGATCAAGATTGCTTGGGTAATGTAGTTTAGGATTTATATTATGTGTGTTAAGTACTCTAAGCTCAATTATCTATACACACACATTTTATTGGTTTCCTTGTATATATATGTAGTCACATATATATACAACACAAGTTTTAGTTTTCATGTTTATAAATATGAAATTACATGTTTCATATTTATTATTGTGATTTGGTTTATCTACATAGATATGAAACAAATATATTTTCATATACATACTCATAGGTTTCATTTTCTATTTTATTTGTGAAAATATTGTTTGTAGACTTCAATATCAGTTTATACATGTTCTACTAAGTCTATAAAAACATTTTACAAAGTTTTAAAAGTTGGTTTATGTCAAAACATCAAAATTCAAGTATCTCATATTTTCATGTTTTGGACTATTTTGTAAAATGATGATATTTTTCATTTGGGAGGACCTTTCTGATAACCAGTCGCTGTAGCATGTTTATTATCATGTCTACAATCATTCCGCAAAGTTTTACATTTTTTAGAATTTATTTGATATTTTTAAACAGTGTTTCAAAATCAGATATACAGCCTTCAAAACCTGTTTTCTATGTATCAGTATTCGGTCGACCGAACCGGTCGACCGATCATTTGATCTTTCATCACTGGGCGACAGAGAGTCAGGGTTTGGTTTAAGCTGTTTTGGTTTTCACAAGTGGAGGAGATTATCTTCTTGTTTTGGGCTCATATCTCCATCTCTCCATCTTGATATAGAGAAGTTTTCCTAAACTCAACTCTAGCTTTCACTTATAATTATTTGTTAATTATCATTTCTATTAAAGCTAGTTTTATATTTGAGTTTAGTTGATTTGATTTTATTTACTCATTGTTACACACACCCACTTTGAGCTCATTGTATTTGCATACATAGTATATTAGGGTTGTGAGAAATTGTAACATTGAGTTGTGCTTAATTGAGTTCTCATCTATTATAGAGAACAAATTTATATTTGTTACATTGTGAGTGTAGTAAGGTTTTCGGTGAGCTAGAAAACCGAGAGTGTGTTGTGAAGTTTTAGGTGAACTAGAAAACCGATTGTGAGGAGTGACGTTGATCGGTGAGCGTTGAAAACCGATACTGTGAGGTGTAAACATTATTCGGGTGAACATAGAAAACCCGGTTGTGATAGTGGATTTCTCCCCGGGAGTGGGGAGCGGAGACGTAGGACGGAAGGTCCGAACTCCGTGATCATATTGCTTGTTTGAGTTTGTCTTTGGCGTATTTGTTTTTGCATTTATCTTATATCGCCAATTGTGCATTACTCATTTATCTCATCCACTATCTTGTTTAGATTATTTACCCTTGTGTTGTTTATATATCCTTGCATATATCTTTATCATATAGGATATATCTCATTGTTCATATTGCTTATCCTAGCTTATATTCTTGTTGTATTTCATACTTGCTAGGATAACTTGATAATTATTTTTAATTGGCATTTAATCGGATTAGATTAGCATAAGACCCTAATCATCCCCCCTTAGGGTCTAACAGACACTATTTCATGATGACATATCTAATAGTGTTCTTATTGTCTTTTTGAATGTGAGTGAATTTTAGCATGTTTACGCTTGCTCACATGTTCACCTTATACTTTATTTCATATATTCCATAAGGCATTTTGATAGGGGGAGCTTTTCCCTATATTTGTTTTTATACTCATCGTGCTTATTTGTAGGGGACCTTTCGCTCTCTTCATTCTTTTGGTTTCTCCTTTTTGATGTTGTCAAAGGGGGAGAAACATTGTGATTATGTATTTCTTGTTTATATGCATGATAATTATAATTTGTATATTCTTTTTCTTTCATGCATGTATATCTTTTTTAAATTATTTGTCATCATCAAAAAGGGGGAGATTGTTGGGTCCTTTTGTTTTGATGATGATTTACAAATAATTTATATCTAATATTATTCGTCTAGTGTTTGTATTTTGTATCTATTCTAGGCAAACAATAAGTTGGATGTTGGATGGAATTGCGCCATAACAATCATATCAAATGGAGGTTGACGGAAATAGTGGAGTGAAGCAATACAATTCAATTTAAAGATTTAAGTTTAAGCTTCATCCGCAACTTTACCAAGTCGAGCTATATTGAAGACCTTCAAGCTTGGGTATATAGTTTATAGTATTTGTAGTATATGTTTATACTTGTGTGTTAATACTTTAAGCTCATATTATTCACACACACATATTTGTTGATTTTATCAAAATATAGGTGTTTTTGGTAAAATATTATTTTATTAGTTTATAGACTTTAATATCATTTTATACATAGTTTATTAAGTCTATAAAACTATTTTACAAAGTTTCAAAACATGGTTTATGTCAAAACATTACATTTCAAGTATATTAAGTTGGCATGTTTTGAACATTTTTGTAAAATCACAAGTTTTCATATTGTGAAGTGAAATTCCAAAAATTCATTTTGTAACATGTTAATTTACATTTTTACAATAATTTTCCAAAGTTTTATATTTTTTGGAATTTATTTGCTATTTTTTAAGGCACTTCACAGTTGGTTTTTACTATTCAAATCAGGCTGATAGAGTGTTATCAGTCGACTGATACATGTGTTCAGTCGACTGATAAAAACATATGAAATTATTAAAAAGCCTTTGATTCTTTTTAGTTGACTGATCAGTCGACTGATGAGGTCATCTGTCGACTGATTAGTCGACTAATAAGCTCATAACGCCTAGTTTTGTTCTATTTCCAGATTTTTAGTTTTTAACTAGTTTACTAAATAATTTATTTCTCTCAAATGGGAAGTGATATTCATTAAATTCTTTCTATAACATGTTCATCTACATGTTTAGAAATTTTTATCAAAATTACATGATTTTTGGAGTTGATTTACTATTTTTAATTGATTTTATAAAATCAGATACGCAAAATTCCTGAATCTGCCAAATCTGGAACTGTCGACTTCATCAGTCGACCGACACACTGTAGTCAGTCGACTGATGACATTTTTTCAGCATATAACAGCTAGTTTTCCAAATTTTTTCTTTTTATGATTTTTCTTGTGTTTTTATTGGTTTTTGGGGTTGTTTCATGAGCTTATATATACCCCATGCCCTCATACTTCTGAGGTAACAAAAAGAAATATTTTAAACAAGATTAAGAGTATTTTAACAAGGGTTTAAGTTTTAGTTTGAGTTTGTTTAAGAAGTTTTTAAGTATTTTCAAGTTTTGGTTTGTGAAGATAATTTCACAAGAGCTAGAGGAGATCATCCATTGGTGTTTGAGCATTTAACTCTTCTCCCTCTCTCTTGTCATCATATAGAGAAGTTTTTCTAAACTCAATCTAGCTATTTTATATATTTGATTTTCATATTCATAAGCTAGAATTTATTCGAGTTTAGTTTTGATTTATTGAATCTCATTGTTACACACACCCACTTGAGCTTTTAGTATTTTCATACATAGTATAATTGGGGTTGTGAGAGATTATAACTTTGAGTTGTGCTTAATTGAGTTCTCACCTTGTTTAGAGAACAATCATTTGTTGTTAGTGTGCTTAATTGTGAGGATTCACTTTATAATAAACTAGTACACCAAGAGGAGTGTGTGGTGAGAGACGGGGTCGTCCTAAGAGGAGAGGGGTAGGTGGTAATACCTAGAGAGAGGTTGTAATTCCTAACACTTGAGGGAGACATGGGCTAGAGACCAACACTTGAGGTGGTAGTTAGTGTAGTAACATTATGAGATTGTGAACGTTGATCAGTAAGCGTTAGAAACCGATATTGTGTAGTGTAAACATTTTCGGGTGATCGTTGAAAACCCAGTGTGATAGTGGATTTCTCCCTGAGAGTGGGGAGCGGAGAGTAGGACGAAAGGTCCGAACTCCGTGATCATATTGTATGTTTGCTTTATTTATTGCGCACTATCACTCTTGTTTGTTTATTGTTTATTTTACCCTTGTGTTAATTTATATATCCTTGCACATATATTGCTCATATCTCATTTGCTAGGATATTTGTTAATAAGTTTTTAATTTAGCATAAATCGGATTAGATTAGTATAAACATTATTCACCCTCCTCTAGGATTCTTTTCTAGTGGCATTAGGGTGCTTTTAATTGGTATCAGAGCTTGGTGCTCTTTGATTTAAGGTCTAACCACCTTGAGTTAAAGATATAAGTTATCTTTTGTACTAATCTAATTTTGAGATTTATTGTTATCTTGCTTGCATAGATAAATATATATTATGGACATGCATTGTGCACCTAATTTAGGCTATGATCCTAATGTTGCTCCTAGAATAGATAATTTTTCCTATGACCAATGGTGCTCTGGACTTAATATATTTGTTAGATCTATACATTTCGATTTATGAGAAGTTATTAAAGATGCTTATATTGTGCTCACTTCGGAGAAATCCAAGTGGAGTAAAAATGATAAAAGATTATTTATAATGAACAAGATTTTGTTAAAATATTTGCTAAATACTTTTGGTTCATCTATGTCTAACATGTTTGTTCATTTTGATAGTGCTTACACCTTATGAAAATTTATTGAAGCACATCAAGGGGACTTGGAGGTGCCAACAAGCTTTGGAAGCTTTCTCTTCAAGTTCCATTGGAGCATCATGCACACGACCACTAGACGATAGCCCTAGTGTGGTAAGCGAGTCTGATTCCGATGATGATTTATCTATCAATGAACTCGCATGTGTATATAAAAGATTAATGCATGCCTACACTATGTTTCATAATAATTTTATTGATCTTAAAAGTAAGCATGTAGATTTAAAATCCGATCATGAGAAGCTAGTATCCAAGTTTGATATCATTGTTAAAGAAAATAAAAATCTTAAAGAAAACAATGATATGTTAAATTTGAAAAATAAAAAATTAACCTCATCCATTACTAGCTTATCTCATGCTAAAGATGATGCCATGCTAGAAGTAGAATGTATTAGAAGTAATTTGATTCTTTTATGAATAACCATACATGCTCTACTTCTATTATCAATGATGTTATGCCTAATGATGAGTTGAATCATGTTAAAAACCGCATATATTGTTTAGATTCAACCTTAAACATGTTCATTGATAATCACAAGAAGCTTATGGATATGTGTGTCAAGTCTAAGTCAAAATCATCCACTCATTATGCACACATATATAGCAAAGTTTACAAATGCTTTATTTACGACCGAAAAGGCCGTTTATCTAAATTTTGCTATGATGCACATAAACATAAGAATACTAATACCCATTGTGCATCTCATCAAGTTTCTTCATCACATGTCTATGATGCACATAAACATAAGAATACTAATACCCATTGTGCATCTCATCAAGTTTCTTCATCACATGTACACACACATGCACAAAAAGTACATCATAAGCATGCTCATGTGTATCAATGTGATTTTTGTGGATGTTTTGGTCATTTGACCAAATTTTGTTTTGATATGAAGAGTGTTTCTCATTTGCAAAACAATTTATAAGAAAAACCTATTTTTAAAAATGATTTCCGTGCACTGCTACTTGGTCATAACAAATCATTTAACCCTTTTCATTGCACTTATTACAACCGGAAGGGTCATTTACATAATTTTTGTTTTGACCGTGTTCGTGTACTAAATGCACCCAAATGGGTTCATAACCTTAGGGCTTTGAGCTTTAATGATAGGGGTCATATCCCTAGTCTCATAGGTACCAAGAGTAATTGGGTACCAAAACTTGTTTAATATTTAAGAACTATTTTTTTTCATGTTCTTAAAGATGATTTTTTAGCTTTTCAAATTTATAGTCACTACTAGAAAATGGGTTATTAACTACGGATATTTAGCGACGGAATATTCCGTCGCTATAACATGACTTATAGCGACAGAATTTCCGTCGCTATTTAACCGTAGGAAAATATTGTCATAGCGACGTAAAATGTTGTTTTAGCGACTAAACTTTTCTGTCGCTAAAATATTAACGACAATCTACACTTCCGTCGGTAAATATCTATATAGCGACGGAATTTCCATCGCTAAAACAATTTTTAACGACGGAATAATCCGTCGCTAAAGATTTTGGGTGGGAAAAAAATTTCGGGCGCGGGCGCCCAAAATTTTGGGCACCCCGCGCCCGTTTTTACCGAGATCAACCCCCCTTTCTCTCAGAACCCGAGACCCCCCCCC
>NC_033797.1:113156272-113170612 GCF_001876935.1 Asparagus officinalis
AGGTTGAGGGTTAGGGTTAGGCGAGGGTGAGGGTGAGCGTAGGGGTGATGGTGAGGTTGAGGGTTAGGGTTAGGGTTAGATGAGGGTGAGGGTTAAGGTTAGGGTTAGGGGGTGAAGGTGAGGGTGAGGGTTAGGGTTATGTGAGGGTGAGTGTGGGGGTGATGGTGAGGTTGAGGGTTAGGGTTAGGGTTAGTGTAGGGGTGAGGGTGGGGGTGATGCTGAGGGTGAGGGTTAGGGTTAGGGTTAGGGTTAGGGTTAGGGTTAAGGGTTAGGGTTAGGGTTAGGGTTAGGGGAGGGTGAAGGTGAGGGTGAGGGTTAGGGTTATGGTTAGGTGAGGGTGAGCGTAGGGGTGATGGTAAGGTTGAGGTTGAGGGTTAGGGTTAGATGAGGGTTAGGGTTATGTGAGGGTGAGTGTGGGGGTGATGGTGAGGTTGAGGGTTAGGGTTAGGGTTAGTGTAGGGGTGAGGGTGGGGGTGATGCTGAGGGTTAGGGTTAGGGTTAGGGTTAGGGTTAGGGTCAGGGGAGGGTGATGGTGAGGGTTAGGGTTAGGGTTATGGTTAGGTGAGGGTTAGCGTAGGGGTGATGGTAAGGTTGAGGTTGAGGTTTAGGGTTAGATGAGGGTTAGGGTTATGTGAGTTAGGGTTAGGGTTAGGGTTAGGGTTGGGGTGATGCTGAGGGTTAGGGTTAGGGTTAGTGTAGGGGTCAGGGTGGGGGTGATGCTGAGGGTTAGGGTTAGGGTTAGGGTTAGGGTGGAGGGTGAGGGTTAGGGTTAGGGTTAGGTGATCGAGGGTGAGGTGAGTGTTAGGTGATCGAGGGTGGGGTGAGGGTGAGGGGTGATCGAGGGTGAGGGTTAGGGTTCGGTGAGGGTTAGGGTTAGGGTTAGGCGAGGGTTAGGGCTAGGGTTAGGGTTAGGGTTAGGGTTCGATTAGGGTTAGGGTTTGGGTTTGGGTTTGGGTTAGGATTAGGGTTAGAGGAGGGTTAGGTGAGGGTGGAGGTGATGGTGAGGGTGAGGAGATTCCTTCGCTAAAACAGTTTTTAACGACGGGATAATCCGTCGCTAAAACTTATCAATCAAAGGACAATATCTTATCCTTATCTCCCGCCTACTTTTGTGCATGAGGAGATTTTGTGAGGTTGAGGTTGAGGGTTGGGTTTAGGTTTAGGGTTAGGGGATGGTGAAGGTGAGGTTTAGGGTTAGGGTTAGGGTGATGGTTACAATGAGGGTGAGGTGATTGTGAGGGGTTATCGTAACTATTTTATCGCTAATTACATAGAAATTGCACACACTGTACACTCATATTTTCGAGCCGTAGAATACCCCGTCCAATAAATACTATATATAATCTCTTTATTTACTTGTCACATACGCGTACAGGATTGTTGGCGGATACGATACCATCGTGTTCAGTCCGATAACCTTTCCGTACTCGTATGTGACAGAGGGCTTATATATAAATATTTATTGGATCTGTCCAGTTTGGACGGGTTAGGTATGTAAACATGGCGTGCATATGTATTTACGTGTGTTCTTGTGTACTTTCTTTTCGTCAGAGTTTCGGCGGTGCTTACTCGTTGTTCTCCGTGTACTATAGTGTACTCGAAGAACAGCGGGTAGGTGCTGTTGAAATTTTGACGAAATAAAAGTATACTTGAACACACGTAAATACATATACACGCTACGTTTACATACCTAATGGGATAGAAGCCTTCCTCTGACAGCCGATCACACACACTTGTCCTATAACTTAAAATGATATATGTAGGGATATGCTCACTTCCATTAATTTTTAAATTCTAGATGCGGACAATTCCTGACAAATCGTTCATGGGCATACCACGTGATCGAAGGCATCTAGACACTCGATACAAGGATGGGATAGAAGCTTTCTTAGCCTACTCTGACACCAACCCTCTACGGTCACTCAGCGGGTTGATTTTTTGTCCTTGTAAGAATTGTAGGAATGATAAAATGCTCACTAGGAGTGACGTAAGTTTCCATCTGTCAATCAATGGATTTGATAGCTCTTATGTATTTTGGAGTCATCACGGTGAAGGCGTCCCGGTGATGCAATTAGAGGAAGAGTTTACTGATGTCGACAATCCGACAATTGACACAACTGATATGTTGGAAGATATTCTTACCGTGCCGTCTTCGAGTGATGTTAACACTACTGATATGTTTCAAGATGTAGCCCGATTGATGAGACTTGTTGAAAAAAACGAGTCACCGTTATACGAGGGTTGCACCGAGTTCACAAGGCTTTCTTTTATGCTGAGGCTTCTTCATATCCAAACACTCAGAGGGATGGCTGTTACACATTTCGAGATGTTATTAGACTTGCTCAGGAAAGTCATTCCAGGTAGCGAGAAGAGCATCCCCGCAACTTATTATGAAGCTCACAAGATTGTTGATACCCTGGGTCTTGATTACAAAAAGATAGACGCCTGTCCTAATGACTGCATCTTGTACAATAAGGGTAATGAAGGTCTAGAGGAATGTCCGACGTGTCATGTATCACGCTGGAAAGAACATACGGGCACATCTGAAGGCATATCATCCAATAAACAGAGCAGAATCCCTGTGAAGGTTCTCCGATATTTTCCAATTATTCCTAGGCTGCAGAGGTTTTATATGTCTGCCGAGCTGGCTGAGAATATGCGATGGCATTCGACCGATCGTAAAGAGGACGGGAAATTGAGACATCCTGCTGATGGTGAGGCATGGAAGCACATCGATCGTATATACCCTGACTTTGGTAAGGAGTCTCGGAATATTAGGCTGGGGCTTGCTAGCGACGGATTTAATCCGTTTGGAGTAATGAGCTCTGCTTGGTCTACCTGGCCAGTGTTGCTCACACCGTACAACCTGCCGCCGTCGATGTGCATGAAGCAGCCATACATGATACTGTCACTCTTGATCCCTGGAAGATATTCTCCTGGAAATGACATTGATGTTTTCCTTCAACCATTAATTGACGACTTGAAGCTTCTCTGGGATGAAGGTGTCAGCACTTACGATGCTTATGGTAAGGAGGCTTTCTGTATGCGTGCAATGGTCATGTGGACAATTAATGACTTTCCAGCATATGCTAACTTGTCTGGATGGTCGACGAAGGGTCAGATTGCTTGTCCGGTTTGCATGTCAGATTATGAGGGAAAGTTCCTGAAATACAGCCGTAAGTTCTGTTATTGGCAACACAGAAGATGGTTACCTACAGGGCACAAGTTCAGAAAGTTAGTAGGAAAGTTCGACGGCAATCCAGAAAACAGACCGGCACCACCAAGGCTGACCGGGGAAGAAATATTTGAGCTTCTACATCCTCTACCTAAAAAAATATTTGGAAAGAAAAGATTCAACAAAGAAAATCCATTTGGGGTTAGGAGAAAAATATTGAAGCAAAATTGGAAGGGAAGGGGAAAGGGTAAGCAAACAAGGATGAGAAATAAACCTCGCACTGTCCAATCGCATGTGCGTGTCTCTAAGGGTACTGAACTTCCGCATGGATGGTCAAAATTCAGCATATTTTATCAATTGCCATATTGGAGAAGTTTAAAAATACGTCACAACTTGGATGTCATGCACATCGAGAAGAACATATGCGAGAATCTCTTGAACACTTTGTTGCAGGACGGGAAAAAAATCAAAAGATGACTTAAGGGCACGTCGAGACCTAGCAGAATTGAACATCCGTCCCGAACTGCAAGCTATAGATAAGGGTGACGGAAAGTTTGTACTCCCAGCCTCCCGTGTCACACTGTCGAAGGATGAGATCCATAATATGTGTTTATTTCTAAAGTCCGTGAAGACACCGGATGGTTATGCTTCAAACATTTCAGCAAATGTGCATATTGAGGACAGGAAAATTTTGGGACTCAAGACACATGACCATCATATTCTATTGCATCAACTTCTCCCGGTTGCGTTGCGACATGCTGAGAAGGAACTCGCGATGGTGGTAATAGAATATTGCGGTTTCTTCAAGCAGTTGTGCTCCAAGGTGATTGATGTCAGGGAGTTTGAAGAATTAGAGGGACGTGTAGCCAATACACTGTGTAAAATGGAAATTCTATTTCCACCCTCGTTCTTTACGGTCATGGTGCATCTCACAATACATTTAGCATATGAAGCCTGCATCGCAGGACCAGTTCAATATCGCTAGATGTACCATGTGGAGAGGTATTTATTATTATAATGCTCAATTAATATTTGTTAAATTACGTTACTCAGTTTTATTTTGTCACAAATCATGAAACTATATGCTTGTAGGTATTTGGGTTTCATGAAACATTTGATGCATAATCGTGCACGTCCTGAAGGATCGATAGCAGAGAACTATATAAGTAATGAGAGTTTGAATTTCATCTCTTGTTACTTGCGGGGTGTGGAGATAAGGCTCAACCGTCCCTAACGAATAATTGACGAAATATTCTATAATGATCGTGGGGAGGACACTAGATTCTCCAGAATGGAGCTAGATCAAGCCCACACATATATCTCGAGCAATGATACCACATTTAACATATACGCGGCGTAAGTATTTAACTGTTTGAATCAGATCATATCACATCACAATAACTATCTCTATTTAACTGTTATAAATGATTTTATTCTAGGCTTCACATCCGATATGTCTAGACTATTCTTAAATGCAGAACAAAAAACAAAAGAGTTATGGACACACACTCTAGACAATTCCCTGCATGGCTGAAGGGTGAAGTAAGATTTATTTACATTTCTGATTCGTATATCAAATATGTGCCTGCCAACAGATATTTAAACTATTTGTTTCTTTTCTTAAAGGTTGACCGACGTATTACGAATGGGGTTAACCTGTCTGAGAAAATATGTTTATATGCCAGAGGTCCTTCTAACGTGGTTAAGCGTTATGGAGGCTACTGTATCAACGGCTTTAGGTTTAACACCATCGGTTTCAAAGAGAGACGATAAACGCAAAATAGCGGTGTGTTCTGCTCCTTCTCGCAACTGTCATACGCTAGTTCAAAAGATCTAAATCCGATACAAGGTGAAATCTATTGCTACGGTCAGGTAGAAGACATTGTGGAGATTTTCTATGGGATTAATAACGAAGTCAGACATGTGATGTTTAAGGTTCGTTGATGTGAGCTGAAAAAGGCGAAGGATGACTACGGTTACACACTCGTTAATCTTAACAAGGAAATATATCAGACTAAAAAGTACATGTTAGCTACTCACGCCAAACAATGCTTTTATGTCAAAGATATAATGAAAAATGACGAATGGGTTGTCCTTAAGAATCTGCCTAGATCCTACATTTATGAAGCCGTGTCTGACGAAGATCACGAAGATGTTATCTTGGCCGACGAAACAGTTGCCGAGTTTTCCTTGACACAAAATAATCTGGTGGATGAAATTACACTGGCGCGCCCTGATGTACCTGCGATTATATGTGAGCCAAGGCGTAAAGTCAAAAAACGAGTCCACGGTAGAGTCGATAAAACTATAAGGACAGTCCTTTTGTCGGCACGCACACGGTCGCAGGCTAACCGCACACGGTCGCAGAGTAGAGCCTCAACATCATCATAAGGACATGTATCAGTTTGTGTCATGTATTATAGTATTGCCTTTATATTATCTGTTTGACTGGTTATCATGTATCAGTTTTTGTCATGTATTATAGTATTGCCTTTATATTATCTGTTTGACTGGTTATCATGTATCAGTTTTTGTCATGTATTATAGTTTTGTTGGGTACTCATTATGTTTTCAAAGTATAGATGACAAAAGGATTACGTAAGAGAGCGCTTGAGAGACTTATTGGTAGACATTCTGGAGGCGACGCACATGGCTCTACGTCAGGTATTTTTATTTATTTATTATATCTGTACATTTCTATAAACTATTAATACGAGCCTAACATTATTTTTTCACATTTCCTACGCAGGCCGCATCGCTGCTACACATGACGGGCCGCCACAGGACACAGGACGAGGAGATGCTCCACCTGATGCGGAGACACTCGTTGATCCTGCCCAGCATGCAGAGATGCCGCCGTCGCCTCCTCAGGCTGCAGATGTATTGGAGGAGCGCCGATATGAGCCATATAGCGCAGCTGTAGAAGCTGCGCCACTACCGCCGGATTCTATTCCGGATCAGCGAGCCCACGACCCGGCCAAGGTGAAGGAGGATTGGGATGCTTATCATGATTTGCGACTTATCGCACAGCAGAGGTATGAACAAGCAAGGCGTAGATGCCTCGAATTGAAAGGTGTGTATAGATTTTTATAGTTTATATGTTAATATTTTAATTTGTATTATCGATATTGATTGATTTATATTTCGCCTGAATTTCATTTTTTCGTAGGTACCGAGCGACCTACTAGGCGCGGCCGCAGTGGTACCAAGACACAGAACCTCATCCCAGATATTCATCGGAGGGCCGTGATCCGATGGGAGAACGGCGTGCCTGTCGGGCTATTTGCTAACTCCTTCAACAATTTCCTCGCCGCTTTAGCCAGGAGACATGATTTCTTCAACATATTTTTGACGTGGAAGTCGCAGCGGATTGATGCGCTGGTGGCTTGTTAGAGATATATATGTGTGAGTCATTTATTTTAATTCTCATAATTATTAGTCATTTTATTATTTTGTTTAACACACTGATTTGTATCTCTTTTTTCATTGTATGCTGAAGCGATTTTTCTTTCTTGACGATTACGCTTATGCCAGAGGTGGTGGTTTGAGCTAAAGAAAAAATATTTTATTCAAAGAACAGAAGATTGGGAGCGTTACTGGCATCTTGACGAGCGCGTAGATGGAGTAGATTTTTTTGCACTTTGCGATTATTGGGACACGGCCGAAATTCAGGTATTATTGAAGTATATATTTCCGTTTATTGTTTGAAATTCTATATTATATCTTTTTAACATTGTTTTGCAGGATCAAGCTGAAACAGCAAGGAGGAACCGCAATGCGCCCCGCAGTTACGAGCATCACGGGGGCTCCAGGTCCTTCAGCCAGCATTATCATCAATTGGCGCTTGAGGTATATAATATATTAGCTCTTAGGTTATCAATTTGAGTATAATTTATGTGTTATGAGTTAATGATATATGTGAATAAAATAGGGAAGGGGAGAACTCGGGCATTTTGCTGATCGTATTCTGACTGGTTGGAATCCAAATTACGCCGATGAAGTGAAGAAAGCGCAGAACCGGGATCTGGCTGTAAGTAGCAGTTAATTTGTATATTTAATTTTTATAACAATGCATTTTAAATGTGTTAGAATTGACCTGGTTGTTTTGGTATATCACAAGAGAAATTACATGCTAAGGTGCAGGAGCAATTATCACAGACTCAGGTCGATTCTAACATTCCGACCCGATTAAGTAGAGAGGAGGAGGATAGCATCATTGAGACGGTCATTGGACCGAGTAGGAAGAACAGATACAGGTGGAGAGGATCCGAACATCGGCCATACGAGTCCAGTAGCACCTACGAGTCTGCAGCTCCACCAGGATGCAGTTCTTCTCAAGACCCGACTATGGAGCAGCGGATGAAAGCGATGGAAGATTGGCAGTCGCGTCGGGAGTCGGAGCTAATCCAGATGGCGGAGGAAGAACGGAGGCGCCGGGAGCAGAGGGAGCTGGAATTCGCCCAGTTCATATCGACTCTGCCTTCTGATTCTCAAGAGGCATATAGGAGACGATTTTTGGCGGATCAGGTAATATATATATATTTCTTTTTTAATTAAATGAATTAAATATAAAATTCTTACTTAGTTACGAGTATGCCATGTGACTAAATGATATCACACAAACTGTTACACACAAACTATATCTCTCTCCCAAACACAACTAAAATTATATACTTAATGTTTTTATGTGATGGTGGTGTTGATGGTGCGTGCATGCGTAGCGATGGTTGTATTGGATAGTGAGTTGGTTAGTTAGTTGTTATTTTGTTTTGTTGTGGGGCGTTCGTGTGTAGGGTCGTTGGTTATGTTGTTGGTTGGTGGGTGTTTTCGTCGTGGTGGTGGTGGTGGTGGTGATGATGATGGAGGGGGAGGGGGTGGGGGGGTGAGGTTAGAGTGTGTGCGTGCGTTGTTAAAAACATGTGCGTGCTTGCGTATAATACATAAATATATGCCATGATACTCTCTCTGAATCATATAACATGTAAGAATATGCCATGATACTCTATTATTGCTATACTTGCATGTCATGCCTTATTATTTTATAATTTGTTACTTTACTGTAAAATTCAGTTTTTGATGATGTACGTATTGCTCTATAACGTTTTATTTATATTTTTAGGCTGGGACTTCTCGACAAGGTGGAGTTGGTGATGAGGATGATGATGATCGGGACTGAGTTTATTTGTTTTAACATTAAAAACAATGGGTGTGCTGTATAAACATTTCTAATGTTGGGATATTTATTATGTTTTTAGTGAAATAATTGTTATATATGCGTGAAATATGTGTTATATGTGCTTGTGTTGTGTAAATTTATTGTACATGTTATTGTTGTGAAATATATTGTACAGGAATTTCTAATTTTCAAAAAAAAAATTAAAAAATTTCAGATGACTTTTAGCGACGGATATTCTGTCGCTAAAAGAACTTATAGCGACGGAAAACTGACACGCCAGACATGCACTAATACAGCTTTCGGCGACGGATTTTCCGTCGCTATAAATATTGGCGACGGGAAAATGTATAGCGACAGAATCTGCCGTCGCCAAAAAGTATAGAATATAGCGACGGATTTTCCGTCGCCAAAAATTATAGCGACGGTTAAGTGTATAGCGACGGAAAATACCGTCGTCAAAAAATTATACATAAACGACGGATTTTCCGTCGCTATATAACCGTCGCTGATATTTAGCGACGGATTTGCCGTCGCTAAAGGTAGATTTACCTACCCTTATAATAGTGACGGCTTTTTAGCGACGGAATTTCTTTTTTTCCGTCGCTAAAACTTTTAGCGACGGATTTTGGACTTTTTGTGACGGATTTGTCCGTCGCCAATAGTCCCCTTTGCAGTAGTGAGTTCATGATTCTAGTATGTTTTGAAATCTTAATTTGAACTATGAAAAGTTTGTTTTGATTTGTGCTTTTGAATTTATTGTAATTCACTTATATGATGATATTTATGTGTTTATACTTATGGATCATCTATGTGTGCTTTATAATGTATTCTTTATGTGGTTTGATCAAGTTCTCCAAAGAAAACTTCCTTTATTGATCAAACATCGTTGTGGGTTTAATTTTTGATTTATGATTTCATTTGAGTGATTTGTTTTTATTTGAAATTTTTTTTCATGATTCTCATGTTTTTCTTTCAATTGTTTTTATAAATCTATTTTATACATAGTTTATAGGTTTTTGCCATGAGACACTATTTCATAATGACATATCTAATTGTCTTCTTATTACTTTTTTGAATGTGAGTGAATTTTAGCATGTTTATGCTTGCTCACATGTTTGCCTTATACTTTATTTCATATATTCCATAAAGAATTTTGATAGGGGAAGCTTTTTCCTATATTTATTTTTATACTCACAGTGCTTATTTGTAGGGGGAGCTTTCGCTCTCTTCATTCTTTTGGTTTCTCCTTTTTGATGTTGTCAAAGGGGGAGAAACATTGTGAGTATGTATTTCTTGTTTATATGCATGATAATTATAATTTGTATATTCTTTTTCTTTCATGCATGTATATCTTTTTGTAAATTGTTTGTCATCATCAAAAAGGGGGAGATTATTGGGTCCTTTTATTTTGATGATGATTTACAAATAATTTATATCTAATATTATTCGTCTAGTGTTTATATTTTGTATCTATTCTAGGCAAACAATAAGTTGGATGTTGGATGGAATTGCGCCATAACAATCATATCAAATGGAGGTTGACGGAAATAGTGGAGTGAAGCAATACAATTCAATTTAAAGATTCAAGTTTAAGCTTCATCCGTAAGTTTACTAAGTCGAGCTATGTTGAAGACCTTCAAGCTTGGGTATATAGTTTATAGTATTTATAGTATAGGTTTATACTTGTGTGTTAATACTTTAAGCTCATATTATTCACACACACATATTTGTTGATTTTATCAAAATATAGGTGTTTTTGGTAAAATATTATTTTATTAGTTTATAGACTTTAATATCATTTTATACATAGTTTATTAAGTCTATAAAATTATTTTACAAAGTTTCAAAACATGGTTTATGTCAAAACATTACATTTCAAGTATATTAAGTTTGCATGTTTTGAACATTTTTGTAAAATAACAAGTTTTCATATTGTGAAGTGAAATTCCAAAAATTCATTTTGTAACATGTTCATTTACATGTTTACAATGATTTTCCAAAGTTTTACATTTTTTGGAATTTATTTGCTATTTTTTAAGGCACTTCAAAGTTGGTTTTTACTATTCAAATCAGGCTAATACAGTGTTGTCAGTCGACTGATACATGTGTTCAGTCGACTGATAAAAACACCTGGAATTATTAAAAAGCTACTGATTCTTTTCAGTTGACTGATCTGTTAACTGATGAGGTCATCGGTCGACTGATTAGTCGACTGATAAGCTCATAACGGCTAGTTTTGTACTATTTTTAGATTTTTAGCTTTTAAGTTGTTTACTAAATAATTTATTTCTCTCAAATAGGAAGTGATATTCATTAAATTCTTTCTACAACATGTTTAGAAACTTATCTAAAAATTGCATAATTTTTGGAGTTGATTTACTATTTTTAATTGATTTTATAAAATCAGATACGCAAAATTCCAGAATCTGCTAAATCTGGAACTGTCGATTTCATCAGTCGACCGACGCACTGTAGTCAGTTGACTGATGGCCTTTTTTTAGCATATAACAGCTAGTTTTCCAGATTTTTTCTTTTTGTGATTTTTCTTGTGTTTTTATTGGTTTTCGGGGTTGTTTCATGAGCCTATATATACACCATGCCCTCATACTTCTGAGGTAACAAAAAAAATATTTTAAACAAGATTAAGAGTATTTTAACAGGGGTTTAAGTTTTGGTTTGAGTTTGTTTAAGAAGTTTTTAAGTATTTTTAAGTTTCGATTTATGAAGAAAATTTCACAAGAGCTAGAGGAGATCATCTATTGGTGTTTGAGCATTTAACTCTTCTCCCTCTCTCTTGTCATCATATAGAGAAGTTTTTCTAAACTCAATCTAGCTATTTTATATGTTTGATTTTCATTTTCATAAGCTAGAATTTATTTGAGTTTAGTTTTGATTTATTGAATCTCATTGTTACACACACCCACTTGAGCTTTTAGTATTTTTATACATAGTATAATTGGGGTTGTGAGAGATTATAACTTTGAGTTGTGCTTAATTGAGTTTTCACCTTATTTAGTGAACAATCATTTGTTGTTAGTGTGCTTAATTATGAGGATTCACTTTGTAATATACTATTACACTAAAAGGAGTGTGTGGTGAGAGACGGGGTCGTCCTAAGAGGAGTGGGGTAGGTGGTAATACCTAGAGAGATGTTGTAATTCCTAACACTTGAGGGAGACACGGGCTAGAGACCAACACTTGAGGTGGTAGTTAGTGTAGTTACATTATGAGATTGTGAACGTTGATCGGTAAGCGTTAGAAACCGATATTGTGTAGTGTAAATGTTTTTGGGTGATCGTTGAAAACCCGGTGTGATAGTGGATTTCTTCCTGAGAGCGGGGAGCGGAGAGTAGGACGGAAAGTCCGAACTCCGTGATCATATTGTGTGTTTGCATTATTTATTGCTCACTATCACTCTTGTTTGTTTATTGTTTATTTTACCCTTGTGTTAATTTATATATCATTGCACATATATTGCTCATATCTCATTTGCTAGGATAATTGTTAATAAGTTTTTAGTTTGACTTAAATCGGATTAGATTAGCATAAACCTTATTCACCCCCCTCTAGGGTTCTTTCCTAGTGGCATTAGGGTGCTTTCAATTGGTATCAGAGTTTGGTGCTCTTTGATTTAAGATCTATCCATCTTGAATTAAAGATCCAAGTTATCTTTTATGCTAATCTAATTTTTAGATTTATTGTTATCTTTTTTGCATAGATAAATATGTATTATGGACATGCATTATGCACCTTGTTTAGGCTATGATCCTAATGTTGCTCCTAGAATAGATAATTTCCCATATGACCAATGGTGCTCTAGACTTAATATATTTGTTAGATCTAGATATTTCGATTTATGGGAAGTTATTAAAGATGCTTATATTGTGCCCATTTTGGAGAAATCCAATTGGAGTAAAAATGATAAAAGATTATTTACAATGAACAAGATTTTATTAGAATATTTGCTAAATGCTTTTGATTCATCTATGTCTAACAAGTTTGTTCATTTTGATAGTGCTTGCACCTTATGAAAATCTATTGACGCACATCAAGGGGACTTGGAGGTGCCAACAAGCTTTGGAGGCTTCCTCTTCAAGTTCCATTGGAGCATCTTGCACACGACCACTAGGCGATAACCCTAGTGTGGTAAGCGAGTCTAATTCCGATGATGATTTATCTATCAATGAACTCGCATGTGTATATAAATGGTTAATGCATGTCTACACTAAGTTGCATAATAATTTTATTGATCTTAAAAGCAAGCATGTAGATTTAAAATCCGATCATGAGAAGCTAGTATCCAAGTTTGATATCATTGTTAAGGAAAATAAAAATCTTAAAGAAAACAATGATATGTTAAATTTAAAAAATAAAAAATTAACCTCATCCATTACTAGCTTATATCATGCTAAAGATGATGTCATGCTAGAAGTAGAATACATTAGAAGTAAATTTGATTCTTTTAAGAATAATCATACATGTTCTACTTCTATTATCAATGATGTTATGCCTAATGATGAGTTGAATCATGTTAAAAACCGCATATCTTGTTTAGATTCAACCTTAAACACGCGCATTGATAATCACAAGAAGCTTATGGATATGTGTGTCAAGTCTAAGTCAAAATCATCCACTCATTATGCACACATATATAGCAAAGTTTACAAATGCTCTATTTGCGACCAATATTATGTAGTGTAAACATTTTTGGGTGATCGTTGAAAACCCGGTGTGATAGTGGATTTCTCCCTCGGAGTTGGGAGCGGAGAGTAGGACGGATGGTCCAAACTCTGTGATCATATTGTGTGTTTGTATTATTTATTGGGCACTATTGCATTATTTATTGGGCACTATCACTCTTATTTGTTTATTGTTTATTTTACCCATGTGTTAATTTATATATCCTTACACATATATTGCTCATATCTCATTTACTAGGATATTTGTTAATAAGTTTTTAATTTGGTATAAATCGGATTAGATTAGCATAAACCTTATTCACCCTCCTCTAGGGTTCTTTGCTAGTGGCATTAGGGTTCTTTTAACTCTTTGTTTACACACACAACCATTGAGCTTATTGTATTTGCATACATTGTATAATTGGGTTGTGGGATTGTGTGACTTAGAGAGTGAGCTTACAATTTGTTCTCATCTATTGTAGAGAACAAACACTTTGTATTTTTGATTAATTTGTGAGATCACATTGTAATACACTTGTACACCGAGGGGAGTGTGTGGTGAGAGACGGGGTCATCCCAAGAGGAGTGGCATCTGTAGTTAAGCCTAGGGAGAGGTTATAAATCTGAGTACTTGAGGGAGACACGGGCTAGAGACCAACACTTAGAGGGTGTAGCGTGTGATTGCAAGAGTGTGGTTGTAAAGTTTTCGGTGAGCTAAAAAATCGAATATGAGGTGTAAATGTTGTTCGGGTGAGTGTTGAAAACCAGGTTATGTAGTGGATTCTTCTCGGGATTGGGGAGTGGAGACGTAGGACGGAAGGTCTGAACCCCATGATCATATTGCTTGTTTGAGTTTGGCTTGGCGCATTTACTTTTGTTCATCCTTATTGCCATTTTCTCATTGTTTAATTAATCCACCATATTGTTTATATTTGTTTACATTTATTTGTAAATCCTTGCATATATTTCATTGTGTATCTTATTACTAGGATATTGCATTAGAAGTGTTAATTGGCATAAATTAGATTAGATTAGCATTAATCCTATTCAACCGCCCCCCTAGGGTGCTTTCAATGCCCACATGATGAAAAAATCAAATGTCTCAAGGGTCCATTAGCGTTAAGCCCATGAATATACAAATCTACTCCCCTTTGTTTTCCTCTCATATATGAGGTTTCGTGAGAGATTTTTTTTATAACTCCCACGAAAAAACAAAAAAATAAAAATAAAATCTTTAACCACTTTATCCATCTCCTATGTTAAAATCCTAGAAAATCTCTAACCTCTTAACCATACCATCTCTTTAAAAT
>NC_033797.1:113170637-113226079 GCF_001876935.1 Asparagus officinalis
AAGAGAGGGAGGATGGGTTGGGGTATAGTTATATCTTTGGATCCAAAGCAGGGGTTGATTCTAAAATTAGTGCGGTTCAAACGCGGCCACGGTTCTGAGCTATCAAACACGACCCCAAAAAACATATATTTAATGTAAAAATGAAGACTCCAAGACTCGCAATCTACAGCAAGGACCCATTTGTCATGTGTCAAAGCCACTAACACTACAATCAAAATAATCTTTTTTGTCATGGGTTGATGAGCAATAAAAGTAAACTTTGGTTTTCAGTTGCAAGTTTCCTAAATAAATACTTCCAAATGAGAAAAGCAATAAATTTATATATATATGGCTAAATACAAAAATTTTATCTTCTGTTCTTGTACCGAAAACTATTTGAAACTAAATAGTACTAATATCAATATTTAATATTTAAAGAGTCATGGAGAAAAAATATAATGAATAAATAAGAAAAAAAAAATAGATCGCTAGAAATTATAAATCCTATAATCATTATCCCGACAATAGATAACAATCAAAAAATAAAAACTAACTTTAAAATATTAACCATGATCACCATTTATCTATGGAACTCGAATGAAGAGAAGCAATGAGTTGCATGAAGAACAAAAGCTAACAAAAAAGTTAGAATAATAATTGAGTAAAGAGATGGCTTGCCGATCGTCGAAGAAAAAATTAATGAAACCCCAAATCCAAGAGAAAACTCCAAACCTCATCCCCTCGCCTTCCTTTTTCTCTGTAGTTTTTTTATTTTAAAGCTACGTGAAGAAAGAGATAGAGGATATATATATACTTATATATATATATATATATATATATAATATATATCATATTATATAATATATATATATATATATATATATATATATATAGTATATATAGTATATATATATAGTATATCTATATATATATATACTTTTCTTCACGGTAGCTTAAAAAAATAAAAAAACTACAGAGAAAAAGAGAAGGCGAGGGATGAGGTTTGGAGTTTTCTCTTGGATTTGGGGTTCATAATTTTTTCTTCGACGAATCGGCAAGCATCTCTTTACTCAATTATTTTCTAACTTTTTTTTAGCTTGTTCTTCATGCAACTCATTTGTTTCTCTTCATTCGAGTTCATAGAAATAAATGGTAGAATTCATGGTTAATATTAAGTTAGTTTTTTATTTTTGATTGTTATATCTTATTCGGGAAATGAATAATAGGATTTATAATTCTAGGATCTATTTTTTTATCTTATTTATTTATTATATTTTTCTCCATGATCTTAACATTATTATTGATATTAGTACTATTAGTTTCAAATAGTTTTTCGTACAAAACAGAAGATAAAAATTTTGATTTACATAATATATATAAATTTATCTTTTACTCATTTGGAAGTATTTATTTAGGAACTTGACTGAAAACCAAAGTTTACTTATTATTTGCATCACCCATGACAAAAAAGATTATTTGGTTGTAGTGGTTAGTGGCTTTGGACAATGACAAATGGGTCTGTAGATTGAGTCCTGGAGTCTTCATTTTTCACAAATAAATGTATTTTGGGTCGGTTTGTACTCGAACCTGGCCCGGTTTGAACCCGCTATTAAATCAGACCCGTTTGGATCCAAGATATAACTATACCCAACCCAATTGGGTCTATAACTCCCCAAACCCGACCCTGTTGGGACCCGTTACCAAATTACAGACTCGTTATCTATTTTCCAGACTAGTTTGGGTCTATAACTCCAAATTACAGACACGTTAATTTTCTTTCAGACCCGTTTGGATCTATAACCCTAAATTTCAGACTCGTTTGACCAAGTTAGGATCCAATATCATATTTTAGACCTCTTTAAGCCTCTTTCTCAATAAAATCAATTTTATAGATTTATATGGAGTCAAATTTAAATTTTGTTTGGCCTGCTTGGCACTAAACAACTATGCTAATTAGTTATTTTTTGTTTATTAAGATGAATGATGATATTGTTTGATCTCTTGATGCTTATTGGAACACCTGATACTATGTTGATCACCTAGTGATATTTAATAGGGTTGATTGTGCATGAAGATGACTCCTGTTAAAAATATGATTTATAAGCGTGCTTTCATAGCATGGCTATGCCCTCGATATTGATATCCTGATATGATGTATTTTCTTGGCCATTACTATTGTAGCATCGACTAGATGATGCACCCATCTTGATTGGACATGTTTTAAGTCATGTTTATTTTCATAGTTTTACAGAAGTCGTTCCATGATAACTCTGTGGTTAGTGCATAATATTTCATGCAGAGTCACTTAAATTAAACTGATAAACATGAGGTTTTTAAAGGGGAATTGGACGGAGAATATAACATGTATATAAATGGGCAAATGCGCATTCCTGCTATCCTGAGTTATATATACTTGGGCCAAAGGGCCAATACTTGACTTGAAGCTGTGTTTCCGGGAAGGTTTACAGGGAACCGATTTATATACATAAAAAATATTCTTTTCTAATTCAAATAACATCTAAAATAATAATAACATACTTGTATATTTGGTGATGGACATTATCTTGATCTCTTGATTAAGCATTTTCTTTCATCACTTGTTGATTTAGAATTCATCTTTTCTTTATATGCCACTTACACTTACACGCGCACAATTTCTTCATTTTGCATGCTTGTTGCGAGTTTTCTGACTCTCCTGGGTTTTGCGTGCCCCAGATTCGGGAACGGTTCTTTTTTCATAGGATCGAGAGTATTTTGAGGGGCAGGCTCATCAGTAGTGATCACCGTTCATTTAATCAGTTCTCTAGTTCAATTGATTTAGGTAGTTATTTGGTTTAGGTTTTCTCTTGAGTCGCATGTGACTTTTTTAGACATTGATGTAAATTTTTCTTTACTCTTTTCCATCATGGATAATTGTGAACTCGTATTTGAACTATGTCCTTTTTGAGCTTTCTTTTTCTATGCATTCCTTTATTTATCTTGGTTACATGCTCTTTGGTGTAGTTTGGTTTTATATTATATACAGAATGATCTAAAGGCGTGAATATTACCATATGGTTGCATTGCCGGCCGAGTCATATTCCAAATTATTACGTTTTGGAATCGAGGCATGACATAGCTACAAATCAACAACTAATTTACAGCTTGCTACAAAATCAGCAACTAATTTTCTGTACAAGGATTACACAAATTCCCTAAAATAGATTTTCCTAAGTTATAGGAAATAAACATGCTTTTCAACCCCCCCCCCCCCCCCCAAAGTTGGAGCATGGATATTGAAAGTACCCTAGAGGGGTGTGAATAGGGTTATTGCTAATCTTATTAGATATTCATGCCGATTAAAATTAATTAACAAATATATCCTAACAATGATGATATTTAATAAAACATATGCAAGGATATTTATATGCAAAGGGGAAAATAAACAAGAAACAATATAAACAAATAGTGGACACAAAGAGCAATCCAAACACAATAATATGATCACGGAGTTCGGACCTTCTATCCTACATCTCCGCTCCCTACACCCGGGGAGAACTCCACTATCGACACACTCGGTTTGGAAGCCGGAACTTCTCTACACACTCGGTTTTCTAGCTCACCGAAAACTTTATAAATTTCTTACAATGTACATACACAAACTACAACCTCAAGTGTTAGTCCTAACGTATCACCTCCCTCAAGTGCTCAGCTTTACTACCTCTCTCTAGGCTTTACTACCAACGTCATTCCTCTTGGTATCAACTACGTCCTCACCACACACTCCTCTTGGTGTAAATGTGTATTACAAGGTGATACTCTCACAATAAGGGTACAATTATAAGATTTGTTCTCTATAATAGATGAGAACATAATTTAGGCTCACTCTCAAGGTTACATTCACCACAACCCTAAATTATACAATATGTGAAAATAGTTAAGCTCAATGGTTGTATGTGCAAACAATGAGAAAATCAAATATAAACTCAATTAAATCTAGCAAATATGAATATAACAATTAAAGCAAATATAAACTCAATTAAATCTAGCAAATATGAATATAACAATTAAAGCATAAACAAGCTAGAGATATGAGTTTAGAAACACTTCTCTAATCACAAGAGAGAGTGATAGGAAGATTGAAAGTCCAAACTGAAATTGATCTCCTCTTCTTGTAAAACAATCTTCACAAAACTAATTTTGTAAACAAACATTTAAAGACAAACTAAAACTCTTTTTAAACTTGTTTTAAAACTTTTCTTCTTAGTTCAGAAGTGGAATGGTATAAGGCGTATATAGGATGAAGAGATAAAGCTCAAAACCCAAGTGAAATCCAGCAAAATGACAAAAAAAATGAAAACGTGAAATATAGCCATTGTAGGCCATCAGTCGACTGACGGGTTGGATCAGTTGACTGATGAGCTGACCGTTATAGGTAGCTAACAGCTCATCGGTCGACTGATGAGCATAGTCAATCGACTGATAACCTCATCAGTCGACTGGTCAGTCGGTCAAAACGGAACAAAAACTTTTGATGATTACAGGCAGCTTCATTAGTCGACTGATACAAACCATCAGTCGACTGATAACATGTTATCAGCCTGGATTGAATAGTAAAAATGAACTTCAAATCTCTTTTAAAAATATCAAATAAATTCAGAAAAATATAAAACTTTGGGAAATGATTGTAACCATGATAATGAACATGGAATTTTTCAATTTGCATTACCCATTTGTAAAATCTCACAATTTTACAAAATCACATAAGTATGAACATGTTAAAAACTTGATTTTGCCAGAATGACTTAAACAAAACTTTGAAACACTTTAGAATGGATTTATAGGCTTATATAAGATATGAAAATGGGTAAATAAGTCTTCAATCCATAAACATAATATTTTGCAAATTCAATAGAATATGAAGCATATAAATGTGAAAATAAAGATATATATTTCTTCATATCTATAAAGCTAAACCAAAACAACTTATCAACATAGAAAACAAATAAGTTTTATATATCTATTTGTTTGCAAAAACTTTTGTGGATAAAACACATAAACAATTAAATTGTGTGTGTATAATATTAAGCTTAAGATATTAACACACAAAGTATAAACCCTAAACTAATTTACCCAAGATTGATAGATCTTCATTGTAGCTTGTCTTGGTAAACATGGAAGAAACTTGAACTTGGATCTTGACTATTATGCATGGGCTTCATTCCACTATTCCGCCAACCTCCATTGGATTTGATCGTGAATGCTTGATTCCATTCATCCTCCAACATATTGTTTGTCTAGAATACCTAATAAGAAAATATAAACACTAGACAAACAATATTAGGAATTGTTTGTAATCATCAAAATAAGATTAGAAGATGTTGGCTCATAACATGAGACCTAACAATCTCCCCCTTTTTAATGATGATAAACAATCTACACAAAGAGTATATAAGATATATAATAAAACACAATACTCTTAAAATATACCCACAATCCACTTGTTTCTCCCCCTTTAGCAATATCAAAATGGGGAAAACAAAAGAGTAAGAGAGCTAAAGCTCCCCCTATCATAAAGCATAGGTGAGTATAAACAAAAATATGGGAAGGCTCCCCCTATCAAAAAGCCATATAGAAAATGTGCAATGATGAGCATGGCAAAAAAATGTGAGCAAGCATAGATAAAAGTATGCTAAACACCAATCACATACAAGACAAAGTGAACACTCATATGTGTATCATTAATACAAAGTGTCACAATGGTCTAACACAAAGATATATATCCATAGGATATATCAAAAATAATAACAAATTGTAAAAATAAAAATCAAAGATTAAAAATCACAAATCAAGAATCAAATAATTTGTTAATAAATCTAAAAGAAAATTCATAAGTTATCAAACCATAAATTATGATTGATTGAGAGCATATATAAATACATTATTATGAGAATGATGTCTCAATACATGAAAACAAAGTATATATATCTAAAAGTGTTTGATCAATAGAAGAAATCTTCTTTGTTGAACTTGATCAAACCACATAAGGAATATATTATAAACCACAACTAGATGATCCGGAAGCTCAAACACATAAATATCATCATAAGAGTGATTTAAAATGATCCCATAAACATAAACACATAGTTCAATCCAAAAAAATGAAAATAAGGTATAATAACAAAAAAAATGATGTTTTAGCAAAAAAAATTATCTTGATAAAAATCATATCAATTCATAAGGATGAAAACATGAAAATCTATGAAAGAGAATCATGAAAAAATATGAATGATAACTTTTCAAATCAAATACCAAGTATAGAATTGTTTTCAATTCTGTTTATAAAACATTAAATAAAAACATCTTTAAGAACATGAAAAACTAAAAAGCTAAAGAATTTGTTTTTAAAGATTAAACATGTTTTGGTACCCAATTCCTCTGGTACCTAAGATTCTAGGAACATGACCCCTATCATTAAAACTCAAGGCCCGTGGGTTATGAACCCATTTGGGCTTGTATGGTGCACGGATACGGTCAAAACAAAATTCATATACGTGACCTTTTCAATTGTAATGTGTGCAATGAAAGGGTCTAAAAGGTTTGTGTTGACCAAGTGGTGGTGCACAGAAATCATTTGCAAACAAAGATAATTTATTTGAATCCTTTTGCAAATGAGAAACATTTTTCAAATCAATACAAATTTTGGTCAAATGACCAAAGCGACCACAAAACTCACACTTATACACATGAGTATGTTTATGATTATCACTATGTGTGTGTACATGTGTATGAGATGGAGAAGCTTGATGGGATGCACAAACATGATTAGGCTTGTTAGACTTTTGTGCATTATAACAAAACTTAGCAATATGGTCTTTTCGGCCGCAAATAGAATACTTGTAAGTTTTGTTATACATGTGTGCATAGTGAATAGGTTTCTTAGAAATATTTTCATGAGACTTTGCACACAAGTCCATAAGCTTTTCATTGTTAGCAATGCATGTATTTAATGTTGAATCTAAGGATGATATGCGTTTCTTATTTGATTCAACTCATCATTTAAAATATATGCATTGTCACAAGAAGTAGAATAAACAAGAGTATCTAATTTATTTTTATTAGCCTCTACTTCTATCATGGCATTATTCTTATCATGAGTCAAACATGCAATATCCAATCTTAATTTTTCATTGCATTCTTTAAGATTAACATTTTCATTTGCAATGAAATCAAACTTAGACATAAGGGACTCATGATCGGATTTTAATTGAACATGCTTTCTTTTTAAATCTTTAAAATTATGTTTTAATTTATTATGGTTATGCAATAATTTTTCATATTCATGTGCGAGTTCATCAAAAGTAAAATTATCATTGTTATCGGACTCGTTTACCACACTAGGGCTATCGCCTAGTGGACGTGTACATGAAGATGAAGCTCCTTTAGAACTTGAAGCGGAATCCTCCAAAGCTTGTCAGATTGCCTCCAAGTCCCCTTGATGTGCTTCTATAAATTTCCACAACGTATAAACACTACAAAAGAATCAAGTTTGTTAGCAAAAGATAAGACAAAGGCATCAATTAGAAATTCTAACAATGACTTATTCATAGCAAACATTCTATTACCATTAGTACTCCACTTGGATTTCTCCGTAGTGGGTATAATATAAGCGCATTCAATAATTTCCCATATATCGATATTTGTAGATCTAGCAAAAATATTAAATCTAGCACACCATTGTTCATAGGTGAAATTACTAATTCTAGGAGCAATGTTAATAGCATAACCAAGACTAGGTGCACCGTGCATGTCCATGATATGTGCAAGCAAGAAACAAATAATATCAAAACAAGATTAGCAACAATAAAAAGAACAAGGGATCTTTAACTCAAGGTGGTTAGACCTCAAACCAAAGAGCATCTAGCTCTGATACCAATTGAAAATACCCTAGAGGGGGGGTTGAATAGAGTTATTGCTAATCTTATTAGATGTTAATACCGATTAAAGTTAATTAACAAATATATCCTAACAATGATGATATTCAATAAGATATATGCAAGGATATATATGCAAAGGGCTAACAATGATGATATTCAATAAGATATATGCAAGGATATATATGCAAAGGGGAAAATAAACAAGAAACAATATAAACATAAGATATATGCAAGGATATATATGCAAAGGGGAAAATAAACAAGAAACAATATAAACAAATAGTGGATACAAAGAGCAATCCAAACACAATAATATGATCACAGAGTTCGAACCTTCCATCCTACGTCTCCGCTCCCGACTCCCAGTGAGAACTCCACTATCGACACACCCGGTTTGGAAGTCGGAACTTCTCTACACACTCGGTTTTCTAGCTCACCGAAAACTCCACAAATTTCTCACAATGTACATACACAAACTACAACCTTAAGTGTTGGTCCTCACGTATCGCCTCCCTCAAGTGCTCGACTTTACTACCTCTCTCTAAGCTTTACTACCGACGTGACTCCTCTTGGTATCGACTACGTCCTCACCACATACTCCTCTCGGTGTAAATGTGTATTACAAGGTGATACTCTCACAATATGGGCTCAATTACAAGATTTATTCTCTATAATAGATGAGAACACAATTTAGGCTCACTCTCAAGGTGACACTCATCACAACCCCAAATTATACAATATGTGAAAATAGTTAAGCTCAATGGTTGTGTGTGCAAACAATAAGAAAATCAAATATAAACTCCATTAAATCTAGCAAATATGAATATAACAATTAAATCATAAACAAGCTAGAGATATAAGTTTAGAAACACTTCTCTAATCACAAGAGAGAGGGATAGGAAGATTGAAAGCCCAAACTGAAATTGATCTCCTCTTCTTGTAAAACAATCTTCACAAAACTAATTTTGTAAACAAACACTTAAAAACTACTAAAACTCCTTTTAAACTTTTTTTAAAACCTCTCTTCTTAGTTCAAAAGTGAAATGATATAGGACATATATAGGATGAAGAGACAAAGCTAAAAACCCAAGTGTAATCCAGCAAAATGATAAAAAAACAAAAACTAAAAATATAGCTGTTACAGGCCATCAGTCGACTGACGGGTTGGATCAATCAACTGATGAGCTGACCATTATAGGTAGCTAACAGCTCATCAGTCGACTGATAAGCATAGTTAGTCGACTAATGACCTTATCAGTCGACTGGTCAGTCAACCAAAATAGAACAGAAACTTTTGATGATTGCAGAGAGTTTCATCAGTCGACTGATACAAACTATCAGTCGACTGATAACATGTTATCAGCCTGGATTAAATAGTAAAAATGAACTTCAAACCTCTTTTAAAAATATTAAATAAATTCAGAAAAATATAAACCTTTGGGAAATAATTCTAACCATGATAATGAACATGTTACAAAAAGAATTTTTTAATTTACATTCCCCATTTTAAAATCTCATCATTTTGCAAAATCACATAAGTATGAACATGTTGAAAACTTGATTTTTCCAGAATGACTTAAACAAAACTTTGAAACACTTAGAATGGATTTATAGACTTATACAAGATGAAAATAGTATAAATAAGTCTTCAATCCATAAACATAATATTTTGCAAATTCAATAGAATATGAAGCATATAAATGTGAAAATGAAGATATATATTTCTTCATATCTATATAGCTAAACCAAAATAACTTATCCAGATAGAAAACAAATAAGTATTATATTTTTTTTGCAAAAACTTTTATGGATAAAATACATAAACCATTAAATTGTGTGTGTTTAATATTGAGTTTAAGATATTAACACACGAAGTATAAACCCTAAACTAATTTACCCAAGCTTGATAGATCTTTATTATAGCTTGTCTTGGTAAACATGGAAGAAACTTGAACTTAGATCTTGACTAGTATGCACAGGCTTCATTCCACTATTCTGCCAACCTCCATTGGATTTGATCGTGAATGTTTGATTCCATCCATCCTCCAACATATTGTTTGTCTAGAATACCTAATAAGAAAACATAAACACTAGACAAATAATATTAGGAATTGTTTGTAATCATCAAAACAAGATTAGAAGATGTAGGCTCATAACATGAGACCTAACAGATATCAGCCATGTCCAACTTGGATAAATGTTCTTCAAATCTGACTCTTGGTAGACCCTTGGTCAGAAAATTAGCAAGTTGTCCTTTGGATGAGATGTAAGGTATACACACAAGGCCTTCTTCAACCTTCTCTTTGATAAAATGTCTATCCACCTCCACATTCTTAGTACAGTTATGGTGAATTGGATTATGAGCAATAATGATAGCTAGCTTGTTGTTACAATACAACAACATGGGATTCTCACTCTGAAGTGATAGCTCGTTCATTATTCGCTTTAACCATAGAAGTTCACATATTCCTTGTGCAAGAGCTCGAAGTTCAGCTTCAGCACTAATCCTTGCAACCACTGGTTGTTTTTTGCTTCTCCAAATTACTAGATTACCCCATATGAATGTGCAATACCTAGTGATAGACCTTCTATCATTGGCTGATCCAACCCAATTTGCGTCAATAAATGCCTCAATCTTCCTTGAATCATTCTTTTTAAAAAATAACCCCTTTCTTGGGGTTTCTTTGAAATATCTCAAAATGCGATGAACTGCTCCAAGATGTTCTTCATATAGCTCGTGCATAAACTAGCTGACCATACTAACATCATAGGCAATATCGGGTCATGTATGGGATGGATAGATAAGACACCCAACCAACCTTTGGTATCTTCCTTTATGAACAGGTCCCTCTCCTTTCTTATATCCCAGCTTATGGTTCTCTTCAATCGGTGTGTCTGCTAGATTACTTCCCAGAAAACCTATTTCTCTGAGCAAATCAACGATATATTTTATTTGTGACACATATATCCCTTTCTTTGATCTTGCAACTTCCATACCAAGAAAATACCTCCTGGGTCCAAGGTCCTTGATTTCAAACTCTTTGGCTAGAACTTGCTTCATCCTCTCTCCTTCGGTTGTGTCATCTCCAGTAAGTAGGTTATCATCAACATACACAATGAGAACTGAGATTTTCCCATCCTGAGACTTTCTGAAGAACAAAGTATGATCAGAGTGAGCTTGAGTGTAGCCATATCTCTTTATCGATTTTGAAAAATGATCAAACCAGGATGTTGGAGATTGTTTTAATCCATAGAGAGATTTCTTTAGTCTGCACACGTTGTCTATACCGTAAACATCTTCAAAGCTAGGAGGAACATCCATAAATACTTCTTCTGCCAGATCCTCATTTAGGAATGCTTTTTTATATCAAGTTGGGAAATTTTCCAGTCTAAGTTTGTAGCAACAGAGAGAAGGACTCGTATAGTGTTGAGTTTTGCTACTAGGGCAAAGGTTTCTCGATAGTCTACTCCATAGGATTGTGTGAATCCTTTTGCAACCAAGCGAGCTTTGAATCTTTTGATAGAACCATCTGAATTATACTTCACTAAAAACACCCATCTACACCCAACTATTTTCTTTCCCTTCGGTATTGCTACACATTCCCAAATTCCATTTTTCTCTAGTGCTTTGATCTCCTCCATAATAGCTACTCTCCATTCTAGAATGCTCAAGGCCTCTTGAATAGACTTAGTAATCACTACGTTGGACAGATTAGTAGCAAAGGCTCGATAGCATGGAGACAAATTACCATAGCACATGTAGTATAAGATGGGGTGAGAAGTACATGTTCTTTTCCCTTTTCTTAGCTTGATAGGAATATCTAAGTCCTGAATTAGTGTAGCCTTACCTGGACTTTTGAAGGGAACATGATCTGTAGGAGAATTCAGACTTGAAGTATCAAGAACTAGTGGATTCAATGCCTGGTTCTGCTTTGGTGTGACGCCCCTATTTTTATACATGGCTGCAGTCCAAGGTGAACTCAGAGATGTCAAACCTACCATGCACCCACACCGTGCAATAACACGTTTCACCAATTATAGTAATATCCTCTAGTGGAATCAAATACAAGTATAGGTACAAAAGAGGGGAAATAAGGAAATAAAAATAATAGACATGATATAGAAAGAGATATCTCATAAATGAAAATCATGTCTCAACTGAAATACATCTGATATCTGGAATAATGAAAATGTCTTAACATGAATCAACTAAAAATCATACTAAGACATACCACCTTTACAATATAAAAACAAAACTCTAATATTTGAATGAGAACATAAAACTATAGTGGAGTCTCAACTACTAAAATACGTGATGGCGACTATGCTAGAACTCCATCATCCTGTGGCTCTCAGGAACTCTGAGTTGCGTGAAAGTAAATTTAAAACAACAAAAAGAATAACAACAAGAACGTCAGAGCGCTATAGAAAGATCACCTCCATCCGTCCCTAGGGGAAGGGCTGCTAGATGAAGTGGAGGCTTTATCTATTAAGCATAGTCAACCTAGATCATTTTCCATGTATCTAATGGAATTAATATTTAGACACCTGCAATACAAGACTTAGTACGTCGAGCGAAATAATCCAAAAAAGGAAAACCCTCATGTATATACCATATATCTCAAATTATAGGTAACTAAACATTAACACTGAACTAGAGCTAAACAATCTAAATGAAATCAATAATTAGAAACAAGTGCATAAACAATCTCTAACAAGTGCATAAAAAGCTCTGGTATATCGACGCACTATCTCATATAGTACTAAGTTAAGCTCATCAACAATATCCAACAAGTGCATAAACAATCTCTAACTCAAGTGTAATCAGTTCAACACTTGTCAAAATACCCTTTGGGATACTCATGTGTGTACTATGACACCATTCATGTACCATCATGCCCATACGTGTACTATCGTGCGACTCAACCCCCGCAATCGCATCTCAAAATAGTGCAACATAATATTCAGGAAAATTTGTCTTAGTAGTCGACTACACTGAGTCCATACAGACTCTGTAAAGGCCTGTATCAGTATTAATAGTCGACTATTAAGGACATTAGTTGACTACTATACAATAATTAAGTTTCTAAAAGTTTAAACTGGACATGAGTAGCCAACTACTAAGATTAGTAGTCGACTACGCAGTCTAAACATGCATTCTTTCATGCATGAACAGTACTTATTAGTCAATTGTACATACCATGAAGTTAAAACAAGACCTTATACTTGGCATATGCAACAGAAATTAGTTGTATCATAATATAAGATTTTTTTAAATCCTTCAAATTAGGGTTTAACATCCTAATTAATCAATTTCCTCAATTAGCTCTTAAATAAACAACATAATTATCAAAACATGATAAAAACTATTCATGAACAGAGGTGAAATTCGTTTAAACATGTTTATCTCACTTAGGTATCACAAACCTAGGGTTTTAGCATGATTAGTTTATAATAAAACTTAATTAAATAACTAATTAGGGTTTACACATTGGTTAAACCTAATTAACAAGTTAAAAATAAAATTAACATTTACCCTAATAATCATGATCATGTTTCTAACATCAACAACAAGGATTAAGCTTCAGATCTAACACTGGTTCATGATTTATCATCAAAAAACTTCCTTTCATAACATCGGGTTAAGAATAAACATGTAAAACATAGATTTAAACAAATTAAATCATTTATTTACTAAGGGTGCAAGTTTGGATGAAGATGATTTTGCCTTAATTACTGTGTTGAACTCTTGAACACGCGTGCAAGATCCCTTCTTCAGCAAAAACTTATGATCTCTCCCTCTGCTCGATATCATGTCTCAAAACGCCTCAAGGAAACACCAAAAATGAGATCTAAGGTTTAAGAGGAGAGGGTGGCTGTGTTCTTACATGAAAGAGGGTAAAACAGGCTTTAAAACGAGTATATATACATATATATACAACTGGGTTCGAAAAAAATGAATCCAACCCGAAACCCATAAGAAATCTGGAAACAGCCCGACTAGTCAACTAATACCCTTACTAGTCGACTAATTGCCTTAGTAGTTGACTATTAAGCTCAGTAGTAGACTACTAAGAGCACAGATTCAGCTTATGCATGTTTCGTGCATGATTCTCTTCTATACTCATATATATACATTGATATGATTTCAAATCAAATCCTAGCATACTCAAATATCAAAATATGTTATTTATAACATATAATATATTTATTATTATTTATCACCATATATTCAAATTTACGAGGTTTTATATTCTTCCCCTTTAAAAGAATTTCATCCCTGAAATTCCGCAATCGTATCTTAGAGATTAATAATACCAAAAAACCACGTTGAGGGGATAACCCAGACAAGGAAACCCTTATATATACATCTCGTACGATTAATTTCTAGATATGAAACATAAAAATATCTACACTTAACAATCTAGAATGCACATTGTTCGTGTCGAAAGTTTGTTTTTATTGCTGAATCCATTACACGTTTATCGATTACAGATTCAAAGTAAAATTAGTTTTTTATAAGACTTTCTTACTCAATGAAAATAAGAAAAATACGACTCTCTTCAAACAGCGCAGAGGACGTTTATCACCCACTGCTTGCGTGAGATATTTGCCTATACCAGGGATACGTTAGTCCGTGGACCACCGAGTATCATATCTAGTTAACAGAACGAAAATTCAATGCTCTTCCTTTACAAAGGAAACAATCGCAAAAATGATAATCGAAACCAAGTGATATTATGACTCTTCTTAAGATCAAAACCAAGTTTGATCCGAAGGAAAGGGGAATGTGCCTCAAATCTGCTAGCCTCTCTAAAATTCATGGATCACTCTTTAAACCGACAGCACCTCACCTAAAATTCAGATCCCCTACGTATAGGAACCTGGGCTTGTATTTATAGGCTTCGTTTGTAGTGTTTTAGGATAGGAATTTATGATTTGACCTTATCCTTAGTTAATAACTGCTTAACCATGTTTAGGGATAGTATCAAAGCAGTTGGGGAGACTCTGGAATAAAAGAATACCGAGAAAACTATCAAAAAAATGTGTTTTCAGCATTTCTGGGCGTGAGCCACCCTATGGTAGCTCGGAACTGTGCGAGCTACCTGGCCTTGGCCGAGTCATTTTGATGTGACTCGGCCGCTAGGAGCTTTTTCGTTTTGGTCGTGTTATGTCGTTTTACACATTTTGTTTTTTTGTTGACTCGTACGCTTTGTTGACTTGCTTCATGTACTCATTAGCTCTTTTACGGCACCAGATAATCTCGTTTGACTCAGGTGATGGCATTCATCGTATTCTCTTTATTTTGAGCTGTGTGCGAGAAACAATAGGTGATTTTTAATGCCTACACACATATTTCCACTTAATCCCTAACTAAGCAGAACTAGTACGTCGGGTGAAAAATCCAAACATATATATACCATGTGTTCGAAATGATTAGGAGCTAAGTGTTAATACGCCCATTCTAGCGTTAAATATAAATATGACCATCAAGATAATCATAATCAAGTCATAGACAATCAATTTACCTACTCAAACAAGTGTGGGTTATCATGACGCATATCATCCTCATGCTCTCAAGAAGCCTCTTCAGCTCCTTTCCGGTTCCACTGAACTTTGACTAAAGATATCATTTTATTTCTAAGCTTCTTGTCCTCCTTGGCAAGATTACAAACAAGAATCTCAATAGTAGGCAAATCATCATGAAGCTCGATCTCTTGTCCATCTAACACTCGCTGCTGCTCCTTGTCGTGTAAATGTTTCTTAAGCATAGAGACATGAAAACATCGTGTATGCTCGACATTGATGTTGGAAGATCTAGCCGATACGAAACAGCTCCAATGTTCTCAACTATCATGAATCGACCAATATACCTCAGGGCAAGCTTCTCTTGTCTTCCAAATCGCTGTACACCCTTCATTGGTTATACTTTCAACAAGACATAGTCCCCAACCTGAAACTCTAACGGTCGTCGTCTCTGATCTGTATAACCCTTCTGATGACTCTGCACTACAAGTATGCACTCCCAAATCACTGCTACCTTCTTTGTAGTCTATCTCACAAGTTTCGGTCCAAGTAGTAAGCTGTCCTCTGGTTCTGTCCAACAAATAGGTGATCTACAGGGCCTCCCGTACAATGTTTCGTACGGTGTCATACCTATCATCGCTTGATAACTGTTGTTATAAGCAAGATCCATCAATGGAATGTGGTCCTCCCAGCTACCCTGAAAATCTATAATGCATACCCACAACATGTCCTCCAACACTTGGTTAACTCTCTTTATTTGTCCATCTATCTGTGGGTGGAAAATGCTAGAATACGAAAATTGACTACTGAAAGAATTCTGGAAGCTCCTCCAAAAGTGTGAAGTGAAAACTAAGCCTCGTTCTGATACGATCGTCTCTGGAACTTCATGTAATATCACGATCTCCTGAATGAATATCCTCACATAAGTCTCTACCGTATAAGTCGTCTTCACCAGATTGAAATATGCTGACTTCGTCAATCGATCCATTATCACCCAAACTGAATCATTCACATTCTTCGATCTTGGCAATCCTATAATGAATTCCATAGAAATATCTGCTCACTTCCACTGCAGAATGGGTAAAGACTGTAAGGTTCCTACTAGTCTCTGGTGTTCTGCCTTCACTTGCTAGCAGGTAAAGCATTTTGCCACATACTCTGCAATCTCCCTATGCATATCGCTCCACCAAAAGTATCTCTTCAGGTCCTTGTACATTTTAGTCATGCCTGGATGTATTGTGTACCTGGTGCGATGTACATCATCAAATAAGTCTTTCTTTAGCTATGGATTACTCAGCATCACTAACCGGCCCTTCATTCGAAGTCCTCCATCTGCCCCCAACGGTCCAATTAGCCTTTGGCTCTTTGAAAACTCCTCCTTTCGGATTTGAATCTAAGAGTCCTCTAGTGAAGATCTGACTATTCTATCATTCCAAGATGGTTGCACAGACAAAGCCCGCAAAAATACGCTGCTCCCGTCGATCTCTGGTCTAAAATTAAACTGGCTAAGGGTGTGAAGATCTCAATATAACGAGCATCTCAAAGCTAAAATCATGTGGTGACTCTTCCTGATCAAAGCATCCGCTATAACGTTCGCTTTCCCCAGATGGTATCGAATCACAAACTCATAATCCTTAATGAACTCTACCCATCATCGTTGCCTCTGGTTGAGTTCCTTCTGAGAGAAAATGTACTTCAAACTCTGATGATCTATGAATAGCTCGAACTGCACTCCATATAGGTAATGTCTCCATATATTCAGTGCGAAGACTACTGATGCTAGCTCCAAGTCATGTGTGTGATAGTTCTGCTTATGTGTCCTCAACTGCCACGAGATATAAGCCACTACTCTCTGAGTCTGCATCAAAACGTCTCCTAGACCCCCTAATGGCGTATCCGTGTAGATAACGAAGGTCTTATCACTACTCGGGATAGTCGGTACCGACGCTGTAGTCAACTTTGCCTTTAAAGTCTGAAAGGCCTCCTAGCACTCTGTGCCCCAAACAAACGGCACACCCTTCTTTGTAAGGCATGTAAGTGGCATCATAATCTTCGAGAAGTCCTGAATGAACATCCTATAATAGTCGGCCAAACCCAAGAAATTATGGATCCCTATAACGGTCTTTGACGGCTCCCAATCAAGTATTGCTTTAAACTTAGCTAGATTTACTGCTACACCATCTCTGCTGATGACGTGGTCCAAAAATCTACAACAAGAATTAAGCTTCAGATCTAACATTGGTTCATGATTTATCATCAAAAATCTACCTTTTATCACATCAGGTTAAGAATAAACATGTAAAACATAGATTTAAATACATTAAATCATTTATTTACTAAGGGTGCAGGTTTGAATGAAGATGATCTTGCCTCAATTATTGTGTTGAACTCCTGAACACGCATGCAAGATCCCTTCTTTAGCAAAAGCCCACTATCTCTCCCTCTGCTCGATATCACGTCTCAAAACATCTCAAGGAAACACCAATTAAGAATAAACATGTAAAACATAGATTTAAATACATTAAATCATTTATTTACTAAGGGTGCAGGTTTGAATGAAGATGATCTTGCCTCAATTATTGTGTTGAACTCCTGAACACGCATGCAAGATCCCTTCTTTAGCAAAAGCCCACTATCTCTCCCTCTGCTCGATATCACGTCTCAAAACATCTCAAGGAAACACCAAAAATAAGATCTAGGGTTTAAAGGGAGGGAGTTGTTGTGTTCTCATGTGAAAGAGGGTAAAAAGAGCTTTAAAATGAGTATATATACGCATATATACAACTGGGTTTGAAACAAAACGAATCCGACCCGAAACCCATAAAAAATCTAGAAAAAGCCCGACTAGTCGACTAATATCCTTACTAGTCAACTAATGGCCTTAGTAGTCGACTACTAAGCTTAGTTGTAGACTACTAAGAGCACAAATTTAGCTTATGCATGTTTCGTGCATGATTCTCTTCTATACTCATATATATACATTGATTTGATCTCAAATCAAATCCTAGCATACTTAAACATCAAAATATATTATTTATAACCATATAACATATTTATTATTATTTATCCCATATATTCAAATTTACGGGGTTTATATTTGGTGTGTGAATTCCTTCATTTCCCTTCCTTTTTCGTCTCTCATAGACAAGTAACTCAGGACTTTGAACCTCTTTCCTAGTTTTTTCAGTTTGTAGAGTGGACTCGAGTGGCACAATAGTGGGTAGTTCCTAAGGAAATGAAATAGAGTGATCTAATGAAGGAACGGAAGTAGGTTAAGGACTAATCAAATCAGGTTGATCTGATGGAGAAGTACCAGGTTGGGAACTTTTGGGCCCTAAGGTGATAGGGCTCAAAGATGTAGGAAGTGTATCTCAAAAATTCCCAAAACTCTCTTCTGTTGTCATACTCTCCCCTTGAAGTGAGTTGTTGGTGAAGTAGGGTTGATTCTCAAAAAAAGAAACATCCATACTAACAAATATTTTTCTAGTTTTCGGATCACAGCACTTATACCTTTTTTTGTTGGTGAATGCCCTAAGAAAACACATTTGATGGCCCTTGGATCAAATTTATCCCAGTTACAGGAATGTATATGGACGAATGTGGTGCACCCAAATATCTTAAGTGGTAAATTTGAAATTAGATGATTTTTTGGATAGACACTTTGACACGTTTCTAGAGGAGTCTTGTACCCTAGAACTCGAGTGGGCATTCTATTGATGAGAAATAATGTAGTGAGGATAGCTTTGCCCCATAATGATTTAGGCACAATAGTGGTAAACATTATGGACCTAGCAACTTCAAGTAGGTGCTTATTTTTTCGTTCAGCCAACCCATTTTGTTGAGGGGTTCCCACACAACTACTCTGTTTAATAATTCCCTCACTTTGAAGAAATTCCCCAAGAACAGTTTTAAAGTACTCACCCCATTGTTTGTTCTAAGAATTTGAATTTAGGTTTGAAACTGAGTTTTGACCAATGAATGAAAATTTTAAAAACTTTTTCTATTTCAGATTTTGTTTTTAAGAGATATACCCAACATAGTCTAGTATGATCGTCGATGAAAGTGATAAATCATCTAACACCTAAAAAAATTTAACTCGTGAGGGGGCCCATATATCATTGTGTATAACTGAGAAAGATGCTGAATGTTTGTATGATTGAGATGGAAACGATACACGTTGATGTTTGGAGAGTTGACAAATTTCACATTGAAAGGAAGAGAGATCTTTATTATTGAAAAGAGACAGAAACAAAATTTTCAAATACGGAAAGCTAGGGTGGTCGAGTTTATAGTGCCACAACATGACATTATTTTCACATAAAGAAATAGAAAGGGATTTGTAAACTAATTTTTGTCTACTTGAGTCTTCCTTATCTAGATAATAAAGTCCTCCACACTCTTTAGCATTGCTAATCATCTTCCCCGAAGCCAGTTCCTAAAATTAACATAAAGAAGAGCTAAACTTTGCAACACAGTTTTGATCATGGGCGAGTTTGCTAATGTATAAAAGGTTGCATGAAATAGAAGGAACATGAAGTACAGAGTTTAGGACCAGAATTTTTGACAAAATAATTGAACCTTTCCCTGCCACTGTAACTAACGAACCATTAGCAATTTTTACTTTCAAGTTACCAGCACAAGGATTATAAGAGAAGAAGAGTGAGGAACAACCTGTCATATGATCTGAGGCACCAGAATCTATAACCCGTGGGGTTCTGTCCTCAGGTAGCACACTGAAAGACTGAGGAAAATTACCTTTCTAGGCAATAGAGGCACATGAAAGCGAGGTAGAATTCAGGAGTTTCATCAGGTTTTCCAGTTACTCCTTATCAAGGGAGACAAGAGCGCTTTCTGGTATTGTTCCTTAGAGGCAGTATGAAGAGCTCTGTTCATCCCTTGATCTGGTTGTCCATTTTTCAGATGAGGGGGTTTTCCATGCAGTTTCCAGCAAGTTTCACGGGTATGTCCAGGTTTCTTACAATGGTCGCACCAGGGTCTATTTCCCTTTTTATTTCGAGAGTCATTCCCACCATTAGGAAAGGTGAACCTGTAGCTTCTGGCTGCAAGGGCTGATGATTCTGAATCAGTGACAGGGGCCTCTCGGGTTTCTTTTCTCAGTATAACACTCCTTCTGCTTTCCTCCTTGTAGACCTCGGCGAATACATCACGAGTGGATGGTAGGATTTCACGTCCAAGGATTCTGCCACAAACCTCATTAAGTTCATTGTTCGGGCCAGCCAAGAATGCGAAAATGTGATCATTCTCAATCATCTTTTTTAAGATTTTGTCTTGTAGACAATGCCATTCATAGTCGTAAAATAAATCTAGCTCCTGTCATAAGGTTCTGAGTGTATTGTAGTATTGTAACACACTCAGATTGCCATGTTTCATGTTGTGGATCCATGTGGCAATTTCATAGACCTAGGCAGAATTTTCCAGATCAAAAAAAGTCTCATTTGTAGCTTCCCAGATTTCTTGAGCAGTAGCAAGGAACATATAAGTTTTGTTGATCGTTGGCTCCATCGAATTGATTAGCCATGACATGATCAAGGCATTCTTAGATTCCCAGGTCTTAATGGATTCGAGACCTTCTTTTGGTTTCTGTGTAGCTCCTGTTAGAAAACCAGTTTTTCCACGACCCCAGATGAATAACTTGACCGACTGGGACCATTGGAGATAATTTTCTCCATTGAGTTTGTGAGTAGTGATTGGTTGAGAAGAAAGATTGTCATGAGTATTTGACTATTAAACCTAGAAAATTTGAAATATATTGTTGTATGATGATAAAAAATTTGTTTTACATTTGTGTGCATATATATGTGAGCATATATATATAAACCTGTATGTTTTGACCCCTGTTCTGGTCAGTCGACTGATCAGATGGATCGGTCAACCGATAGCCCTTCAGAAGCTGGGTTTCGAGTCCAGTCAGTTTGGGTCTGTTTGACCGTATATATATGTATATATATCTGAATTTTCTCTTCTTCATCTCTCACATTTCAACAATTACCCCCTCAAAACCCTAGCTATTCAACTTTGTTTTCTAGAGAAATTTTGAAGGAGGATCGAGTTGCTCATGCGTTTGGGAGATCAAAATGATTTTTGAAGGTAAGTTCATCTCTTTCCAAACTCATCGCCTTAGGTTTTCATAATTTAAACCCTAATTTGATAAATAAGATATCTAGTTCCGAACACTAAATAAGGAAAAGATATGTTTTGATGACTAAAACCCTAATGATCTATTAAAGAATGAATTAATTAGGTATGGAACCCTAATTACGCAGAATTAAACCTGATTAGTTATGTTTAGGGAGTTTTTTTTATCTCAAAACCATGTTTTTGTTGATATAATCTTGTTTGGACGAGATCTCTCTTAAGTTAATACAAGATCTTAGACGTAGTTCACACCCTATGTTAATAATTCATGAGTTTTTGAGAAAAACAATTAACTGTAGAAATCTAGAAGTTTGTGTTTCAGTGTTCGGGTCAGTCGACTGACCCCATTGATCAGTCGACCGATCAGTTCTTTAGAACTTTGCGTTTCCTCTCTAGTCCGTTGACAAATTTAGGGTATCAGTTGACCGATCGAAGCTGCTCAGTTTGTGCATGTTGTGCACGTTGCCACTCAGTCAACTGATGGAATATCAGTCGACCGGCTGTATGTCAGTCGACCAATTTCCAAAATCAGTCAAATGATCTAGTGCTATTCTACTTATGATGATCTTTTACGCAAGTTTGGTTGTGAACAAGAAGGATGGGACCGCACGTCGACGTATGTGCATGACCATGATAGTGTACACGTTTGATTTAGGCACGCACGGATCCTTAGGAGTGCGTGGCCATGTGTCGAGCTATCACGATGTAGGGGCAACAATTTTTGAGTTACATAGTTAGGTTAAATGTCTGCATCGATGGCTAAGATAGGTTGTGAGCCGTATAAGGTTGCGATAAACCATAGAATATTACGAGTACCCATGCTCCGCATCATACCTATTCATGAATATTCGAGTTCGGTTGTGAGCCGCATGGGATTGTGATGTACCACAGGATGTTGTGAGTATCGAGACTCCACATTCCTTTTATTTGCATTATGTTCCGGATTAGGCTAATATGCCTATACTCCACTGGGTGTCCGAGTTAGGTAGTGAGCCGCATGATATTGTGATGAGCCATGGGATATTGTGAGCACCTATACTCCACACCACTTTTGTTGAAGAGAATTATACGGGATTGTATATTTGCTCTCGTATCATCTACCCAGAGAGTAGTGTGTAATATTGTGTTTAGACATGCACAAATTGTCCTTGACAAGGTTTGTTACAGGTTAGTATTTTTTAACGTGCCACTTACCCAAGGATAGTGTGAAATGCAATGATATGACATATACAAAGTATTTTTGATGAGGTGTTGGTGATGTATTTTTTTTGTTGATTTTTTATTTATAGGTTTCGGAGTTAATATTTGGCGATCCACAATTTGAGATACATGATATATATATATATGAGGGTTTTCTTGTTTTGATTATTTCCTCGATGTACTCATCTCATGTTGTGGGTTTCTAAATCTTAACTCCTCTTAATACATGGTAAATAATATAGATAGATTATGCATATTATAGGTAGAGCCTCCATTATATGCGTTAGCCCTTCCCCTAGGGGTAGGCAGAGATGTTATTGCTAGTGCTCTGACGATGTTGTTTTCAACTCTTTGTAGGTAACGGGTCAGAGTTTCAGAGTTTTGTAGGTTGACGAGGATTCAACATAGTCACCGTCATTCATTGGTAGCTAGTTGGTGATCCACTGTGGAACGTTTATAGTTTTAGTTTTATTTTAGAGATGCATTTTATTTTGGAGGCTGAGTGTGATTGTACTTTTTAGTTGACTCTTATGTATTAGAGATTCAATGTTCTTATTCCAGTTTATCAGATGTATTTTTTTATTTTGTTGGAACATAATTATAGTTATTATTAGATATCTCTTCTATATATTGTGTTCCTTATATCGTCACCTTTGATATATCTGCTTGTACCCTCACTTCTTATTTTTGACATCTGCTAAAGTGATAATAATTGTGACAGTGAAACATATTTATACACAGTGTTGAGTGCATGACAAGTTTGACATCATTAGGTTCACCTTGGACTACTGCCTTGTGAGAAACCAGAGGTGTCACATTGATAGAAGAGAAGGTTTCAAAGATGATTTCGCTGATCCAGAATCGAGCGACTGATCACCTACACTAGATGTGCCGGACATGGTGGCTGTTTAAAGTTTTTTGGTGATCAGAGGTCTGCTCTGATACCATGTGGAAATCAATAGGTTCATGAAATACCTAGCCATCAATCTCATATTTTTGTTAAGAGGTACCAAGCCCCTTCTATATACAATTAGCTTACAATTAGTTAAGAGGAAAAAAATAGGAAACTAACTCCTAATTTACAGCTAGCTACAAATCAGTAACTAATTTTCTATACAAGGATTACACAAATTCACTAAAATAGATTTTCCTAAACTGTAGGAAATAAACATGCTTTTCAAAAAATATATATATATATATATATATATATACATATATATATAACCCCAACACACCAAGTTTGGGGTGAACCCATCGTTGTTTGACCCTTCATCCACTCGTATCAATTTTATCGGTTTTGAATGAATAGAGCTTTTCACATGGCTCGACGGAGGGTCAAACGATGATGGGTTCATCCCAAACTTGGTGTGTTAGGGTTTTAGAATATGTAGATCAAGTTCAACGGAGCAGATCATCCACAATGTAGCTCAATCAGGGTAAGGTTTTTTATGCTAGAAAGGGTTGTATAGTGGTTATGTAATCCAAAAACTAGAGAATAAATTTCTACAAAGGAAAATCATATATCATATTACCATTAATTTTTAAACACATATGAGCAATGCACATAGTTAGACAAAGTAGCATATATTTTCATGAAATTCAATAGTAAACGACCAAATATAGTCATTATCACAATTGATATATAAAAATTGTTGATATTCTTTACTAACATAATACTCGTGATTATGGAATAAATATTGAGTATGAAATTGGAATTGAGATGGTATTATCCTATAGGTAAATGAATACGTATCAGAAAAGAAAAACCATAAGAAAATTATATCAAAAAAGTATTGTTGCACAATTGTTGATTACAATTAGAATTTCTTTCATAAGGTGACACATGGATAATATAGGCCTCGGTTCATTTAGGAAATCAGTAAAGGGTGTCATGCAAAATTAAAAGTATGATGGAGCTTAACTGTAAAACTACACTTGTAAGTTTGGGCGGTGCATGAGCGGAGTATGGGTGGGATCTTTGAGTGATAGAGAGTATTGTATAAGATTGAGAACTTAATTATATATGTCGACATATATGCTAGAGAGGTCCATTTAGAAAATATGGAAGATTTGGCAAGTTTTGTGCAAAATGCACTTATGAATTCTAAGAAAAATTGAATGTGGATGGTCAAATATCATGATTTTTTGCATTTTATTTTTATTTATTTACTATACCATGGTTGTGAAAAAGTTTATAATTACCATTAATAAAAATAATCTTTATAGAATACGTCAATTGAATGTTAAATTTTGTTGTAATATTTGGAATATTCAGGGCGTTTTCTACAAAATATAAACTTTCAGAGGGTTTTTTGTAATTCCTATATTTTTAGTGTATTGTTTGTAGGTTTGAAATTCATACAGTTTTCAGCAAATTTTGAATTTAGAGGGTTGTAATTTTTAAAAAATTTAGCATTTTTTTGCAAATTACAAATTGTTTAGAGGACTGTTCCTATATTTTTAGCATACTGTTAGGTTTTAAAATTCGGGTTTTTTGTAAAATTTGAATTATGAGGATGTTTTTGCAATTTTTAAATCTTTAGGGTGTTTTTTGTATGCTATCATATGTGCATGTGCTGAAAGTCCATTTACCTATATGTGCATGTTCTGAAAGTCCATTTACCTTACTTTTTAGAGTGAAGAGTCTCACATTTGATGCGTTCTGAAAATTATTTGGTGTTGGAGCCCTCATGACTCAATGAATTGTAGCTAGCATTCTGAGGAAAGATTAATTGGGGAGGAAACTCCTTATCATGTGCTTTCAGGCACTTTAGCATTTTGATTTCTATTCCTGAAAGTCCTCGTGAGGTTGTATCAATTGGATAGTTAAGTTAATAAATTAGATTTCAGTCTAGTTTTATGCCAGGACAAATCCCAAACCCAAAAATAATATCATCTTAGATTCTTAATAGTATATAATCAAAGCGCATCACATACCCTTTCTTTTCTTTTTACAATAAAGTTTTGACACATTCTGTGCCTTTAAACACAAAATTTTAATCATGTGCCATTTAGCAGGGTATGAAGTTAATTGCATCCTTAGGATGATAAAATTAAATTTCACTCTAATCTATCTATACTACTTATAAAAGAGAATACCCATGTCAAAACTTTTAATTTCCTATTTTGCCCTTTTAAATTTTGATAATTTACGATTATATCATTAGGTATAATTAATCCTTAAATAACTATCCATAATTCTTTATTAAATGCACCTCCTACTCTTCCCCAAAATATTAGGTCAAGAATATAATTATTATCTATAGTTTATAATCTAACACTACATGCAAATGCTTATATCTATATTTAGAATTTTAGAGCATCAATGTTCACTTTTCGAGCTACCTTACTTGCATGTCAAAGGAGCTTTGCAACCTACTCTACTATCTAAGAAGTTAAAACGAATGTATTGGAGCAATATCAAAATTTAATCCATGAGAGAAACAGAGTTTTGTAGTTATTAAATGCACCTCCTACTCCTCCCCAAAATATTTGGTCAAGAATATACTTATTATCGATAGTTTATAATCTAACACTATATGCAAATGCTTATATCTACATTTAGATTTTTAGAGTGCCAATGTTCACTTTTTGGGCTACCTTAATTGCATGTTAGGAAAAATTAAATTTATGGGAGAACCAGAGTTTTGTAGTTATTAAATGCACCTCCTACTCATCCCTAAATATTTGGTCAAGAATATAATTATTATCGATAGTTTATAATCTAACATTACATGCAAATGCTTATATCTACATTTAGAATTTTATAGTGTCAATGTTCACTTTTCGTGCTACCTTAATGAGGCTTTGCAACTTACTCTACTCTCTAAGAAGTTAAAACAACTGCATTGGAGGGGCATTAACGATTATGCCGTGTTGGAACCAGAGTTTTTTAGACACCAACTAAGGTAGAAATAGAGAATGACGTACCACATTCTTCATTGCTTTGGGTCTTATGAGCACCAACTGCTAATGAGTCCAAAAGTTTCAGATCAAGACTATAAATTTCTTCCCAATTAGTCACATAATAGTATAAGGTAATCAAATAATTATAATAATAAGATGTAGAGTCTAGACATTTAAACTTCAATTTGAATCAATGCATAAACTATGAACCTAATTAACTAACAAACAAACTTTTTTATTTTCTCTGTATATAACTTCTCTTTCATCTCTCGTGTATAAATTACCTCATATGTTTTCTTGTGCTCACCATAACACCTACTAAGACAAATTCATACAATTATAAAAGAAAATTTCAACCAAAACTCCATTTAGATTAGAATGGGAAATTTAGCAGAGCATAAGATGTCGACTTCTTTTGAGGATCAAATTCTCTCAAGCACATGTTAGCATGATATGTTCCTCTATAATTCAATTAGTATTTTGAAAATGAGTTTCAAAACATAGTTATTGTAGAAATGAGTCAATTTCGTACGATCTAAATTCCTATAGTCAATTTGGCTATTAGTTTTCTTTTTGGAGACATTGGTATCACAAAAATTTCAAAATGTATTATAACAAGACTAAACAGACAAATGTATGTTAAAATATTATTAGATCAAATACTTTTGAAATTTAACCCCCTAAACACATTTCACAGTGTAATTTTAAAACATATTGTACTAAAGAGATCTATGATGCTAATATCGTGAAGTAGGGCATGATTAATAATATATTAAGCTAATTGTATTACTAAAGAGATCTATGATGCTAATATCGTGAAGTAGGGCATGATTAATAATATATTAAGCTAATTGTATTACTCTTTTCATGTTATAGTAGAAGATCGTGAAGTAGGGCATGATTAATAATATATTAAGCTAATTGTATTACTCTTTTCATGTTATAGTAGAAGTACAAAATAAACTTTCTTACAATGATTTCAGAAAAAAATAAATACTAAAACAAGCATCATATTTGCATGCATCCAAAATAAGTTCTCATATTTTTATTGTAAAACCCTGATTTCTAAAGTGAAACTTCTTAAGCTTCTGGTTTTTACCTTCTAATTAAAAACTTAGTTTTATATGTGACATTTATGTTTCACTTATTTCTCTCTATTCCTCTCCTTCCAACCATTCGGCTTCTAATTTCAGAGAAATGAAGTGCTTAGGATGACATTAAAGATGGAGTAGATTTTCATGGAAATGCTATCACAATAATTCAGTGTCAAGTTGTGAATTAGAGATTGATGAAAAGCATATGAACAACATAATTAGTCTCTCTTACAATTGTCACGGAACTTCAACAAGTGACAAGTCCCTACTCGCAAGATATACCTCCATCATCCAATCATGTCAATTTCAGCTTTAAGTTTAATAACTTTATTTGGGAAAGCTCTTATTAATTATCCATCATCCAATCATGTCAATTTCAGCTTTAAGTTTAATAACTTTATTTGGGAAAGCTCTTATTAATTAGTATTTCCTTAAATAATTTGAACCTTGCTTTAAGTTTAATAACTTTATTTGGGAAAGCTCTTATTAATTAGTATTTCCTTAAATAATTTGAACCTTAGTATAAGTTGAGCAAAGATAAGTCTCATGTCTATAATATTAAAGCATCTTTTAATGTTGCTATTGTGTTTTTACCGAATAAGTTTGTCATGCATAGGATTATAATTTTTTCACCCTATTAATCCATTTGGATATCAGCTATTTAGTAAATTTGATCATCTATGTTTGTGTGTTTTGTTTCTGCTTTAAATGATGATGATTAAAAAGACTTTGATAAGGTAATTAAATTTGAAACATAATATAAATTGGTTCTTTGTTTTGTCTCATTACTCTATACATTCAGGTCCTTCTAGCTATTGGCCAATCTAATTACCTAAAAGTCCTAGCACACAAATATCTTATTACGTCCTTTATTTAGGTTGCATGAATATTTGTAAAATCTAAACCAGTTTAAGCACATGAATCGAGAGTTCTCCATTGATTTGTTTCATCATTTTATGATCCATATCCAAATTTTTTGACATTAAACAAGTAAGTCCACGTGCAATGCACGTGCACTTTACTAGTTTGATAAAAAGATAGAACCCAAACCCAAAAATGATTTACCTATGTAGTCTAATCAAACTCCTTTGTAAATCCTTCAGCTAACCTTTTCTTTGACAAGATTTTTTTTAAACACATTTTCTACCTTTATACCATAAAACCTTCACCGTGTCCCGTATAGGAAGGGAAAGATATAAATAAAGCAGATAGCCAAAGCAACACTATAATAGTATTATCATATTCTCTATTGTATCAATTGGAATAAATCAGGTTAGTTATATTCTTTAATGTCTATCTTCATACCTCTCTAGGATCACCCGAAAGCATCAGTTTTTTTCTTCATCTTTGAATGATCTTCCCAAGAATGGAAGCGAGGGATTATAGAAATACATTTAAGTACGAACTGAAGTCCATGGCTACATGGTTATGAAATGGAAGTGTGAAGCATGCTAACAACTCCATGCACATCATCTATATATAAAAAAGCTAAATTTATGCCACCCAAGTACAACTATTAGAGTATCACTTTATAGCAACATGACATTTAGAAATATGTTAATAAATTAATTATAAACCTATGCCTTATGCATGATTAAAGATATTTCTAAGGAGTCGAGGATAAGTAGTTGCTTGCACCTCGCAATCCTGCTTGTACTCTATGGTCTTTTGATGAGCACCAACGCAAGTTTGCAGATGCCGACAACCTTCAGCAGAAAAATAAATAGTGTAGTTATGATCTCTGTGTTAAAAATTCTCTATAAAAATATCTACTATTTAAATTGTGCTAAGAAACCTTTATATTCGATAGATGTTTCTATAATTTTAATCTATTTCTTTATGTGATTATCTTTGATTAAGCTAGTAATTTATCATGGTAAAATAAAAGGTAAAAGAAATTATGCATATATAGGCTACTAAATGACAAATATCAAAATTAGATCATATAAATAACGTTACTAAAAAATAATATATACATCAAAGGGGCATACCTATTGAAGCTTTGAGGGAGACAAAATTGTTATGACAGTTGTGTTATTTATGTGTGTGTGTGTACACACACACAAACACACATACATACATATAGAGATATGAGATATTGCGCGTGAGTAGATAACAATTGCAAATATATAAGATTAGGATAGGTGTTTGAACTTTATAAAAGACTAACATTAGGGTTTAAATTTTCTTTCAACTTTATGTTCAAGTGAAAGGATTGATGTTTAAAGTTTGAAGTTGTAGATTAATATAAATATTAGGACATTTAGTTCACACGGCCCTTCTAATAGGAGAATAATGACATCTTTTCATAAGATATTTAGTTTAAAACAAATGAAGCATGATTAAAGCTAAAGGTCTGCTCACATAAACTGATAATCGTCTTAGTAATGGCTAATGCCCCTAATATTTTCGGATCTGTAACTCAACAAAAAACCTTAATTTTTCACTTGCGATTCCTGAAATCCTTTTGTTGTGCGTAGTGGAAATTTCGGCAGAGTTTCTGGTGCACAATAAGAGAGAAAGATCGATATAAGAATTCTCGTCTCACCAAGGATACTAGAATCTGAAGCGGATATCTCAACCAAGTGAGATATCGGCTCTTCCTCTCATCAGTTCTAGGACTGACCTGTCGAGGGATCCTAAAACTATTATAATGGCCACAAACTCAAACAATCAATTTTACGTGGTTCGGCAAACTGCCTACGTCCACGGGGCAAGGAGGGGGATCTACTATTAGAGAGAAAAAGAATACAAATAGGTTTACAACTCTCACAATCTAAACCCTCAAATAGGCTCCTTGCTTTTCTTCACAAGAAAAGGTCAGCCTCCAAATACTTTTTCTCTCTTCACAAAACCCAAGACAGATACCTCTCTTTCTCAGTCGACTTTCTCCCTCTCTCTGCACTGTAGCCGCCCTTGAATTATACCTCTGCCTTGGTCCGTAGCCGCCCACAAAACTCCAGCCTTGGAACTTGCACCTCAATTTTCTCCTCTGCCAAAAACACGCCGCACAAGTCCAAACTCCTTGCACGCCCATCGAAACCCTAGGAAGACCGTGTATTTATAAGCATGAATTGAGTTTTCGGGTGGGCTTTCACTTTGTCCGCTGGACAAAACCGAAATCTTCACGGAATTGCTTTCACGTGCATTTTGTGGTCCCCACATGAAACCTTGCACTTCACGTCCCTATCATCACACGTTTTCATCTCCGCTTAATTCACGTGGGTTGGCCCACCACTTCTCTTCACAATTCTCCACCTCGGTGAAGTTTTCACAAAACTGAGCCGACACCGACCAAACCAAATGTCTCACTTGTTGTGTTCAGTACACCGTGAAACAATTCACGACAACAGACTCAATCCATAACAAGTCGAGAACCCAAATAAGAATGCGAACATTCTCCAAATGTCGGTATCAACTCACCAAATCGATCTCACCCCCATCAAAATTCAACCTGGCTGCATCATAAGACTGCCTATGTATCCTCTTGCCCAAGGAATCAAGCCGAACGTAGTTCACTCAAATGGCCGCGAACGACCTCAAACCAATAGAAGAGTTCACAACCCTTCTCCAATCTCATCAACTCTACGGCTGATAGCGCCTCCAATGGCCTCAAACACCTCCACCTGAGGTGAACCAATGACCATATCCAAGCTACATCTATCAGCTACACTCGAATCAAAACCTAACTCATCATCTGCATCCAAATCCAAATGACTTCCACGCTGTGTCACCTCAGCTGGAATCCCAACCAATGCAGAATGACCTGGGGTATGTGGGAAAATCCCCACCCAATGTGGAGTAGCATCAATCTCCACCCGCTGCGATACATCTAAGGTCTGTCCAAAACTCTCCACCTGCTGAGAGTCAATTAGCTCCCTCATCGAAGCCTCAACCAAAGTGACACTACCAGACCTATCTTCTAATGGAGTTTTACCTCCAATCACAGCAGTTGACAACTCTTTAATAGGATGACCCAAATATGTCGAAGCCTCTGTCCAGAAACTCTTCTGCAAACCATTGCTCGACCACAAACACCGATCCTCCTCCAAAAAGGCACGGTTCTCCAAATTTATCACCTTATCTAGTTGCCCCAAGATTTCCTTTCCAACGAAGTGTCTCAAAATGCCGTGAGCTCGGCTCCAATACAGAAACAGGTCCATCTTGTACCTCCCATCAGAATGGAGTACCTTCACCTTTCTGTCTGTCACACACTTCTTCAATCTGTTGGAAACTACTAGGACTTTCTTCAAAGGGGATTTGGTTGCACCCCAAACACGCCTAGAACAGCCACCAACAAAGGAAACCAAACGCCTATTACCTCCCAATGATGCCCCCTTGGAAGGCCCCCAAACATCCACGTGAACTCCTCCAGAACGACCCTTAGCACGGTGAATAGAGGTGCCACACTTCACCTCGGTCTTCTTGCTCACATCAACATGTTCACTGGACTTCAAACTGCAGGTCTTTGCACCCTCTTTCAATCTATGCGAGGAATCAATACTGGAATGGCCAAGCCCCAAATGCCGCAGTCTAGTCGAATCAACAGAAGTCGTCAGCTCTCCACCTGCCACTATACCTCCAGTCAAGTAATACAGGTTATTTCTCCTGACGCCCTTCATCAAAATACGAGAGTCTCTCGCAATCTCGAGAACCATGTCCTCAACACGAACCTTCAGACCCTCTCCAACCAAAGCTCCAATCGAGATCAAGTTCTTCCTCAAAGAAGGAACATATCTCACATCGTTTAACTCTCTAACAGTCCCGTCAAACATCTTTATGCGAATTCTTCCTATCCCAAGGATCTGGCATGCACGGTTATCAGCCATGTACACCACACCACTATCCACCAGCTTCTCAAAACTGGAGAACCATTCCCTTCTAGGGCACACATGATAGGTCGCACCACTATCCAACATCCATTCAGATTCCTCCGAATAGCTATCTGTAGGACTGATTGAAAGCGAATAAATAGAAGAGTCAGAATTATTACCATCTGATACAATGTTTGCTTCTGATAATGGTTGCTTCCCTTTTTCCTTCTGCTTATTCTTCATCCATTCGTCGAGCTTTGGGCAGTCTTTCTTCCAATGACCAGTCTCCTTGCACCAAGCACACTGATCTTTTCCAATTGTAGGATGCCCTACTCTAGACTGTGACTTCCAATTCTTTTGGTTTGGACCCTTCCCTCTTGCGACCAATGCCTCCGCTACCGGCTCAACCGAAGCCTCCTTATCCTTCTTTCGAAGCTGATAATTCACAAGTGCAGCGGTGACCTCACTATACGAAAGTGATGCCTTCCCATTAATCAGAGTAAGAACAAAGGTCTCATATTCCTCGTCGGGCAAGGAACTCAACAACAGCAATGCCTTGTCCTCATCTTCAATCTTGACATCCACATTCGCCAAATCCGCAAGAAGCTTTGTGTAGTGGTTCATGTGATCTCTAATGGAGGTTCCCTTCTTCAACTGGAAACGATAAAGTCTCCTCTTCAAATGCAAGCGATTTTCCACACTCTTGGTCAAATACTTGCTTTCGAGAATCTCCCAAATCTTCTTCCCAGAAGTCTCATTCATCACATCATATTTTAGATCTTGAGTCAAACAAGACCTAATCACACCACACGCCGTTCGATTCATCTTCTTCCAAACCTTCTCTTCAACCTCATCTGGCTTGCCATCTAGCTCCAAAGTATCCTCCAAATTCTGCGCGTTCAGCGCATCCAAAACCTCGCATCTCCATAATCCAAAGTTGTTTGTGCCATTAAATTTCTCCACATCTATCTTCATAGAGTGGATATTCAAACTCTGAATAGTCTTCACGCCAGAAGAACCACCCTCGACTCCCGAAGCACCTTCTTTCCCCGACATCTTACGCACCAACGAACAAAGAATAGATCCAAAACTGAAAGATAGAGTCTTTACCAAAAGATCCCACCTTTATCACCAACGAAGTCCTAAACGGGCCTCCAAATTGATCTACTCCTCCAACCAAACCCTAGATCTGGAATCTGGGCTCTGATACCACTTGTTGTGCGCAGCGAAAATTTCGGCAGAGTTTCTGGTGCACAATAAGAGAGAAAGATCGATATAAGAATTCTCGTCTCACCAAGGAGACTAGAATCTGAAGCGGATATCTCAACCAAGTGAGATATCGGCTCTTCCTCTCATCAGTTCTAGGATTGACCTGTGGAGGGATCCTAAAACTATTACAATGGCCACAAACTCAAACAATCAATTTTACGTGGTTCGGCAAACTGCCTACGTCCACGGGGCAAGGAGGGGGATCTACTATTAGAGAGAAAAAGAATACAAATAGGTTTACAACTCTCACAATCTAAACCCTCAAATAGGCTCCTTGCTTTTCTTCACAAGAAAAGGTCAGCCTCCAAATACTTTTTCTCTCTTCACAAAACCCAAGACAGATACCTCTCTTTCTCAGCCGACTTTCTCCCTCTCTCTGCACTATAGCCGCCCTTGAATTATACCTCTGCCTTGGTCCGTAGCCGCCCACAAAACTCCAGCCTTGGAACTTGCACCTCAATTTTCTCCTCTGCCAAAAACACGCCGCACAAGTCCAAACTCCTTGCACGCCCATCGAAACCCTAGGAAGACCGTGTATTTATAAGCATGAATTGAGTTTTCGGGTGGGCTTTCACTTTGTCCGCTGGACAAAACCGAAATCTTCACGGAATTGCTTTCACGTGCATTTTGTGGTCCCCACATGAAACCTTGCACTTCACGTCCCTATCATCACACGTTTTCATCTCCGCTTAATTCACGTGGGTTGGCCCACCACTTCTCTTCACACCTTTTTTCTCCTATGGTGAAAATAACAAATAAGTAACTAAAATTTATGGCATTACATGGACAATGTGAAATCAGAAATCGTTTCTGAAATATTGTTATCAAGCATAAAATGATAGAAAATTAACTGTTAATCAGAAAAGAGTTCAAGAAAAGCCCTAATTTTCCCCTGTGATACCTAAATTAGGATATTTAGTTCACATGGGATTATGACATAATTAGGATGTTTGAAGTTGAATTAGAATATAATTAGGTTATTAAGAAAATTAAGATATTTAGTTTACATGGGATTATGATATAATTAGGATATTGAAAGTTGTAGTTCACAGATGATTAGGATAATTAGGATAGATTTGAATTGAAGTGTAATATCTAAAAGAGTTAAGGATATTTTTATCTGCCGAAAGATAGATTTGAATTGAAATGTAATATCTAAAAGAGATAAGGGTATTTTTGTCTACCGAAATATTTTTCCGAACTCATACTTTTAAAGAGAGTATATATATGTTATGATTAAATCATTTTGAAATAAACTTTAGTTGGAATGATTACAATAAATACATTCGAGAGGTGTTGTGGGTGGAAGTATTTGAGGAAATAAAGTGATGAAAATTCATGATTTACAATGCTCTATAAATTAAAATAATTAAATATAGTCTGACACAAAAATATTGGTTAACTTTTAGTACAAAATTACTTTATAAGCGAAATTCCATATTATAAGGTTGCTCAAAATTAGCCCTTCGGATCTAGCAAATACTTCGAATTTGGTAAATAATTTAAAATTGTCCTTTAAATGAGAAATATTTATACTTTACATATCAGAATAATTTTTTAATTTTAAAAATAAAATCAAAATTTTTAATTTATGTCTCTTAGACAAGACAGACAAAACAACGAGATTCCATTAGCTATTAAGAGATTGATTAGGAGAAGGATCTATTTCCATATTAAGGTTACATAGTGTAACACAAGCGAATGCACTAAGGACTACATAGTTATTAAAATTATTTATGATAATGTTGAAGATAAGAAACTGAGGGGGTGGGGGAGGGGGTTAGTCAAGTAGAATTTAAAATTAGAACTGTGATAATTTGTGCGATAGTTTTTTACAGTATTAATCAATTGAAACTAGAACTAGAATAAAATTATACAGTATTACAAGTAGAACAAGGATAACGATAAAACAAATTATCCCACTTTTATCAAATTTATATAGAAAAAAGTTTCTCAAATTGTCTCAAGTTTTAAACTAGAGCTAGGTGGTAAAAAAAACTAGAACTTTCTTATTTGAATTTTTTATTTTTTAATATTTCATTTGTCCATCATCTTTGAACCACGCCATAAGATTAGATCACATCTCTCTTCTTACACTTCTATTTAATGTTATTTTAATTTTTTATTAAATATTAGAATTGTATAATTACTTTAAATTTAAAGTTATAAATTTCATGTTTATTTATAAAATTAATTAAACTTGAGGGATGACGGAATGATGTCTAGCAGATCAAAAAGAAAGAGAAACAAAATGAAAAACTTTATTTCTAAATCTGTATTACAATAATGATTCCAAAAAAAGACAAAAAATTACAAAGTACTATAATAATAATATCTTATAGTATGTCCAATAGTTCTTCAAGATGAATTAACACTAAAGTAAATAATTATTATTATTAATGATAAATTTAAATATATATAAATAGTAGTTTTTTCATCAAATTACATAACTTATATGCTTCTTTACTATTAAAAATTATCCTTACTCAAACTAACAATAGTCCCACTAAAATATCATGTTTTAAAAAATAACTCACCCCACTTCAAAACATTACCCATACTAAACATTGTTCCCCTTCTAGCAAAAATACTCCAATTAGGTAACAGACCCTGAAGGAATTATTATTGCTAACTGATGGACAGATAAAAAATTTAATATTCCAAATAATTACACTTTTATATTTAAAAGTATATCATGTTTCTGTTATGCTAAGACTTATTTACTATTTTTGAAGGTGGAGAAATCACTCTATTAGCCTAGGTTAATTTATTGAGATGACAATTAATCCCTTGAATATACTCTAATTAGCATAGGTTTCTGAATGACAATTAATCCCTTGAATATATACTCCATACTTATCCACACCCGAAACTACTTCTGATAGAAAAAAAAAAGCAAAAAGCAGGTTTTTGATAAATTACATGTAGGTATACTTATTTTCAAAATTACATCATGTTTTTTTATTGTTCTAAGACGTATTTACTATATTGAAAGGGGGAGAAATCACTCGAATTGACTCAGGTTGATAGAAATGATAATCAATCGATTGAATATCCTCTAGACTTATCCATCCCTTATAACAACATCTGATAACAAATTAATGCAAAAAGAAAATTTTTGATAACTCACCTATTGCCATACTAGACTCTTTTGCGTTAAACACCCCATCTCCAACCAATAGCAAAACAAAGATAATTAGGTTGGATAGTAAATAACAGAGCACTATTTCAAAAAGAATATAAATATAAGTGCTATGTTATATTTACGTATTACATGTTTTACGTCATGCAGAATTGAATCTTGAACCTGCTGTTCCAACTTCCAAAAAGAAGATTACGACAGAGAAAAATGATTGAATATCAAGGGAATATTACTTAAATATTATACATGTTCTGAGTTGTCGAATGTTAGAAAACTTATTTATTAGATTTGAGACGTATGAGTTACGAATAATGTGTTCGAATATGAAGCACATTTAGATCTCTAATTACAGAGAGTTTGACTTTTATAAAATTTATGTCTTCTTTAGATTGTTCATTCGCTAGCAGAAAATGTGATACTGGATGTTAACTTTCTAAAATTGTTATATCTTATGTTGTTATTTAATGAGCTTCTATATACGAACTATACTTCTATTACTTATCTTTAACACGTATAAAACAAGACTTATTTGAGTGCATGCTGTGCATTGTTCTCCGATTGGAAATTATGCTCGCTATTGAGTACCTTAAAATAGTCAGTTCATTGGATGTTGAGAATTCAATTTACTTTTAAGTACATGTTGAGTCCCAAAAATGTCTAGTGCATGTAATTGTCTGGAACGGGCTAAAATACTAGAAGATAGGGATTGAAAGAGGCAAGTGTATTTTGAAGAGTCTTCTTATGAGCAATAGCTCGGAACATGGAGGTAAGATCGAAACATGGAGATAAAACCATGCTTAGTACGAGCTAAAATACTAGTAGAATTAATAACATAACAACAACCACCCCCCACCCCCAACAACAAAAAAAAAGACTTTGGGGNCCCCCCCCCCAAAAAAAAAAAAAAAAAAAAAACTTCTTTTATCTCACTAATCCCCTTGAAACTTAGGAGTTATTGCATATAACCCCCTAAACTTTGTGATTCCACTAAATTTCACAAACCTTCTCATTTAATCTTTAGATTAACAGTATCAATTATAACATCTTCTCATTTAATCTTTAGATTAACAGTATCAATTATAACATCTTCTCATTTAATCTTTAGATTAACAGTATCAATTATAACATCTCATGTGGCAAATATGTGCTAAGAAAAAGATGAAAATTATCCCTTAGTCCCCAAAGGTTACCTATTTTTCCTTTCAATAAAAGGGAATATTTTGAGGCTGAAGAAATTTTCGTCTTTTCTTTTTCTTTTTCAGGCATGTGCTTAGCTAGTGACATATTAGAGCGAATGGTGCTAATATGAGGATAAAATGAGAAATATTCAAGAAAGGTTTAGCAAAATAAAAAAGTTCAAGGGGGNTTCTTTTGAATAAATATTTCTTATGTAGTTCACCAAGTCAGCTATGCAGATAATGAATTGCAAGTCAAACTACTATAAATTGAATTTTTATTTTACATTAAACGGCTAATAGTCAAGGAGAAATATCTTGAAATTTTTACAAAACTTAAGCTTATTTACAAGGACTCGTAACTGCTTGTATATATTCTCACTCTCAGTATTCTTCAATTCTCTTCTCTTTAATAATCTTTCATCTGCAAAAAAATTAACAAAGATATTCAAATATTACTTGCTCCAGTAATAATATAAACAAGAAGAGCATTCTTCAGCAAACTCATCGCTGGCACTGGATTTACTCCGAGATACTTCATACAGAAAATAACAGATAGCTTGCCTCTGGTAACTGATCTCTCACATCAACAGACAAAAACCTTAGCTTCTCTTTGGAAAGGAAACTTCGAGGAGTTCCCAGAACTCGACAATCTGCACTCTCATTCCACTAGTTGCATGCGATTAGAGTACAAGGGAGTGTATAGAAAATAATAAAACCGGAGTCAAATCGTAGCCACAACAGTATTCATTGGCCAAAACCGAGTACCTTATATTAGAGCCGCTTAATTCTTTTGGAGTAACAATGCTAACAGAGTAGCATATAGTATATCATATCAAGAAATCTGTAGCTTGGCCCAAAAGTATTTACTATGGTGATAGGCTTGATCTTTCCTCAGTCACACAAATAGAAACCGCAGAATAGTCTTCTTATTTCCTTGCGCGTTGCTGTTTGTGGAAACACAAGCATTGAAAAGTCGAATGCAGGTGCAAAGAAGAACACGCAGATGATGACCAACCAATGGATTTCCAGCGAGTAGAGCATGGTCGTCCTGTTGAATTGCACAGTTGAAAGCTTTTAATTAATATATAATGATAGGGGACCAAAAGTAGGATGTATACAAACTTGACAGAGTGTTTGAAACAATGGCTCTTAGACTGAACGATTTGTCGTGTTATAGCTGGTGAAAAATCAGCCTTCCGAACTTAGCTTCTTTGTTGAAAAAGACTCGTAACTTCTAAGTCATTAAAAGGATATGCTTTTGGAAATAATATGTATATGTATACTCATATGGTAAGACCTCCTTAATAAATTATAAATCCATGCAACAGCAGAAAATCCATAAATACATTGTAGCAAAAGAACCGAAGTTGACATAACTGCACAGGTAGTGAATCTTACTGAGATCAAAGCAAAACATCAGAAAATGCATACCTTTGGATCATTGTTTTCTGTGGTGTCCGTTGGCTCGCAGTTAGGGTTCCAGAAGTAACAGCTAGATTGAAAACTGTCTGATGTATCAAAAGAGAAAAAAGAATCATTTGATAGTCGAAATGTAATGGCTGTAATTTGATAATAACTACTATATCTACACTATATTATATCCTACCGCTGATCCCAGGAGCACCATGCTTTCACTCACAGCCTGAAATGCAAAAACATCAGAAAATGTATGACTAACTAAAATCAAAGGAATCATGCCACACACCAATATGATGTTTATAAATAATTCAAACAACCGCAACAGAAGCCTCAAGTTCTTAGCAGGCTCCACAATAAGTTGTCCCTTGCAGGGGCTACATCTAATAAGCAAACTGAATGAATGAGAGATTTTTATACATTGCATGATTATTAATATGGTTGCTTGGGTAGTGACTGCAAAAATAAATAAATTGTTGATTGGAAGCCTACAGGAAACAAGCATTTCGAAGCTGGGAACCTAGATATGACTCAAAACAATCAAACGTGAAGTTATGTAGCCAACGAAGCAAAACTTTCAGTTCATGTAAAAATGAAATATCCATTGAAAGTTGAACTACCTAACAAGTCATGTAAAATAATACTCGTAGTCGTAGACCAAACATGCTTCATGAGGGATGTATTACTAAAGCATCACACACACTTTCACATTAAGTCAAAGTAAGACCTCTTATTGATTCACATAACTTGAGTTAATACTTAGATTGAGATATTAAGGTTGTTCTGGCAAAACAAAAATACATGACCTTGTTCGTAATTTAGCTCAATCACCAAATCAGGCAAGAAGTAGAACCCAATATTACCTGCAAAACAGTACATAAACAATCCATCTAGAATCCAGTAAAGTACCAGTTTATGGAATCAGCCAGTCAGGAGAAGAAAAATTGCATGAGGGGCATGGAGGGACAGGCTAATATGGCGTGGTCTTCAAAAGAACTAATATACATATTCAATATAATGATAATATAATTGGTACTCTTTATGTTGATGGATGGCAAGCAACCATTCCGCCACATTTTTATCCAAAGCTAAGAGGAGAGACATTATCTTTATAAAATTACACGAACAACCAAAACACAACATTAATGTTTATGCCAAATTCAAATTAGTAAGAAGCCATGGAAGATAAGATGAGAGGGGTGGTGAATAATGAGACATGGGAGTTGGTCCCTCTTTCTCACGGGAAGAACCAGTTAGATGTCCGTGGGTGTACACATCAAATTGAATCCTAATGGATCCCTGACTCAACTAGAGGCTCGAATAATAGTTAAAGAATGCTCTCAAAGATATGATGTTGAGTAACATGACACCTTTTCTGCTGGTACTTAGTGTATCAAGTTGTTTGCTTATTTTTGCTGTTTCCACTTATCAATAAAACCTTTTCTTCCAGAATCTTTTGACAAAGAGGTTATATGAAGCAACCGTCGACATTAATTGCTCAAAGAGAGTTGGAAAAGGTGTGTTAACTAAAGAAGTCATTATATGGTTTGAAACAGACTTCCAGGACTTGGTTTGGAAGAATTTCTATGATTGTGCAAGAGTTTCCGTCTGCACTGCACACAGAATGATCACTCTGCTTTCTTTAGGATTTATCAGAGGAAGAAGATCGTGAAAGTTGTTTATGTGGATGATACAGCTAGTACAAGAGATCATGAAAAATTAAAAGGTCTGAAGTTAGTATCTCTCCAAGTCTTGCTTTCAAAGGCATAAATATTAGGAGGAAGTAAATATGTACCGAGTTCAATTAGGGCCAAAACAAATCATGTAAAGAATAAAAGATAAGAGAATATGTTCCAACTGAAAATAAACAAACCATGTAAAGGGTAAAAGACAAGAAAATATGTTCCATTTGAAGAATATTTAGGCTGCAAAAAGGTAAGATGCCAGGGTTAAGGCTTGGCTAATATCTTGCACGTGGATAAGCAGGCATTCTTCCCTTCCTCTTCTCCTTCCGGTGGAAGGGAAAAAACAATAAATTTCTCACAAAAGAATTTTGTTCTGTTACAGATCTTCAATTCCTTTTCTGACTTTTGCAATGTTCATAGAAAGGCTAGCAAGAAAGTTTTTGCAATGACAGAACATAAAATAGTGAAGAACTCAACTTGAAATTCTTGATCTGGGATCTTTCTCTTGTTCTTCTCCTCCGGAAAAGAAACAGGAAGCAAAAAGATCCATCATAACTATAAGGCGAAGTTATGACATGATCTAAAAGAGAGAGAGAAGGTGAATGTATGAAAGAGCAATTTGTACATGTATATTTATTATGTTTTCTTTTTCTTGTCCATCCCAAGTCATAGAAGGTGAATGCAAGAAAGAGCAAATTTCAACATTGCTTAAATGTTGAACTTCTACCTGATGTGTTAACTTGGTGCTATGTTGTCTTAATAACTACAAATAGTTGAAAAGGGGGATCACATCTGAACTTGGTTGCAGGGACCTGAAATCTTGCAGAAATCGAAATCCATACAACCATGTGAAGTACCAATTGATTTATCAAAGAGCCACCAATCCTGCATAGAATTTAACCAAGAACCCAAATCACTAATGATAACCATAAGAATAGGGCTCAAAATAAATGAACATGAAGGAATGAAATGTACATGGCTAGTTGCAGATGAATACTCCCTCTCGTGGGGATCAAGATAAAATGTTTAACATGGTAATTTGATCAAAGAGTGATCACGAGGATTGGACAATGGAGCAACATTGTTGCTAAAGATTTTGATTTAAGGATGCTAATGATTTTGATTTAAGGATTGCCAATTGTGTTGAGACTTTCTTGATAGTTTTGAGTTATCAATCATGGGTATTATTGTATCCAATAAATCTTGGAGGCAGTCCCTATTGCTATTTCTCCATTGTTGTAAGCTAAAGTTGGAGGGCGTCAACTTCAATCGTTGGAATATTTAATCTTAATAGTGAAGATTGCTTAAATTTGGCATGTTGTTTTCCCCTATGCTGTGGAGAGTTTTCCGTGTAATATCCTGGTTTCACTCTTCTACTCATCTTCTACCTTTTTGCATTATTCTATCTATTAATCACTCAACGCAGTGATTGTTCCGCTTTGTTAAACAATAAAATCTCATTCATAGTTCAAAAGGTACAACTACTCCCCTTTATATAGGGATACAAAAACAAAAAGTTTATTGCGTGGTCAATGTGGGACTAAACACAATTACCTAATCATAATTATTCTCTTAGTTACAATGCTAATATCTCTCAATCACCAAATCTCTAATTTATACTCCTAATATAATTATAACATTATAGATCTCCATAATATATTCCTTAACACGTTTCAAATGCCAATAAGTGGTATTAGTGTTGTGCTTCTTTGGTTATTTGCCATATTTTGATTAGTGCAGTAGAGCGCAAGTACCATGATTGAAGCTTACTACCTCAAACTATTCTATTTTGTAAAAAAACATGCATGACTTATTTGATGTTGTTGAGGACACTAAATCCAGGAACCTGTATAAGAAAACTTGGAGTAAGCTTAATAAGAAGACAATTTGCATCATCCACCTATAGGTGGATAATAGTATATGTCAACATATGGCCATTGAGGCGGATGTAAAAAACTCTAGACAAAGCAGGAAAAAATCTATATGAAATGCTTTCATTATTAGAAAGCTTGTTGACTCAAAATTTATAGATGGACTCTCTTGCTGAGCATCTTAAAGAATTTCGGAGCTTGGTAAACCAGCTTAATACAATGAAGCTAGTAACAAAAGAGAAGCTTATGTACCCCTGAGTTGTTACCTTTTACAGTTGTGAGATGATGCAGAATTTGTTGAATGCACTTCCCTTAGCTATATCGCATGGAAGGAAAGTGAATAAATGTTGCGTGGTGCAATTAATTGACAAGTTAAAACTTAAATGCAACATGTCCATTGTATTTACCAAAGGGTAATAATGGTGGCTTTAAGCTAAAAGCAAACACTTCGGCTATATTTGTTCATTTGGGTATGAATTTATGCAACAAAAGCAAAACAAAGAACAATGTTCTTAAGAGTGCAAGTGCGAGGTTTCTGGAGAGGATAAAAATAAACAGGTTTAGGCTTTATCCTTGTGATTCAGATGGAATCTTTTCCATAATGTTGAGACTTTCCTTGTCACTTTTGGGTTACCAATGAGGTATTGTTGTATCCACTATATATTGAAGGATATTGGTCTCTATAGTCATTTCTCCATTAATGTAAGCTAAAGTTGGAGACATCAACTTTACCTGTTGTAATCTCTATTCTTAATAGCAGACATTTCTCGCATTTTCCCCCATGGTTTTTCCTTCTATGCTGGAGGGGTCTCCACGTTTTATATATTGGTGTCGCTCTTTCACTCATCTCCTACTTTTTTATACAATTTTATTTATTTCTATAACCACTCAATTCTATAATCACTCAAGGTGGATGGATCATTCGACATTAAACCAATCTTCTGATTAATAATCCGAAACAAAGAAAAGTCTTGATAATCAAAATTCCCTATGATGCATATAGAAAAGGTCTAAATTTTGCTCTGTACTATGTCGCACGGGTATGGGTATGAGTGTGGGTACCGGTGCGGGTACAAGTACGGGACATGGCGGGTACGGAGACACGGCTATATAAATATTTCTATACACATATATTAAATACTGAAATTAATAATTTATATGACCAGTGTTTTAAATAACGGCCGATAAATTGGTATATCCGTGATTTGTTGGTTTTGGAGGCCTTCCGCTATGATAAGTTCAATTTGGAATCGGTTATCGTTTGTAAATGTTTTTCGACGATAATACGACAATAAAGTGAGTTATCGGCCGATTTTGTCAGCCTAGATAATCAAAATTATCAGGCTTTAGTTTGGGTTGTAATTTCGAGTAACTGGCACTTATTCAATGGCCTTTAAACTTGATCTAACTCGACTTCACAATAAAATCAAAATCCGACCCTTAGTCCTTTGTCATCCGTTCTCTCTCCCCTTTGTGTGGTTGTGCCCTAACCCACCCCCCCATCGACTCCTGCTCTATGATCTCCATCAATCTCGCGCTCAGCTCCGCTCCGCTCCTCTCCTCTCCAGACTCCATTGATCTCGGCGCCCTCCTCCGCTCTCCAATCTCTCTGATCTCCATCGACTTTAATGCTAAGCTCTCTCAATCCACTTCAACCTCATAAACTTCGATCCTGACCTGTTCTGAATCTTCATCGACTTCGACGTTGAGCTCTCTCCATCGATGCCATAAGACATTGACTTTGACTTTGACTTTAACTTCAACTTCATCAACTCAAACTCTATCAACTTCAACATCAACTATAAGCACTATTATAAATAGCGATAAATAGCCCCGCAATAGCGACGCTAATAGCGTTAGCGGTCCCTTCCCGCGACGCTATCATCCGCTACGCTATCGCGCAATAGCAGTGACATATTGCAGAATATGTCTGTTCGTAAAAGCGGCCAATAGTGTGTCATAACAGTAAATAGTGAGCGATTGCATTCGAAATTTGCTTTTTGACTGCTATTTAAAAACGGTTTGAAGCTTCTTTTTTTAAAATTAAACTCAACCATTGACCATTGCATTCTACCGTCTCCTGTGATTTTCAGTATACTCCCGTCACCTCTCATAGCCTCTGCCACCTACCTTAATATTTCCTCTCACCTCCTTCATCGTGGGTCCGTAAGCTCCTCTTAGGACAGTCCTGTTACCGCTAAGCTCTTCTTCTCGAAGACGACGATTTTTTGACTCTTCCGGTCATCTTCGGTGTTACGTGATGTTTTTACATATTTATTTCATGTTTAGGATCTCTTTAAATCATCCAATATATACTTTTAGATTTCTTAGATTTTTCTTTAACTTTTTTTAGTGTTTATACATATCTGAATTAGACCGCTATTTGACTTTGCGCTTTTTACCGTTATTTTACCGTAATAGCCCGAAATAGCCTTAGCGATGCCTCACTGCTACGCGACGCTATCCGCTATCGATAACATTGACTATAAGTTTGTAACTTCGACTTGGACTCTCCATCGACGCCATCAACTCAGATCTTACTACATATCTCGATTTCAAGCATTGAAAAGCAAATGAAGTTGAAGCTGTAGAAGAAGGTAATATTGCATCAGGTTTATTGTTTCAAAACGACTTCAAGGTCATTGTTTTCGGGTCCCCCCCCCCCCTAAAGAACACTTATCCGTATACATTTTTTTCTTTAAAAGATTTTTGTACCTAAGTTTTGTGGATGTTAATTGTATCAGGTTTATTGTTTTAAAACGACTTCAAAGTCATTGTGTCCGGTTACTCTTTTTGAAGGTTATACACTCGAATGGTTTCATCGTGCGATCAAGAAGCAAATTTCTAGTTTCCACCATTGGTTAGTGATTCTAGATATGATTATTTACATTTTAGTATGTTTATATGTTATTAAGTATGGTTAAATTATATTTTAGGATATTATATTATGTATATACACCATCCGATATTTTACTCCGATAAATACCACTTATCCCTTATATATCCTCGATATATCTCCAATATCTGCTATCTAATAATAATGTTGTCCGTCTGATGAATCCCAATAACCGATATTTAAAACCTTGTATATGAGAACAAGGATGATAATTAAGATTCTTATAATAATTTTGTGTTTTTTTTATTATGCGGATTATAAATTGAAAAATCGTTAGTTTTTGAACTAGACATCCAACTGACCCTTCAAAATCATATTCGGAAGTTGACCAATGTCAAACGGGTTTCAAGAAGTGAAGTGTAAGATAAATGTCCAAAAAGTGCATGACAACTTGAGTACATGTCCAACTAAATATATATCCAATGAGTGTCCAAGGAGTTTGGGTAGAGCTAAGTGTATGTTTTCAGTATAGGTATAGCTTCATACTAGAGGTACCCAAGTAACATAGGCTCTCTATTTTTCTCTTCACCAAAAACCTGACAATTTGACTACATAATTTTATTCTTTGTTTTGCTTTTATTGCATAAACTCACCGAAATGAGATTATATATAGCCAAAATGTTTTATCTTTTGACTTAAACCCGCTATATAACTTTCTTGTCTATACAATGCACCCATTGCATTTACCATGTCAATCAATAGCCTCATACAAAACTTAATCACTTCTCATCAATGCAACACAGCAAAGAATGATGCCCTCAATAATTTGAGCACCTAGTCAGAAAAAGGAAGTGCGCTTTTACATTACAAAAGTGACAAGGTACCACCTAGTGAAAGAAGGAAGCAACAAAGTGCATAATGGGTTGAAATTGTTGAAATGTTTGACTTGTATTGAATTGAACATGGAAAGTAACCCACCTAGAATGGCTCGAAGAGTTGGTTAAAAAGGAAATACGGTGTGAGATCAGTGGGATAAGCCCAAGCATCAACCATGGAGATGATTGTATACATGGTTTAGATTATAATCAAAACTTCATATTGGTGTCGAACTTACTAATCAATCCACAATATGACATCTCTTAGCGAAATTCTTAAGCTTGCAGGTTTCGCTAGGCCTTCAGTTCACTGTGGTGAGGAATGACACTCTTAGTTTGTGTCCACTTGATAATAGGCACGGTAGTCTGCCAAAATACATATAAAAGAAGATTTACAAGCTGAATTGATCCGTCTAGGTAACCAGCAAAGAAACTACATTTTTGAGATTAGTCTCCATCATCGGCCCATGATGGAAACCAAAGGATTTATCCCCATAATTCCTCCCTATGAATTAGTGAGAGATTGCTTGGAATCAACCTCATAAAAGCCAATAAAGTACTTACGTTGAAATACAAGGGACATGGTGGTATTCGCCAAAACATGTATTGTGCATTCAGTTAATTACCAAAAGTAATCCAACTAGAGTAAATCCAATAGTTTAAAAGAGAAGGAAATTAGGTCTAAGAAACTATGAGGATATCGGGTATATTGTTAAACAAGATTATACTCCATTAAACATTATCCTTTTGAGTCAATTGTGTTCCGATCTTACAAACCAACTTATCTAGTTTTATCTCTTCTAGTTGGGCCTTAACAAAATTTTCAGTGGAGATTAAGGTTCAAGGTGTGGGTTAGAATAAAATAGATTATTGACACTACACATGAAAGATGAAGACAGCAGTATGCTGATCTTCAGTATGCTGATCGTCTGAATCATGGACAGCAAGGTTCTGATTTTAAAAGCTTAGGACATGAAAAGTTCGTGCTTAAAGAACTTTATAGTAGGCGGCTTCAACCATTATTTTAAAAATTGGTCCGGGCGTCCGTTTAGGCACCCGCCTAGGCCTAAGCGGTACTATGGCTGCCCACTTGATTTTTGAGAGCGCAAAGGCAAAACATGGGTTTCTTATGTGGACTCGCTGCGTCAAAAAAGAGTTTATTGCCTGCTTAAGCATAACTATAGGTCAAGTTAAGATAGATCAGAAAGAACTCTATCCAAGTTCATCTCAGATAAAATGATGAAGATAGGATTTTGAATCTTCCCGGTGCTAAGCAATGCCTAGGTCGCTTGGCACTATGTCCCGCACCTAGAAACCCCTAGCACTTTCTAAAACGTTGGCTTCAACAGAAGAAAAGCCAAGCCTATACCAGATTGCTCAACCAACACCGCCTCTCTCCATGACATCTCCAACCAAATCCAAATTACATCTTAAGCTTTAACCAATGTATAATCCCTAAAACCTGACTTAAACCCTGCTGAATCTAAGTAGAACAACATCAAAACTTAAAAATAAAAACTCCAATCCTGGCTTCTAAAACTAGCACAGCCCGTTGACAGTGAGCTGCACGAACTTCGAAAGATGGTTAAAATTCCAAAGAATATAATTGGTTCATAACCTGTGTTACTTGAAAACTAAATTACCAATTAACTTGTAGCTTGCAAAATCAGCAACGCCCCTGTCAATCATGATGACAGGGCCCTGAGGAAATTTGAAAGTTGATCTTCAAAGATGCTCATCTACTTTATAGTTTATACCTCATCTAGTATTTCTCAATGAGACTCTGACCAAACATCCATAAAAGATATCAGCATCGTCTACCAAAAAGGAAAGGAAGGAAAAAAGAAATTCAATACTACAAATTTTTTAGATTTCTGATTGAGAAGCCAAAGCAGAAAATCATAGATCTCTCTAAAGAACTCAGTGCCCACATTAGACTTTAAAAAAATATTCTAACATTTCCATTTTGGCTAAAGTTTGCATTATAAAGTTACTACAAGATTGTCAAAGGACTAAAGCTGTTGAATAGAAATATATTTACCAGTTGGTAGCAACATGAAAACTAGATTTCATTCCTACGTCAGGTAACATTAAAGGTAGATAGTCAAATAACATAGCTCCTGAAAGGGATATATATGTATTAGCTGTCAGCATAAATGAAAAGAAGAAAGGTATCAGCTCTTCTTGCCAGCATTGAAATGTTATTTTAACATAAATGTTTCCGATTTGTACTGGTAGGTATCTTAAAATCAACATAAGTAGTGGTAATTTCTTCTATGAGATGATAATGCATAAACCTTATGTCCAATGGCACTAGCAATGAATGCACAAACTTCTTATAAGAAATTCAGGTACTAGTACTTGCCAGATTGACACGAAAAAAGAAACTTGCTAAAAGTACCTCCGAGTATGCTACACTTCGATGAGAGTGGTAAAGCTCTCAGTCTCGAAGGCCAAGTTCAAGGTCATCATCTTCTTCAAAACAGCCTTAAGAGGTAGCCATGTTGCTCTTTCCTCTTCTTTTTCTGCCATAACTTAAATAGGACTATGGGCAGTACCACTACAGCAGCCACAAGAAGGTATATCAACAGTACATCAGACACAGTATTCTTAATACATTTGCAGGAGGCCTCAGGTTTGTGTCCGTCTTTGGAATTTGATGGATTATCACCTAAACCTGAGTAAAGTGGCAAAAGAAATACTTTATATTTAAACCAGGAAGAGAAGAAAGAAAAGACAGGCTACTAAAGGACGCTGTAGAACAAATTACTGTAAAAACCTAAATTTATCAGCTGAAACAGATCAAGATGTAGAAAAAATTACTAATTAAACCTCAATTTGTATTGCATGTAGTATACTATAGAAATTTGTAGTACAATGATTTAACTTGCATATAATGTACAACAGAGAATTGTTGTTATAAATCTCAGAAACTTCCTATTGGCTTACGAGCAACATCTATGAGCACCAGCCCCACGTTAAAATATCAATTTGTTCTTGTTATGTTTTTGATACTGCTAGAATCTAATATAGAAAACTAGAGGCCGTTTAACCTGATTAGAAGTTATTTTAACAGATTTTACATCCATGGGAAAAATGGCTTTATAACCCTTCAGAACATGTCCAGTACCTTATTGTCGTTTTGTAATAATTTTACCGAGTAAACAGCTAGACAAATAATACACGTAGGAATATGGCACATAAAATTTGCTTCATATTTATTTACAAACTTATGAAGCCTAAGATCTAGATCTATAAAACCCAAGTCAATTTACATTACCTAGCAACAGAAACAGTTGATGATATTCCTACTTAATAATGTTCTCATATGTGTAAATGGAGAAATATATAAACTAGTTATTCAGACTTTAAGGTCCATTGATTGATTTTATGGTTTGATTCAAGTATGATGATGGAAAAGCTGGTCTGACAACAGCAACAAGTGGTAAGTTTGCAAGATTAAAGTTATTAAGAGCAAGTTCAGGAGTTGAACTTGTTCTGAGCAAATAGAAAAACTGACAAGAAGTTTGAAGTCTGCATTTTGATATCCCAACATAAGACAATGTAAATGAACCAGCTTACCATCCACACTTCAATACAAACGTATATCATAAGAATTCCAGCTTCACTTAATTGATTTAAACTCTAAAATTGTGCATCAAATCACTCTCAAAATTCCAAGAAGAATAATTGAAAAATAATAAGATTCCAAAAGCTGGAATAGCTATCATGAATGACATGGCTAGACAATCACAATTTAAAGTGGATAATGTTAGACAATCAGCTAACAACAACCAAAATACTAATATGCTTAGAAAACGGCAAGGTGGTAAGACATGAAAAGGAACAAACAAGAAAACATAGATTGTATGGTCTCGATATGATGTTTTTCATGTTTAAAAAGGCACGACATTAAACAGGAGGATCACATAAGTGCATGGTTTCAAGTATAAGTCATCTGTATCACTTTTAGGCCTTTCCCAATAGGATTTTACAAGCCTTAAAGCAGTGAGCAAAAATCTTCATTAAATTTCAAAACATGTTTGTTACCCTCAGATAAGTTTAAATTTCAAACAATATCAAGTCCGTAATTTTCCTTGCAATAAATCCTAAAAGTTCAGAATGTAGATAGGAAAACCTATTTGATTCATCATGTAACTTAAGCTTGAAGGAACCAAGAAAAAACCCTTAAAAGTATCTGAGTAAGAAGCGCCTAAAGGAAAGGGTAATATATTTTCTGTACAAATGATGTTAAAAAATAAGTAAATAAATAAATAAATAGTTGCAAACAAAAACGCACGGGTAATGGATTTGCTACAGGGAATAATGCCCAAACAAAAAAAAAAACAAACGAAAACACATTTCCAAATGGTTAGAGGCACAACTATAGTAATAAATATTTGAGCAAAGAGTTGAGCAGTTCTTTAGAGGTTCAAGGTGAATGCAAGAAAGAGCAATTTGTACACATACATGTATATTTGTTATCTTTCCCCCTTTATTGTCCGTCCATAGTCATACAAATATGTAGCATGCCAGCAACCAGCCATTACCAGAAAAAGAGGACAATATCTAGGATCTGCTCTCCACCTCTTGCATTATTCCTATCATCAACAGAATCAAGTTAGTCTGCTTTTAATAAATGTGAAAACTTTTCAAAAAATGAATGAGATAAATCANGACTATTGATATAGGATGCTTTCATTAGCTCTTGGCTAGAGTGAGCCATCATTATGATCAGGTTCCTACTGAACCCCCAAATCCTCATTATCAGCATATCCAACATCTTGCATGTGCTGAAATAATCCCCCCAAAAGTATGTGGAGCTCAACTATACCCATATCCTTCATTACTGCCCTAACCTTCATCAATTGCTCCCAGTTACCACAATAAGCAAACATGTTAGCAATTAAAACATAATGATTTGGATCATCAGATGTCATCTCCAGAAGCCTCTTAGCTGCCCTCTCTCCTATCTCCTTGCTCCCATGGGCTCGGCATGCCCTTATGAGAGTTGCTAGTACTGCAGTGCTTGGTTCGAATGGCATTTGGTCAATGAATTCTTCTGCATTCCTTAATAATCCAGCTCTCCCAAAGAGATCAACCATACAAGAATAATGCTCCATTTGAGGTGATATTCCATAGAAAACATTCATTTTCCAAAATAGAGTTTCACCTTCGGTAATCATGCCAGAATGGCTACAAGCTGAGAGGATTGCCACCATAGTAAAGCCATCCGGCATAATCCCACAAGAAATCATCTTGTCAAAGAGGTCCAATGCCTTCATCCCCTCCCCTTGAATTCCATATCCAGCAATCATAGAAGTGTAGGATACTCCATCACAGTCACTCATCATGTCAAAGACTTTCTCCGCAACCCTAATCCTTCCCAGCTTAGAGTACATGTCAATCAGAGAGTTGCACAATAACTGGTAGCTGCTGTGCATGTGCTTGATTATGTAGCAGTGGAGTTCTCGTCCATACTGGAGATTTGTGGCGCGTGTGCAGAGAGAGAAAATTATCATTGCTGTCACATAATTTGGCTGAATTTGGGACCTGATCATTTCTTGAAAAGTTGCAAATGTTTCTTCTTCTTGATCTCCAAATGCAAACCCTGCAATCATTGCATTCCAAGTGATCAAACTCTTATATGTTTTCATTCCAAACAGAAGATGAGCAACTTCTACTTGCTTGCATCTTGAATACATTGTGATCAAAGCATTACTAACATTCTCAAGCTCATTATAGTGGAGACGGAGAGCCAATCCATGAATCTCCTTACCCAGTCTCAGAAACCCAATTTTAGAGCACGAGTTTAGTCCAATAACCAATGATGCAGAATCTATAGATGAATCTATGATTCTCATCTTAGATATCAATTCAAGTGCTTCCAAGTGTCTGCCCATCTGCAAATTTGCTGTAGCAATAGTATTCCAAGTGACAGTGTTTGTTTTAGATTCCTCCAATTGCATCTTCTCCAGCAAATCAAGAGATTCTACACACATCCCCTTTGAAGAATACCCTGAGATCAAAGAGTTCCAAGTAACTGTATCTTTTTGAGGCATATAATCGAACAATTGCCTTGCAACTTTCATCATACCACACTTAGCATACATTGAAATCAAAGCATTGCAAATGAAAAGATCATGTTGCAAACCTCTAATTACTATGCTTCCATGAATTGCTCTCCCCAAATCCAAGACCAGAATCTCACTGCAAGCCCTTAGAATTGATGGGAAGGCAAACTTATCAACCTCACAACCCCTTTCAACCATTTTTTTGTAGGCTAAAACTGCATCCGGCCAAAATCCATTCTGGGCATATGCGGAGATTAGAAGATTCCAGGGCAAGGCATGCTTGGTGCTTGAATCTTCTACTATGGTTTTGGCATCAGAGATTAGGCTGACAGTAGAGTAAAAGGAGGACAACCTGGAAATAAGAAAAGAGTTTCCATGGAGACCAAGGAATATTATTTGAGCATGAAGTTGTTTTCCCTGTGGAAGGGCTTTGAGATTGGTTGCCACAGAGAGGAGAGAAGAGATGGGATGGAGAAAAATAATGGAGGAAGAGGTGCGGTGTTGAAGGACAGAAAAGGACTTGAAGGCTTCGGAGATTTGGCCTTCCATTGAGAGGGACCGGATGGAACCTATAAGCAAAAGGATTTGATGGTTAGTGGGATATCTGAATTTTTCATTTTCCACTTTTCTCCTAGGAAAATTGGAAGGGGTTAAGGTCACAGACTCTTTCCATGATCTTATGATGTAGCTTTGTATTTGTGAAAGGTTGTTTTTTGAACTGATGACAGCAGAGGGGACTGAAAGAGATGTCTTCTTCTGCTGTTTGAGATAATCAGTGAGATCTATACAATCTTGTTGCTTTCCAAGACCAGGAAAATTTGTCTTTGTGCCTGGAATGCACTGCAAACAAAATAAAAGTTGCGCTTCAAAACTGATTCATGATAAGTTGTATATAAAATAAAAGATTAATCTGAGTTGGTAATGATAGAAACAGGGTACCAAAACAAACTTGATAGTAAAAAAAGGGAAAGTATACATGCTGTAGTTTATCACAGCCTTTTATTTTTCTACATGATTAGTTGCAGCCATGTGTCTACAGGTTTGAGCTTCTATTTCAAATATCTACACACAAATAACTAATACTTAACTTTAACCCATCAGTATGATGATACTTGATCTGGATAGAGCTATAAGAGATTACTATACACAATGTAGCTTCATTGGAGGAACACATTAAGTGAAAGGTCTTAGGTGGATATTCGCCTACAGAAGGATTTGTATGTCCAACATGGACGGGAGATGACATTGTTCTCCCATGGCCAGCGCTTAAAAATGCCTGAACCTTTGTTCACTTCACAAATGTTTATAAGGTGAGATATTATGTGCCCACTTTTGACAAAAACTAAGCATTTAATAGGTTATTTTACTTTACCTTAGGAATACAAACTGCACACATAAGTTTTATGAATACCTTTATTTTACTAAGTATTTCATAGGCTATTTTACTTCACCTTTATTCACTTCTCATGAGACAAATACACATGTTAAACAAAATATGCTTATACATATATTCACTTACCTCGTCTGGAATTTAGATGTGTAGTATCTCATTCATAAACTCATACGTTGTGCATGGAATGTAAATGATTATTTGATTTCTAATGATCAGAAGGATTCTATAACAAGGATGACAAGATGGGCAAAATTTAGTACATAACTGCATTAAACAATAAGAGTAATTGAGTGTGAATAAAGGTTCTATGTTGAAGAGATATAACTGAAGGCAAACATTTGGGTATATGTTGTAAGCTAAGTAGCATGGACATGGACATGAGTGCAACCGTACATGGAACATGGTAATTCCACAAAAGCAAGAGACAGATAGAAAGATGTGGCACATGACATTAGAAAATATAATAATGAAGTCTGTATATGCTTGCATGCAAGAGTCTGTACATTGGTTTGTCTTTCTGAAAACATAGAACATTTAACAGTCACGTATATGCCAAAGTTTTGATTTACCATGCCGTTTTATGCTTCTCAAAAGGAATAGGATTCGACTCTTGAATATAGAATAGCTAGACACATTTAAACTTATCATAGTTTTATACAAGTTTTGATGATTTCCCCACTAAAGTAGTATTATTTAGTGTAAAAATAAAACTAGATAAACAATAGGTGTTCTAACTAAAAACATGAATTACATAATTACTGGAAAATTGGTTTCAACAATCAGATGTCGGCAGGAACAATGGATAAACTTTCACCATAATTACCGGAAAAAGTGATAGGATTTCGCTTCTCCATCAAGTTTTTCAAATTTCCCTTTGGCAACTCCCTCTGGACTAAATAACACTAGATGTGGAACTTGAATCCAAATCTAATTAATTGCATTAACTAATCTACGTGCGTCGCTTACATCTTTCATTATATAATACGAAAAGAAAGCACTTGTAAGAGAATCTTTCGCCCTATATTTCTAAGCAATTGAATAACCACAAGCCAGTTAAACTGTGGATATATAATTGGACTGAACAGGTGCTCCGGCAGGTGCTCCAGCAGCG
>NC_033797.1:113226089-113226737 GCF_001876935.1 Asparagus officinalis
AGCCAGTAAACTGTGGATATATAATACGAAAAGAAAGCACTTGGAAGAAAAATCATTACCTTGTTTGAATCCAACAGGTGCTCTGGCAGCGCAGACTCCTCCCACACAAGCGTCGAATTCTTGTTCTCAGAAGTGAATAAATACTCAGGACAAGCACCAAATCTCCTCCCGAAAAGTCCATTCAAGTTGGGGCCTAAATCAACCAATAACACATATTTGGTAAACTGAAGATGTTATCTGAGTGTGTAATGCCCATTACTCAAATTCTCCTGAATTACTTTTGAGTGAGAAATCGAGTGTACCTTGCTTTTGAGCTGCTCCCCCTCCTCGATCCAGGTTATGGCACTGAGCGCACTTCGACATGAAGATTTTCTCCCCGGACATGGCGTTGCCCGCCATTGGAGGAGGCGAGAGGGAAGCTAACTTAGGGTTAGGGTTTTAGAGGAACAAAGGGCATGCTGAGAAAAATAAAGCAGATTGCCCTTGAGGTGTTCGTTGATTTGCCTCTCCCTCCATTTCTTAGATTTGAACGGTCCTTTTTTGATAATTCGGGCCGGCTTCTCACTGGTTCGAATGAAAGTGAAGTCGAAGAAAAGAAAATGATTGATAAAATAGATTTCCATGGTTTGGTTAAAAGTCAGGAAATGC
>NC_033797.1:113226759-113231184 GCF_001876935.1 Asparagus officinalis
CGGAAAGCCACTAAGAAAGCGTCGGGAACAAACTTCAAATCCGCAGCATGATCCATGCCCTCGCCCTCTTACTAATTCCATGCGGACCCCACCTGTTTTTATTAACGGTCTGTTGAAGAAATTTTTAAAACAGATTCAATCCATAATTTTCTTTCAAAAATCAATCCAGTCCTATTTTTATTAAAAAAATTAACTCAGTTTCTGACCACGTCAGCATTGTGGCTAGAAACTAGATCGTTTTAAAAAAAATCAAGTTTCTAATTAGTTAGCCACCCTTAGAAGCTCTGCGCGATTAGCAGAGCTAAATAAGTCGGGGTTACGAAACCGACTATTTTGGTCGGGGTTCCCAACCCCGACCATTTAGCAAACACATGCAATGACCAAAGAAAATGGTAGGGGTTCCCAACCCCGATCATTTGACAGAGACTCCTCTCGCTCGAAAAGGGGGAATCGACTAAGTCACCAAATAGTCGGGGTTCCCAACCCCGACTATTTTATTATGAGTCTCGCCCACTTACATATACCAACCAAACCCATTTTTTACTCACAGTGTCGATTTTTCCTCTCTCTCTATCTAACTCTTGTCTCTCTCATTCATCCGCCTATTCGGTTCTCTCAACCCCATTTTGTGGCTGAAATTCATCAAGGAAGTTTGCTTAAGATCTCTAGGGTAATTGAAAGTACCCTAGAGGGGTGAATAGGGTAATTGCTAATCTAATCTGAATACGATGCCAAATTAAAACTTATTAATGAAATATCGTAGCAATATGATATACACAAGTGATATATGCAAGGATAAACAATGAATAATAGACGATATAAACAATGAGACAATAAGAGTGTGCCAATGCCAAACACAAATAAATAATATGATCACGGAGTTCGGTCACTCTCGACCTACGTCTCCGCTCCTCGCCCTCGAGGAGATTCTCCACTATCACAACAAAAATCACAACATAGTCGGTTTTCAATGCTCACCGATAACGTTTACAAATCACACGATTGATAATCACACAATACACTCCTCTAAGTGTTGGCCTACCCGTGTTACCGTCCTCAAGTGCTTGAATTTACTACCTCTCCTAGGCTTTACAACCAACGGCACTCCTCTTGGAATTGACCACGGTCTCTCTCAACTACTCCTCTAAGTGTCCTTGTGTATTACAATGTGTTCTCAAGAATTAAGTGCAAATACAAGATTTTGTTCTCTAATACAAATTGAGAACGAAATGAAAGCTCACTCTCAAAGAATCACTCACAACAACCCAAATATACAATATGTAAAAATACTTAAGCTCAAATAGGTTGTGTGTGAAATCAAAGAGTAAAAATAAAATCAAACTCGAATTAATCTAGAAAATATAAATGTAACAATTTAAATATAAACAAGCTAGATAATTGAGTTTAGAAAAACTTCTCCAAGAACAAGATAGATAGAGATTTGAAGAATGATGCTCATAACCGAAATGATCTCCTCCTCTTGTAAACTATTTTTGTATAAACAAAAACACACTTAAAACTTTGAAACAAACTTATGTAAACTCACTTAAACATCCATAAGAAATAAATGAGAGTTGAGGGCTTTTTATAGCCGCTCAAACTAATCAAAAATCATAAACAAATGAGTCTGGAAAACAAGCCGTTACAGTATCGTCGGTCGACTGACGTACTGTTTAGTCGACTGATGAGCTGACTGATGGCTGATTTTGGGAAACTATCGATCGACTGATGCAAACCATCGATCGACTGAAAACACTGTTCAGTCGACTGATGGAGGTCGGTCGATTGAGCAGAAACTTTTTAGCAATTGCAGAATAGTTTTCAGTCAACTAATGCATAGTGTCAGTCGACTAAAAATTCTATTCAGTCGACTGATGAAAGTTAATTGACTAAGAAGAAACTTTTTGGTAATTATAGAGCACTATGAACAGTGTTGGTTAACCAAAAAACGTGCACAGGCTAGTTTTAAATAGAAAATCTGATTTTCAAAGTGTGTTTAAAATTAGCAAATAAATTCTAAAGATTATGAAACTTGGGAAAATATTTATATGCTTGAATATAAATATGTTAGAAAAGAAAATTTTGAAATATCATTTCCTATTTGTGAAAACTTATCGTTTTGTAGAAATACGAGTTTGTTTAAATACTTGATTTTGACAAAACGATTTCAAACACGTTTGGAAATTCTTTTGAATGGATTAATAGATTTTGTAAAAAAATATAAAACATTATTGTTAAGTCAATAATCCAAAGACTCGATATTTTCTCAAAAAACACTCATATTATGATAAAAACGAGAAATATGTGTGTATAAAGATTTGAGCTCTAAGCATAACACACAAAAATACGTGTGTGTATAAGATTTAAGCTCTAAGCATAACACAAAAAGTATAATTCCTAAAACTAATATACCCAAGATGATGTGCATGAAGCTTGATCTTGAATCTTAGACTTGAAATGTGTCAGCGTCATTCCAAATATCGTCGTTTTAGCACAAATCCTTTCAACCTGGATACGCATTTGAGAAAACAAAAATACTGGAAAACACAATTATAAATTGTTTGTTAATCATCAAAACTAGATTAGAAAGTAGGATCATAAACATAAGTCCTAACAATCTCTCATTTTTTGATGATGACAAACAATTTCCTCAATAGATATAAAAGAATATAAAATGCATAAACAAGATACTCACTAACCACTTGTTCTTCCCCCTTTGTCAACATCAAAATGGGGAAAATAAATATTGAGATAGAGAGCGAACGCTCCCCCTACCTATAAGCATGGTGGGTATAAAACAGATATAGAGAATGCTCCCCTTATTGAAAAGCAATATAATATATGCTCAATGATAATTAGGCCAATTTGTACACAAATTTTCATCACAAAAGAATATATGCATAAAAATTATGTGAACAAAACATGAACAACTAACCACACAAAGAGTACATTATAAAGCACAATTAGGATGATCCATGATCTTAAACAAATGCATATCATCATAAGAGTGTTTACAATAATCTCACAAACTCATTGTTCATACCAAGATAAAACAAAATACATAGTTCAAACCAAACAAAAACTACAAACCAAATAAGCATATAGTTCAAATACATATATTAAAAAATACAAGTCCAAATGAGAAAATTTGTTTTCAAGAACTGGATGGCCCAGGACCCAAAGAAGGATGAGGCATGTGTATATCCATGAACTGTTGCTGGATCCTTAAAATCTCATCAAGCCTACTCTCAACTCTAGCAGAACTCTCATCCTACCTCCTCAACAACTCACCATACCAATTTTCATCTCTGCTCTCAATGTGATCTAGACGAGCATACACTCTCTCCTCTTAACTACCCAACCAGTGAACCAAATCATCCAGAGCACTGGAAGGGATGGAAGATGATGCACGAGAAGGACGAGGATGAGGACGAGCCCTAGAACTAGATGGAAGAGATGATGGTTCATTTATGAAAGGATCTACAGTATCATCAGGATGTTCCATCTAGTATAGAGTAACAAAGAGATTCATCCTAGAGAGGCTAAGGATATCAAAGAGATTGTGAATATGAATGGGGGCCTCATCGGATAGATCCACTTCAAAATGGTGAAAAATCTTAGTGAGTAAGGCTCCAAAAGGAAGAAATCCCATGTGGTTTGTTGTCATGGCATCAAAAATAACCTTGCTCCATTTTACGTCAAGGTTTCCTAAAATGGCATAAACCACACTAGTCAACTCTTAAGAGAAATGATCATAATCCACAGTCTTGGGAATTATATTGTAGGAAATGATGCAAGCAATGATTCTCCCAAGAGGAGAGACTAAGCTATTAGAAAGAGGAAAACGTTTTCTTGGAAGGAGGATTAGAGAATCAACATTTTTATCATCATAGTCTACATCCTTCAGGAGAATGTCCCCAAAAGGAATATCAATAATCTCAGCTAATTGATGGATAGTGAAAACAATATGACGATTCTTGACAAGAGAGGTAATGAAAGGGGTATCTACATTAGTTAGTTGCAAATTTGTATAAAATAGACTTACAAGATTTGGATAATATAGAAGACAATTACTATGAGTGAGCAAACCATGTAGTCTAGCATCACTAAAATATATATGCAACTGAAATGAGCAAAATCTTCAAAATTAACAAATATCCCGGGAAAGATTTTGAATAGACAATAAGTACGATATTTTCTAATTAAAGATGGATTACGAAGATATCATTCATAATTAGCAAATTCAGGCACGGGAACGGGAGCAGGAGTGAGTTCGGGTCTACTAGATCTAGCTCATCTAGGATGAGATCAAGACATGATTAAACAGATATCAAGGATCTTAAATGATTTTTAGATTAGAAACCAAATCTAGACTAACTAACCCTAGATAAGAGATAAACTAAAATAAAGTGAGAAGGAGTTATA
>NC_033797.1:113231195-113250452 GCF_001876935.1 Asparagus officinalis
ACACCAAATGTTCACTCGGCTGAAGATCGACGGTCGACTGGGGCGGACGATGGTCAACTAAATGACTAGGAGGAAAAAGGCTAGGGTTCTGGTCGACTGAAGCTTTGGGGATGTGGGATTAGGTTGGGGCTTTGATATATATATATGATAAAAAGAACGGCCAAGATCCTCTCCACTAACCAACCAACGACTAGGATCAAAAATTGGTAAAAACGGGTCGGGTTTGAAGACAAAAATCCATTTCTGAACCCGAAATCTGTGAGCATATCAGTCGACTGATACAAGTTATCGATCGACTGAGAGCTGCTATCGGTCGACTGATTTGTGAGATTAGTTGACTGATGACTTGAAACACAGATTTCTAAATAAATAAACTATGGTTTTTTTAAAAATATTTTTAATTTTATCCAATAATGAACATGCATATCTGAAAAATCATTTAATAAACATCTAAAGAAAAATATAAGCAATTAAAAATAATCAAACATCATTATCGAAAAACATGAAATCAAAACCAAAAATCAAAAGAAATCAAAAGTAAAAAAATAAACAAAATCAAACTTATTTTGACACCCAAAAATTTTTGGTGCTGGAAGATTTAGGGACATGACCCCTATCATTAAAGCTCAAAGCCCTATGGTTATGATTCTATTTGGGCATACTTTGTACACGGGTCCGGTCATAGCAATATTCACGCAAACGACCCATTCTATTGCAATACACGCAATGAAATGGATGTATTTGATTTTGACGACCATATGAATATGCACGAGAAACATTTTTAAATAATTATAGTCTTTTTTACACATTATACAAATTTAAAAAAAATTTCAATTCAAAATAAAACTTTGCCAAATGGACAAACCTACCACAATAATCACACTTAAAAGATATTTACATGCTTGTGATTAACATTGGTGTAGGCGTCAAAAATTGCCTATAGGTCCCCGCACACGGCTCGAGACAGAGAGAAGACGATGAATATCGCCATTCGAATCACAGAAGCTCATTTGATGATGAAAAACATATGAAGTGAGTCGACGGATCATATGAAGCGACGAAACTTCGGAATAACGAAAACAAGAGCTGATCAGGAGCCCCGCGTCGTTTACGAAAGGCAGAGCACCCCTCGTGTCTTATTTACTCCACATATGATTCAATCATGGGAGCTTGTAAATCTCCTCGTCGGCTTTCTGACGCATCTTGAACCGCGTAATTCTGAATCCGGACGACGAATATACGATGGAAACAAACTCGACGCACAAAAAAAACCAAACTGAGACACCCCAGGGTGTCTTGGCTTGGCCAAGACACTTACAAGTGTCTTGGCCAAGCCAAGACACCACGGGGTGTCTCAATTTGGCATTTTTTGGCCGAGACACTTGTAAGTGTCTCGGCCACGCCAAGACACTCATAAGTGTCTGCAACACGAAAATGCTGATTTTGGTTGTTTTCGGTGGTTTTTCGATCGTTAACCACCTGGATTTGCTCCAACTGATCTGATAATGTGGTTAAGTGGTTTTAACTGAAGATAAGAGGGAATCAGCCGTTCTTATCCGAATACAGGGCTCCTGAAGCCTATAAATACAGCCTCAGGGTCTTTATTTTTTCAGATCTGGAATTCTCGAGCGTTGGCGAAGCCCTGCCGGACCGAAGACTAAAGGTGCACGAATTTCAGAAGAGAGGAGGAGATTGATCGAGTTCTTCAGTGCAGAAAAGAAGAGTTCGTCAGATTTGTAGTTCCTGTATTCATCCCTTAAGATTACCTCGTTGCGGTGATCTTAAGAAGAGCAATTATCTCGCTATTGGCGAGATAAGTGCTTCGACTTCTTGATTTCTTCGTGAATCGACGAAGCTTCGGATCTGATCTGATCGTCAGGTGGTCCACGGATATTGACGTCCCCATCACCGGCCAAAAACCCACGCAAGCAAGAGACGATAAACGGATCTTGTGTTATTTTTTGAGAGAGTATTAATTCTTTTTCTTTTGTTACTTGAATTCTTTGTAAAGGAATAAAGTTATAATGAAATTAGTAATGAAGGCAACTTTCGAAGGAAACAAGCTGGTGACCACAGTGGGAGCCAACAGCCTCGCTGCCGAGGCTGTCATGCCGCAGCCAATGATCAAGATCCCCGTGGCTGAAGAAGTCGAATATGAGTTCGACCAACAGAAATTCGAGGAATACATGTCCTCCTCCTCCTCCAGATCTACCTCTCCTCATAAACGTAGGAAGGTCTCCTCCTCCCAGAAGATCCGCTGGTCTTTAGATCTGAAGACTAAAGAAGGTGATCTCTTAGCTAGCGTTGCTGCAGATGTACCTCGCAATGATCCGTCGGTGTCAAATGAGACCAGATTTGCAAATCTGAACTCCTCCGCGATCAAGGAGTCGACAGCTGAAGGCATGCCAACTCTATCAAAGAGAGCACGTCAAAGGCAACAACAACGCCTCACACACCAATTTGCTAAGGCTTTGGATCAGGTGGATGGACTCCGTTACCAAGCAGATCTGGAGTTCAGAAAGAACCAAGTGGCTAAGTCATCTCCACAGCAAGCTGTGGGAACCTCCTCCCAACCACCTACTAACGAATGGGTTCGTGTCAAATGGAACCGATCCACTCTTGAGGAGCACATTCAGAAGCGTCATGCACTTCTTGCGCATGCCCAGATCTTTGTACGAAAAGCACAAGAAATGCAAAAGGAAGAGGCGGTTAAGAGGTCGCCGAGATCCAAACAAATTTGGATGTCAAAGGCTAAATCAATGCCTAAGGCAAAAGCAGGCGACGTTGCTCCCTAGCCTTCGTCAACTTCAGACCCCGCTCCTTCCGCTTCCACGCCTCCGGTAGAACCCTATGATGGTATGGATATCCTCAGAGTTAGAATTCCATTAAAGGATCACCTTAGTTCTCTACCCGAAGATCGAGGCAAGGCGCCTGTTAAGGAACGCTTAGGACCGTTGAAGGAACCTCGAGCAAACATCCGGACTGGGGGTCATACGCGACCTCCTAACAAGTTGATTCCCGTAACCGCCCGCTTAGGGGTGCGTACAGAAGGCCAGGAGCCCGTTAAGGTTTCACCCTCAGAAAAGTGTGATTCCAAACATGTGACTCCCGCAAACACCAACAAGAGGTTGTTTACTCAGAAGAAAACGCGTCAGACAGACGAACGCGTTATACCTAAGAATTCATGTAAACAGTCGATAGGTTGCTCTAACCACAACGTCGATGAGTTGTACTATCGGGCTGGGGTACGAATAAATCTCAAAAGAGAGGTACCCGGAAAGAGGACTCTCACTATCCGTGTACCAAAATTATCAAGGCAGTATTATCAGCGTGTAGCTGCCCCAAGACCGCTCCACAGACGGTCTCGGTGTTCCAAAGGCTTTCCTCTGAAGCGTCGAAACCCAAATCAAGGCGTTTTCACAAAAGAAGATCGGTCGCTCGAGATAACGAATTCCCAGAAGTTACCATTAACATGGTCAACAAGGAAAAGTCTCCGATGGTTTCAAGCGGGTCTAGCCCTAACTTTTCTCCAAGAAGAAGAGTTAATTCGGGGATAGCTCAATTAATGTCTCGGCTCCAACTAGAAGCTGTAGGACCTAAACAATCCGTGGTCACCATCAACATGGTTGATAAGGGAAAGTCGACTCGACCTTCTAGCTCTGATCCCCTTGTATCGCATTGTCTGACTCGGCTGCGCGCAGGGACCACTAGATGAAGGGACTATTAGAGAATGCAGAGGGGATTATCCTCGGATGATGAAGCATTAGATGCTAACTCTGTAGTCGCTTCTGACAAATTAGTATCCAGCCCAGGACAATCCCATGAAGTGTTTATAATTAACACCGAAGAAGTAGCCAAAATGGTTGAGGATGCTCTAGCCAAGCAGAAGCAAGCATTCAAGTTCAAAATGGAAATGACTATGCTGCGGATGAGGGAAGAGCATGACCAACAAATCTGAGTTTTGTCGAATCAGATAGGTGAATCCAGTCGTCACAACAATGTTAGCCAAGCAGCTAATGATTCAGATGGGGATGAACACCTTAATACTAATAACCCTCTCATTGATCAAAATGCTGGGGGTGGCCCCACTAAGAATAACAACGCCAGGGGTGGTCCCACCGAAGATGATAATATCGGGGGTGGCCGCATGATTCCTCTCATAAATCATCCAAAGCATGATACAGACGAGGAAGAAAAGATGAAAGACCTCGAGAGTAAAATCAACGCTCTAATATCTGCTCGAGAGGTGAAGAAGATCGGCATTCCATGTCCCTACCCGAGAGAGTGGGAGTCGATCCCGTATCCAGCCAGATTCAACCTGATCAACTTCATGCCGTTCGACGGGAAGGGCTCGTCCACTCAGCATTTGATCTACTTTAAGTCCCACTTGGGCATGATATCCGGCAATGAAGCATTGATGGTTCGGTCATTCGTTGGCACCCTTCGTGGGCCTACCTTCAATTGGTACCACCGTCTCAAGCCTGGAAGCATCAACAACTAGGACAATATAGAGAGCTCATTCCTCTACAACTTCTTTGATGACGACGCCGAGGTATCCATCAGGACACTCTTCGATGAGAAATAAAAAGACAGAGAAATAAACTGCTCCTCGATACTCCAACAGGTATATGAGTCTAAACTATTTCCTTTCTTTCACGGGAAGTTCCTGGAGGGTGCCATGCATGGTACTCTTAAGGATAACCCGATCATGCAGCTGAATATAATGATAAACCCAGTTTCGCAAGAAAAACTGGGGGTGGATGGTTCATGTAACGGGAAGTTCCCGAAAGAATGCTATATATAATTTTCTTAGGAATAACCCGATCATTACGAACAAAGTGATAAACACTAAACCCCCACGATGATTTCCGAACACTCTTTTGCTGAGACGAGATTTGATCACTTCGTTGGATCAATCTCCCCTCACAAAACTCCCATTGGTGTTTGACGACTCACAGTCTTCCACCACAAAATCCCCACCGATCAGACTAATTAATGATGGGACCACCAAAATTCCTTTCGGTGGAATCCACTCAAACTTCCAATGCGTCTGTGCACTTAACATTCCCATTGTTAAATTCCAGACATAATACTTGGAATTTTAATATCCTGATCATTGACGATTGTCGAACCCCTCCGTGTTAAGTATTTGTCACTTAACACCAGGAACCCCCTCTGAGTGACTTGTACAAGTCAACACTCCTACTGTGATTTGTACTCCCATTCCCGCTGTCTACTAGGTCAAACCTTTAAATAGTTAGGACCACAACCAAAATCCCCTCTCGATTCCTTCCATGAATGAGATGTCCACAAATTGAACGATCAAACCTTTAAACAGTTAGAGTAGTCTCAAATTCCCATCTTGGTCAAACCTTTAAGCTTGTTATAATTATCAATGCATGTGTTTAAGGTTGAATCTAAATAAGATATGCGGTTTTTTACATGATTTAACTCATCATTAGATACAACATCATTGATAATAGAAGTAGAGCATGTATGGTTATTCTTAAAAGAATCAAATTCATTTCTAATGTATTCTACTTCTAGCATGACATTATCTTTCTCATGAGTTAACTTACAAAGTTTGAAATTAAAGAATCATGATCCAATTTTTATTTTTCATTATTTTCTTTAAGGATCATATTCTCATTAGAAATAGTATCAAACTTTGAAGTTAAAGACTCATGATCGGATTTCAAATTAACATGCTTGTTTTGTAAATCAATAAAATCATTTTGTAATTTCTTGTAGGCATGCAATAATCTTTCACTAGCACAAGCAAGTTCATCACTAGGTAAATCATTAATAGATTCGAACTCGCAAACCTCACTAGGGCTATCGCCTAGTGCTCGTGTGCATGAAATCATTAATAGATTCGAACTCGCAAACCTCACTAGGGCTATCGCCTAGTGCTCGTGTGCATGAAGCTCATTTTAAACTTGAAGCAGAATCCTCCAAAGCTTGTCGGATCGCCTCCAAGTCTCCTTGATGTGCTTCAATAAGTTTTCATAAGGTGTAAGTACTATTAAAATGAACAAACTTGTTAGACATAGATAAATTAAGAGCATTTAGAAAATATTCTAACAAAATCTTGTTCATTGTAAACATCCTTTTATCATGTTTTCTCCACTTGGATTTCTCCAACATGGGCATAATATAAGCACAATCAATGACTTTCCATTAATCGATATCTTTAGATTGAACAATTATTTTGAATCTAAAACACCATTGAGCATAGGGGAAAACATTGAATTTATGAGCAATACTAGAATCATAGCCTAAACAAAATGCATCATTCATATCCATAATTTGTAAAAATATGCAAGCAAGATACAAATACAATCAAAACAAGATTAGCACAAATAAGATAACTTGGATCTTTAATTCAAGGTGATTAGACCTTAAATCAAAGAGCACCATGCTCTGATACCAATAGTTAGACCCTAGAGGGAGGGTGATTAGGATCTTATGCTAATCTAATCCGATTTTATACCAATTAAAACTAATTCAAACTATTCTTCTTGCAAGATAGATATACAATATGTTATAAGTAAGAATAAGCAATATGAGCAAATGAATATATCCTAGCAATGAGATATACTATGAAATATATGCAAGGATATATAAACTAACACAAGGGTAAAATAAACAATCTACAAATGAATATATGCAAGGATATATAAACTAACACAAGGGTAAAATAAACAATCTACAAATGTGATAGGGCAATTTACAATGGCGATAAGAATGTAATGAACACTAAGTACAAATGAAACGCCAAAGCAAACTCAAACACAAGCAAATAATCACGTAGTTCAGACCTTCCATCCTACGTCTCTGCTCCCCACTCCCAGGGAGAAATCCACTATCACAACCGGGTTTTCTACGCTTACCCGAACAACGTTTACACCTCACACTTGATTTTCTAGCTAACCAAAAACTTTACAACTACACACTTGCAATCACACTCTACACCCTTTAAGTGTTGGCCTAGTCCGTGTCCTCCTCCTCAAGTGCTCGGATGCGACCTCTCCCTTCGTCAACTGACGCCACTCCTCTTGGATTCGACCCCGTCTCTCACCAACCACTCCTCTCGGTGTGCAAGTGTATTACAAAGTGTATCCTCACAATGAAACTCACAAATACAAATAATTTATTCTCTACAATAGATGAGAACACAATGTAGGCTCAATCTCTAAGTTACACTCCTCACAACCCAAATTATACTATGTATGAAATACAATAAGCTCAATGGTTGTGTGTAAATAATGAGATACAATAAAACAAACAAAACTCAAATAAATCTAGTTTATGGAAATTAGAATCAAAATAATAAATAGCTAGAATGAGTTTAGGAAAACTTCTCTATAGATCAAGAGTGAGAGAGAGATGAGTTGAATCAATTACAAAATCAAACTTCAATTGATGATCTCCTCAAGCTCTTGTGAAATTGTTTTCACAAAATCAAATTCTCAAATGCTTAAAAGCTTTTTAAACAAACTTAAACCAACCATAAACTCTTGTTAAATTTTTTTTAAACTTGTTTAAAACTCTCTCATAGTTGTTTAAAATAGTTATAGCAAAGGGGTATATATAGGCTTGAAGAAAACAACTCAAAAAATCTCAAATACCCATTAAAAAATAAAAAACAGATATTACCGTTACTGTGCAATGATCGACTGCTACAGTAATGGTGGTCAGCCGTACTGTAGCACTATCAACCTCACTATTCATGGACAGTTTCTGTTTTTGCCAGATTCTAGAATTTTACATATCTGACTTTGTAAAATCAATTACAAATAATAAATCAACTCCAAAATTTATGAAATTTTGAGAGAAGGTTTTAGACATATAGATAAACATGTTAGAGAAAGAATTTGTGAAATATCACTTCCCAGTTGAGAGAAATAAATGTTTGAACACAGATATACAGTTTCTAAAAAAAACTTGCTGAAAACTCGGTTTTGTAAATTCAATTAAAAATAACAAAACAACTCCAAAATTAGTAAAACTTTGGGAAATGTTTATATATATAAGTATAAACATGTAAACAAAGAAATTTTTCAAATCGCATTTCTCAATTGTGAAAACGCATCAGTTTTGCAAAAACATGCACGAACATGTGCACGAACATGAGCTTATTAAAAACTTAATTTTATAAATTCAAATAAACATAACAAATTAATTCCAAAATTGATAAAACTTTGAGAAACATTTATAAACATGAAATTGAACATGTTAGAAAAAGAATTTCTCAAATTGAGTTTCCCATTTGTAAAAACTCATGCATTTTGCATGTTTGTCCAAAACATGAAAATGTAATATACATGAAATTTGATGTTTTGACATAAACAATATTTTGAAACCCTATGAAATAATTTTATAGACTTAATAAAATATGTATACAATAATTGTTAATTTCATAACCAAAACTTGTGTATATATATAACTATATATATAAAAACTAAATATGTGTGTGTGTATATGATTGAGCTTAAAGTACTAACACACATAATATAAAGCTAAACTAATGTTACCCAAGCAATCTTGATATTCAATAAGCTTGACTTCGTACACTTACAAATGAAGCTTGAACTTGGATCTTGAACTTGAATTATGTAGGCTTCATACCATAATTCCGCCAACCTGCATTGGATATGATCGTGAATGCGCAATTCCATCCAACCTCCAACATGTTGTTTGTCTACAATTGATATAAAAACACAAACACTAGACAAACAACATTAGAAGTAAATTATTTGTAAATCATCATCAAAACAAGAAGACCAACAGTCTTAAATTCCCATCTTAGTCAAACCTTTAAATAGTTAGGACCACAACCAAAATCCCTTCTCGATTCCTTCCATGAACAAGAGGTCCACTTTTAATTTGAGCAATCAAACCTATAAAAGTTAGGATTGCTTCCAACCTTAATTGGTTAAACCTGTAGATAGTTAGGACCAAAATCAGAATGCCCCTTTTCGATAAACGAAAGACTTTCACCTTTTCCTATTCGGCCAAACCTATAAAAGTTAGGGCCGAAATTAGAATTCAACCTCCATAAATGAGGAATTCTTTTCTTGGATTAAGCAACCAATCCTATAAAAGTTAGGGTTGCTTAAATCTTTCCGATTCTCAGAGTGGAGATCACACTCCTAGTTTCACTTTTCTGGATTCTTAGGGTGGAGATCCCACTTCGAGTTTCCTTGGCAACTGGAGATAGAATATAAAATTCTTCCTCTTTAGTTTTGGTAACTGCAGATAGAATATAAAATTCTTCCTCTTCAGTTTTGGGAGATAGAATATAAAATTCTTCCTCTCCCATCTTTCGACACCATCCTTCAACTCCATAATCCGTGCCTTGTGGGGAATTTTATCCCGAATCCTAAGTAGGGATAAGTCAACGCCTAACACGTGTTACCGGTTTAGTCTTTTACCGATTAAAAAAGATACCAGAATACCAATCTGGGGTATTTTATCCCAAAGCCTTTGTAGGGATGAGTCAGCGCTTAACCCGCGTTGCTGGGTGGTTCATTCCCGTGAAAACGACCGAGTCTACGTATTCAGCATCGTAGCAACAAAATCCATGCCTTTTATGCATGGGGAATTTTATCCCGAATCCTGAGCAGGGATAAGTCAATGGCTAACACGTGTTCCAGGTTTAGTCTTTCACCGATTGAAAAAGATACCAGAATTCAAGTCTGGGGACTTTTATCCCGAATCCTAAGAAGGGATAAGTTAACGTCTAACACGCATTGCCGGGTAGTCTATTTCTCGTAAGAAAGACGAAGTCTACGTATTTAATATCGTAGTACTAAAAGAGTTAACTCTTTTAGCATAACGTTATATGCGGAACAGACTTAAACAATCCGTATGCAAGCCCGATTCAAACGGTAATCGGTAAAGGCACGTCAAATCCGTTGATGGCTGAGGATTTACAAAAAATCCTGAGTCTGCATCTGATACATGTGGTAGGGTAGTCTATTCCTGTGAGAAAGATGAAGTCTACGTATTTAATATCGTAGCACTAAAAGAGTTAACTCTTTTAGCACAATGTTACATGAGGAACGAACTTAAACAATTCGCATGCTAGCCCGACTCAAACGGTAGTCGGTAAAGGCTCATCAAACCCATTGATGGCTGAGGATTTGCCAAAAATCCTATAAACCCGATAGTCATTGACGGACCAACTTTATTAGTTGGTCTCGTGGCTTGTGCATCCGATAACTTCAGGATAAGATCTATACCTGCAGACGAAACAACTTTAATAGTTGGTCCTGCAGCCCCGACACTTGGGACCGCCACGCTCCAATGCCTTAAGAGCTTAAACTATGTTGACTCCAGCGAACGTATGAGTATAAACTGTGTTAACGCTGGTCAACGCGTAACCCTAGGTAAACGTCAGTCAACGCGTTGTGATGAAAAATTCAACATTGGGCGATCCTGAACTCTAGGTTAACGCCGGTCAACACGTAACCCTAGGTCAACACCAGTCAACGCGTTGCGATGAAAAGTCAATGCCTAGCGATCCGAAACCCTAAAGTCAACACCGGTCAATGCGTAACCCCAGGTCAATGCTAGTCAACGCGTTGCGATGAAAGTCAATGCAAGTCAACGTATTGTGATGGAGATAGTCAGTTCAAAGTCAACTCGACGATACGAGCCAAAATCAACTCACTTGGTTTGATTTGAGACTTCGACGATGGCCAGATGATAAACGTAGTGCCGGAACAGCTTTGGTTATTCATCAAGATACTGAATAGACCGAAAATCGAAGGAGTTAAGAATCGAAGCTAACTACAGGTCCTCTTACACAGACTGAAGGTTGGACCGATCATATCCAAAGTATTTCAGGCTCATCTATAAAAGAAACAAGACTGAAAAACTTTGGAGGGGGTATCTGTAGGCGTCAAAAATTACCTATAGGTCTCCACACGTGGCTCAAGACAGAGAGAAGATGATGAACGTCACTATTCGAGTCACAAAAACTCATTTGATGATGACAAACGTATGGAGTGAGTCGACGGACCATATGAAATAACGGAACTTCGGAATAATGGAAACATGAACTGATCGGGAGCCCCGCGTCACTTACGAAAGGAGAAGCACCCCTCGTATCCCATTTATTCCACATATGATTCAATCATGGGAGCTTGTGGATCTTCTCGACGGCTTTCCGACGCATTTTGAATCACACGATTCCGAGTTCGGACGATGAAGTTATGGCGGAAATGGACACAACGCGTGAATCAAAGTTCAGGCCAAAGTTGAACAAGACACCAGATGGTGTCTCGGCCAAACCTTGGCCAAGACACCAAGTGGTGTCTCGGCCAAGACTTGGCCAAGACACCAAGAGGTGTCTCGGCCAAGGCTTGGCCGAGACACCCACAGGTGTCTCGGACCTTGTAGAGCTATTTTGACTATGATTTGCTTCGAATCTGAAGAAACTCAAAATATGAAAGTTGTAGATCTCCTTGTTAGATTTCCGATGTATCTTGGATCAACTTATTCTAAAATCATATGATAAAGATAAATCTAAAATACCGAAGGTAGTACAAACTACCTCAGAATTCTGAGACAGTGTTGGTGTCTCAGAGATAAATAACGATTTTGGCCATGATTCGATTCTAATCTGAAGAAACTGAAAACATGAAAGTTGTAGATCCCTTTGTTAGCTTTCCATTACATCTGAATCAGGTTATTTGAAGGTCATATTAAGAAGTTACGGTCAAAATACTCGAGATACTCACTTGTGTCTCGGCCAAGGCTTGGCCGAGACACCCATGGGAGGTATCTCGGCCAAGACTTAGCCGAGACACCCATGGGTATCCGCAACCCCCAGAATGCTGTTTATGGTTGTTTTGATCCATTTTTCGATGTTAACCACCTGAATTTATTCCAACTAATCTGAATCTATACAAGAACGTGGTTAAGTGGTTACAACTAAGGATAAGAGGGAATCGGCCGTTCTTATTCGAAAACAGGGGTCCCTAAGCCTATAAATACAGCCTCAAGGTATTTATTTTTCCAGATCTGAAATTCTTGAGCGTTGGCGAAGCCCTGCCGAATTAAGGACTGAAGATCCGCGAATTTCAGAGAGGAGGAGGAGAGATCAGATCGAGTTCGTCAGCATAAAGAAGAGGAGCTCGTCAGATCTATACTTCCCGGTTCCTTCCTTGAGATCGCTCCGTTGCGGTGATCTCGAGAAGAGTGGTTATCTTTCCGTTGTTGAGATAACTACTTCGGTTTCTTGATTCCTTCGTGAATCAACGAAGCTCCAGATCTGATCTGATTGTTTGGTGGTCCACGGATATCAACGTCCCCGTCACAGGCCAAGATCCTACGCAAGCAGCGGGCGATAAACACCCGTTGTATTTGTTTGAAGAGAGTTGTATTTTTCTTATTTTCATTGTAAGAAAGTCTTATAAAAAGACTAATTTTACTTTGAATCTGTAATCGATAAACGTGTAATGGATTCAGTAATGAAGATATCAACTTTCACTACAAACAAGCTAGCGACCACAGTGGGAGTTTGTCGTCTTGCGCAGCTGATCTTTTTGTACTATCGTGCTGGGGGTACGAATAAGTCCCAAAATTTCAGCTCTTTCTTACATAAACACCCCCTCAAAATTTCGACTAACTTTTGCAAATAAGCCCCCAAGAGATTTCGTCCCTATCTTTGCACATAAACCCGTCAATAATTGGTGATCTTTTTGCATGAAACACCCCTCCAAGTTATGGCCAAATGGGTACACAACCCAAGTCCTAAAATTTTAGTCCACTTTTGCATAAAAGCCCCTCAAAATTTCAGCCCTATTTTACACATAAACCCCCCAAAATTCGGCCACTTTCAAAACCCATCATCAAGAATCAATCTTTTTTACAAAACCCACTTCATGAGGGCAAAAATCTAGAACCTCTACATACAAATTCATGGCATACCCTCACTACAAGCAAAAAGTTTCAATCTTTCTAAAAAAAAGAGGAGAGAGTTGAAGAGGAGCTTACCCAAATCAAGAGATTGAAAATCCAACTCCAAAGATCAAGTCTTGAGCTTGAAATTGCAATGAACCCTAGCTTTGAAAGGAGATGATTTTCGGCCAAGGAGAAGCAAAAAAATTTGAAATTATAGGATAAGGATGAGGGGTTTTAAAGACAAGAGTTCTAATGGGTTTAGAATCCTTGGAGAAGAAAAAAATAGTAGGGTTTTGGATGAGAGGAGGAAGAAGGAGTATGAAAGGAAAAGAACTCTATTTGAAAATTTGGAAAGAGGGGGAAAAGTACAATCACAAGAAAAAAAAAGGGGGGGAATGTGCCTCGGCCATTAGGCCAAAACACCCTAGGGTGTCTCGGCCTTGGCCGAGACACCAAGGGTGTCTCGGCTAAGGCCAAGACACCCAAGGGTGTCTTGGCCCAATTCGAGCCCCCGGGTATTTTTTTCGAGCCTATGTCATCGTTGGTCGGTCATTCGGATGAAAATCTCACCAATCAACGACGGGCGATTCGAAACCCTAGGTTAACCCCGGTCAACGCGTAACCCTAGGTCAATGCCAGTCAATGTGTTGTGATGAAAAAGTCAACACGGGGTGATTCGAAACCCTAGGTCAACGTCGGTCAACGCGTAACCCTAGGTCAATACCAGTCAATACGTTGCGATAGAAAAGTCAACGACAGGCGATTCGAAACCCTAGGTTAACATCGGTCAACGCGTAACCCTAGGTCAACATCAGTCAATGCGTTGCGATTAAAAAGTCAACGTCGGGCGATTCGAAACCCTAGGTCAACGCGTAAACCTAGGTCAACGGCAGTCAATACGTTGTGATGAAAAAGTCAACGCCAGGTGATTCGAAACCCTAGGTTAATGCCGGTCAACGCGCAACCCTAGGTCAATGCCAGTCAACGCGTTGTGATGAAAAAGTCAACGTCAGGCGATTCGAAATCCTAGGTTAACACCGGTCAATGCGTAACCCTAGGTCAACGCCAGTCAACACGTTACGATTAAAAAATTAATATCTGACGATCCAAAACCCTAGGTCAACGCCGGTTAATGCGTGACCTTAGGTCAACGTCAGCCAACGCATTGCGAAGAAAAGTCAACGTCGGGCGATTCGAAACCCTAGGTCAACGCCAGTCAACGCGTAATCCTAGGTCAACGCCAGTCAACACGTTGCAATGAAAAAGTCAATGCCGAACGATCCGAAATCCTAGGTCAACGCCAGTGAACGCGAAACCCTAGGTCAACACCAGTCAACGTGTTGTAATGAAAAAGTCAACGCCGATTGATCCGAAACCCTAGGTCAACGTCGGTCAATGCGTAATCCTAGGTCAACGCCAGTCAACGCGTTGTAATGAAAGTCAATGTGAATCAATATATCGTGATGGAGATAGTCAGTTCAAAGTCAACTCGACGATACGAGCCAAAATCAACTCACCGGTTTTGATTCAAGATTTTGACGACGGCCAGACGATAAATGCAGCGCCGGGAGAACTTCAACTATTCGTCAAAACATCGAATAGATTGAAAATCGAAGGAGTCAATAATCAAAGCTAACTACAGGTACTTTTACACCGACTGAAGGTTGGACCAATCATATCCAAAGTATTTTAGGCTCATCTATAAAAGAAATGAGACTGAAACACTTTGGAGGGGGTATCTGTAGGCGTTAAAAATTACCTATAGGTCCCTGTACGCGGCTCGAGACAGAAATAAGATGATGAACATCACCATTCGAATCATAGAAGCTCATTTTATGGTGACAAACATATGAAGTGAGTCAACGGATCATACGAAGCGATGGAACTTCGGAATAACGGAAACAAGAGCTGATCGGGAGCCCCGCATCATTTACGAAAGGCGGAGCACCCCTCGTGTCCTATTTACTCCACATATGATTCAATCATGGGATCCTATAAATATCCTCGTCGTCTTTCCGACGCATCTTGAACCGCGTAATTCCGAGTCCGGAGGACGAATATACGTTGGAAACAAACTCGACGCACCAAAAAAAAAAAACCAAACTGAGACACCCCGGGGTGTCTTGGCTTGGCCAAGATACTTACAAGTGTCTTGGCCAAGCCAAGACACCACGGGGTGTCTCAATTTGGACATAAAAGTTGTAGATCTCTTTATTAGCTTTCCAATACATCTATAATAAGGTCATTTGGAGGTTTATGAGAAAGTTATGACTAATATAGCCGAGACACTCACAAGTGTCTTGGCTTGGCCGAGACACTTGTAAGTGTCTCGGCCACGCCAAGACACTCATAAGTGTCTGCAACACGAAAATAATGATTTTGGTTGTTTTCGGTGGTTTTTTTATCGTTAACCACCTAGATTTGCTCCAACTGATCTGATAATATGGTTAAGTGGTTTCAATTGAAGATAAGAGGGAATAGACCATTCTTATCTGAATACATGGCTCCTGAAGCCTATAAATATAGTCTAAGGGCCTTTATTTTTTCAGATCTGTAATTCTCAAGCGTTGGTGAAGCCCTGCCGGACAGAAGACTAAAGGTGCACGAATTTCTAAAGAGAGGAGGAGATTGATCGAGTTCTTCAGCGCAGAAAAGAAGAGTTTGTCAGATCTGCAGTTCTCGTATTCGTCCCTTAAGATTACCCCGTTGTGGTGATATTAAGAAGAGCAATTATCTCACTGTTGCCAAGATAAGCGCTTCGGTTTATTGATTCCTTCGCAAATCGACGAAGCTTCGGTTCTAATCTAATCGTCAGGTGGTCCACGGATATTGACGTTCCCGTCACCGGCCAAAAACCCACGCAAGTAAGAGACGATAAACAGATCTTGTGTTATTTTCAAGAGAGTTGTACTTCTTTTACTTTTGTTACTTGAATTCTTTGTAAACGAATAAAGTTATAATGAAATCAGTAATGAAGACAACTTTCGAAGGAAACAATTGGGTGCATGTGTGTGTGTATGAGAATTAGAAACTTTGTGAGATGCACATGAAGCAATATGATTGATTTTAGAGAGTTTATGTGCATCATAGCAAAATTTAGCTAAATGGCCTTTATGACCGCAAATAGAGCACTTATAAACTTTACTATATGTGTGTACATAGTGAATAGATGGTTTGGATTTATTTGCACTTGACTTAACACACATACTTACAAGCTTCTTATGGTTGTTAATGCATGATGATAAAGTTGAATCTAAAGAAATAATTTGGTTTCTCATTTTATTCAACTCATTATTTGGCAAACTAGCATTAACAATAGAAGTAGAATAAACATGATTATTCTTAAAAGAATTTAATTTATTTTTAATGGTTTCTACTTCTTTTATGACATCATTTTTCTCATGCGAGATACACTAAAATTTTTAGATGTCAAAGCAATATGATCCACTTTTATTTTTTCATTGTTTTCTTTGAGTATCATATTTTCTTTAACATAGTATCAAATTTAGATACTAGCGATTCATGATCGGATTTTAAATTTACATGCTTGCTTTTCATATCAATAAAATTATGATGCAATTTGTTGTAGGCATGCATTAATCATTCATAAGCACAAGCGAGTTCATTTATAGATATTTTATTTTCTAAATCGGACTCGCATACCTCACTAAGGCAATCGCCTTGTCGCCGTGTGCATGATGCTCCAATCTCACCTGAAGTTGAATACGTCGGAATCCGTTGGATATCCTCCAAATTATCGTGATGTGCTTCTATATGTTTCCATAAAGTGTAAGCACTATCAAAATGAGTAAATTTGTTAGTAATAGATGAATCAAAGGCATTAAGCATAAATTCTAACACTAACTTGCTCATAGTAAACATTTTTATCATACTTACTCAACTTGGATTTCTCCAAAGTGGGCACAATATAAGCACAATCAATAACTTCCCACAATTTAATACTTTAGATCTAACAAATAGTTTAAATCTAATACACCATTGATCATAAGGGAAATTATTAAATTTAGGAGCAAAATTAATGTCATAGCCTAAACTAGGTGCACCGTGTATGTCCATAATATAAATGCAAGCAAGATAAAACTACCAAAACTAGATTAGCAATAATACAAAGCAAGGATCTTTGACCCTAGGCGATTAAGCCACGAATCAAGAGCACCAAGCTCTGATACCAAATGAAAGTACCCTAGAGGAAGGGTGAATAGGGTAATTACTAATCTAATCTGAATATAATGTCAAATTAAAACTTGTTAATGAAATATCCTAGCAATATGATATACACAAGAGTGATATATGCAAGGATAAACAATGAATAATAGGCGATATAAATAATGAGACAATAAGAGTGCGCTAATGCCAAATACAAAGAAAAAATATGATTACGGAGTTTGGTCACTCTCGACCTACATCTCTGCTCTTCACCCTTGAGGAGATTCTCCACTATCACAACAAAAATCACTACATAGTCGGTTTTCAACGCTTACTGATAACGTTTACAAATCATACGATTGATAATCATACAATATACTCCATTAAGTGTTGGCCTATCCATGTCACCTTCCTCAAGTGCTTGGATTTACTACCTCTCCCTAGGCTTTACAACTAATGCCACTCCTCTTGGAATTTACCATGGACTCTCCCAACCACTCCTCTAAGTGTCCTAGTGTATTACAATATATTCTCAACAATTAAGTGCAAATATAAGATTTTGTTCTCTAATACAAAATTGAGAACGAAATGAAAGCTCACTCTTCGCCTACTAGCTCGCCTGAATGGTTGAAACCACTTACTTGAATTGTAGGAGTGGTTATGCCCACTTCCCATGATTCAAGTGGTCGATTATGATCCCTCTTAGCTATAAATAGCCTTTGATGGCTACAGAGAAAGAGATCAGAGACTTTGAGATTAAAAATCTTAGATTTTCGGTTCTTGGCATTGATTTGGAGATCTAACTCTCAGCTTTGTAAATTCTTGCATTTTGGCTTTGTGAGATTTGAATCTCTTTGGCAATCAGTCTATTGGGTGATAAAAGAACCGATCTTTGCCTATTTTGAGCATTCGGTCTTGATTTCAAGCTCAGGTATTCGAACTTAATCAACAGAACTTCTACCACACGCTGAAGTTCATTTGCAATCTCGATCAAATTGTCCAAGGGAAGCAATCTCGACGTGAGCATTCGAGGGAGGCATCCTATCGCTACAAAGAACCCACGTTAAATAAGAAGAGATCAAATCAACTCTCTTCCCTTCTGTGTAAAAGTGATTCTGATTTGTAATTAATATTTTTTATTAATAAAAATTTGAGATTATATTTTACAATAAACAGAAGATGGCGACCACAGTGGGAGAAACCATTACTTCCAATGAAATGATAGTAGCACAATTCGACTAAATTGCGGCGCGGATGACTGTTGATTCCCTCGTAATTAAGTTCGACCAGGCTAAGTACAAGGAGTACTTATCCTCAGCTTCTTATGGTGGCAAAACATCTCGCATATGTCGTAAAGTTGTGTGTGTGGCCTTAGTCGATTGGCCCAACCCTAATCGACTAAGACCACCATGTCTGAAAGCTCTACCCGAGCAAACATTAGGGGTTCTACCCCCCAAGCCAATTAAGGTTGATCAAAAGGCGAAGAATGCAAGCCCAGGGGCTGCTCAATGGGTTGTTAAGCAATCCATGCAAACCCCTGTTCTTGAGGAGACAACAGTTTGTGTTGACACGGATCGCGCCTATGACATCAAATGAATGCTCCTCTATCAAAGAGAGCCAAGCATGGTGATGACTAGACCTTTCTTGCAATGAGGCACGTGCCCTCATTTCCTATAATGGCCTGAATTACTATTCAGGCCTGAATTACTATTCAGGCCTGAATTACTATTCAGGCCTGAAAAGGGCCAATCAAGAACGCAAAGTTCTCAATTTTAACAAACTTGGTGTAGTTCCCAAAACTTGCGAACTCAGCGTTTCAGGCGAGCCTAGCAATGCAGTCGGGCTTCACTCTGTAAGCAAAGTTTCCAATTCTGGTGAACTGTGCAAAATAGACGAACCCACCAATTTAGGCAGGTTTCGCTTTACTGGTCACGTTCCCAATTCTAGTGAACTGTGCAAAATAGGAGAACCCACCAATTCAGGAGGGTTTCGCTTTACTAGCCACATTCCTAATTTAGGTTAATTGCATCAATTAGGAAAACCCACCTACTCAGGCGAGCTTCGCTTCACTGGCAAAGTTCCCAAATCTAGTGAACTGCCCAAATCAGGTGAACTTTGCATTTTAGGCGAAGGCCATCATGCAAGCGAACCTCACCAGGCTCGCTTGAAGGCTAG
>NC_033797.1:113250650-113311893 GCF_001876935.1 Asparagus officinalis
CTAGCCGTAACCATAAAGGCAAGGCAGTAGTTCGCTACACATGCAAACCTTTCCTGAACAAACGAGCGGCTGAGCTCGCCAGCAGACGCAAGCTCGCTCTACTAGGCAACCTCGCCTGTCAAGGAGAGCTCACCAGAAATTAACACTTGATGATTTTGCCAAGTGTTCTCACATATGCTCTTTGGAGCCTTCTTGCATGAATGCTCAGCTGGTCCTTCTGACAGTGGAGGTTGTCACCATCAACTTACAGGGGATCTTAGGGAGTGTCTGACTCACAGGTGCACGACTCATGAGGTGACTCCTCAGTGCTACTACCAGCGACTTATCACAGTGGTGCTCGCTAACTGCTAGTGTACCAAAACGCCTAAACCATCAGTGTTCAAAAGGCTCTCCCAACCAATAGAGACAAGACCTCCTCACCGATGATGCAATCGACAAAGGAGACGAGCTACTGATGACTTAGAACTCCCAGCCACAACTATCAACATTACAAGGAAGTCCAAAGCAAATTATTTGGATTCTTCAGATCCTGAACTCTAATAAGGGTTGAAAATCCTCCCCATTGAGCATGAAGGTGTCTACTAACACACCCGCACCCAAATGGGGGTGTCCATTCCATTTGATTGCACATGCTTAGTGCCCATCTCCGACGATGATGATGATGATTGCTCAGCAATGACAACGTCTCAAGCCTCAAGCTCGGTCTAGGGCAGGCATGTAAAAGTGCACATGGCTGAAATTCCTGATGAAGTAGCTAGAAGGCAAGAGGAACAACAAGCTGCAATTGACAGGCATCAAGCTACCATTGACTCAATGAAGGAGATGTTGGAGTAACTTCTGAAGAAGAAGAAGAAGAGGACTTCGCGGGCTTCCTCGAAATCCTCAAAGTACAAAGAGCGGGAACCTACTCCTCCTTACACAACGTAAGGAGAAGATGACCCCAGATAGTCTTCAACCTCTTCATCTAAGTCATCGGGAGGAGCGTCACATGCTTGCAGCACTCCTTGAGATATGAGGCTCGATGAGTTCCAAAGCCAACTCGACTCCATAAAGATTCAGAAGAGCATGAACGAGTTAGGGGTGGTCAGACCGTATTCAGTTGAATGGGATATAGTCCCTTACCCGGCAAAGTTCAATCCCATGAATTTAGTCCAATTTGATGGTAAAGGGTCTCCCTCACAACACATCTATTACTTCCTATCGCAAATAGATTTTCTTACCGAGAACGATCCTATCCTCACTCGACTATTCATCGGAACTCTGAAGGGCCTTCGAATGGTTCCACATACTGGAACCAAGCTCCATCAAATCATGAGTTTACATTGAGAAGCTATTCTTAGCCCGTTTCTTCGATGACAACACGAAAGTATCATTGGTGACTTTGCTAGCTGAAAAGCAGAGAAAAGTGGAGTCTGTCAATAACTTCGTGAGGAGATTCAGGAATCAGTCACTACATTGCGAGGACGAAGTCTCTAGAAGCACTTTGATCGAGATGTGCTGCAATAATCTCTCGATCAATATTCTGTCTAAGGTTGCCGCAGTGGAAACCCGCACTTAGAAAGAGCTTGTTTACCAAGGTGGGCAGGTAGAAAACATGATCAAGAGGCTGGAAGCTGAAGAACCTCAATCCAGAAGAGGAGCTTCAGAACCAAATGCATCCAGAAATCCTCCTCGGTCGAAGGGGAAAGAGATCATGGCTGTTGAGGCCTTCCAGCCCCCAAGTCAGTTTAGAGACAAAAGTCTAACTCATATACACCGCGCCCTCAGAGGCAATATGACTTTCGAGAGGATCAAGTCGTTGCTATCTTTGACACCCTCGTCAAGAGCAACATGATAAAGCTGGCAGAGGTTAAGAAGTCTGAAGACTTGAACAAAACGGATGATTCGAACTATTGTGCATACCACAGGTATATTTATCATCCTACCTCTAAGTGTTATGTCCTCAAGGATAAGCTCCAAGCTCTTTATGATATGGGAGTCTTAAAGAAGGACAAGGTGCATAAGAAAGTGACTACAAATATGGTCACTTTGAAATTCAGGACAGATCTCCCTGAAGTCCATGCGTCGGTAGGTGTCGTGTCTATCCCCAAAGCGGACTTGAAGATCGTCAACACAGATCCTCACAACTAACGTGAGAAGGTTTGGTACCGCAGACCTTGTCGTCAGGGCGAGTGATGTAGGTGCACCCCAATCTCCTCGACGACGATCAATTGACTTCTAAGCCTTCAAAGAAGTCCAAAGGTAAGGCTAAACTCTGTAATGTTGTTTTTGCAATTCCATATGATGATAAGGTGGAGGTGGTAGCCCTTACCGATTTCAACGATGAGGCAACCGTTCTGGCTACTAAGGCAAGGAAGGACTTTGCCAAGCACTACCCTCCAATGGCAGAAAATCTGGCAAGACCACTGGCAGGATCATCGCCAGTGGTTCAACCAAGTCTCGATAAGCCTAGTTCGAGCGGTCAACTATTTTAGTTTGACGTGATCACATAGCTGGCTAATATCGCGGCCATAATCACCTTGAATGAGCTCATGTTGTTGTCCAAGTCTACCCGGGAAGCTCTACGAAAGGTACTAGCTGACTCTAAAGCTTTTGCCACACATTTTTTGCTAGCTCCTGAAGAAGATGCGGAATAGGGGTGTCCATAATGCTGCCAAATATCCAAGAAGCAAATCCCCCGCATAACCTTTACTCCCGATGATATGCTCATCAAGAGTACGGCTCACGACCGGCCCCTATACTTCACTAGGTATGTCGGTTTCTCCAAAGTGGATAGAATCCAAGTGGATCCAACAATTGCTTTAAATATCATTCCCCTAAAGCTCATCAAACATTTGGGGGTACCTCAGAGGTGGTTGTCTACAATAGCTACCACTATCTTTGGCTTTAACGCCATCAGAACCCGGCCATTGGGGAAGATTCACCTCAAATGTCGGTTGGCAACATGAAGATGGAGATTACCTGCTATGTGTTCGACGCAGAACCCTCCTACAACATGCTTTTGGTTCGGCCATGGATCCATAGCAACCGGATAGTCTCATACACACTACATCAGTGTATGAAATATGTGGATGACTATGATCAAGTGAAGATGGTGTTTGCTAAAAAGCAGCCCATCAAAGGAGTCAAAAACTATTTCACCGATTCTTTACTTTACCAGGACTGTGAATCGGTGGATGAGTCAGCGGTTGAGGAACCTGGTAGTGGCAACGAAGCCGATAGTGAGTCAGAGTACAATAAGGGTCTTATCTTGAATGATATTAAACCCATTGTAATTGGTTGTGAAAGCCTTGATGTAATCGATGCTGATGAAGCAGGAGAATTTATTATGAATGAAGATTCAACTTTGCGTACTTGTCATGTGATTTTAGAGTCTAGTAATGATGAGTCTAGCAATCTAGTTGCAGGGTTTTATACTAACTCTTCTTTGCACTTGCCCGTGCATTCATCATTTGTTACAGATCAATAAACGATCGAGTCCTCGTGAGCTTTCTTTGTTATCCCGGCCCAAGATCATTATCAGAAAGATATTATCTTTGAAAGAATAGATCAACCTCTACGTACGCTGTGGGATGGATCGAAAGAAGATGAGCTCGCGCCTCAATTCTCGCACTACGATCAAATAGCGATGCGTATGATGGAGAATATGGGTTACGACCTCTCTCGCAAGGAAGGCTTGAACTTTGGCAAAGGACGAATAATGATTGCACAACCTTTTGTTCCTAAAGAAAAGCCCGTCGATTATTGTAAAAAAACTCGAAGAGGGCTAGGCTATATCTCCTCTTCGTCAGAACTATGTTTTGACTCTGGACAAGAATTCAAAGAGATTCACCCTATTGATTCATCATCAACATCCTCAATGTAGGATTCAGATGTCAACAAGGGGATGTATTCAGAAATCTTACAGTCAACATGGCCATAGCTGAACCCATCGAAATTAAAGAGGATGACCAGATCTCGCTTTACGATGAAGCATGGGATTGTCATGTCAGTGCCTAATAGAGTGGTCGGTTCAAACAACACGAACCATCCACTGAGGACAAAGTGCTCTAAGTAAATATAGGGGATGAGGCCAACCCCAAGCCCATGTTTATAAGTGATAGCTTACCTCCTCCAGAGAAAGAAGACATTATATCTCTCATCCAAGAATATATTGATGCCTTCGTCTGGAATTACAAAGACATGCCTGGCCTTGACCCTCAAGTAGCCATGCATCACCTTAATATTAAACTGGATGCCAAACCTATCAAACAATAGCAAAGAAGGTTTTGTCCACAAATCATGGAGGTGATCAAAGCTGAAGTGAAGAAGCTGATTGATTCAGGCTTCATACGAGAAGAGCAACACCCAGACTCAGTGGCCAATATCATTCCGGTCTTGAAGAAGAACAAAAAGATCTGTATCTGCATTGACTTCAAGGATCTCAATGTCGCCTGTCCTAAAGATGAATTTCCATTACCCATCATGGACGTCATTATCGACAACACATGCTGGTTTGAAAGGATGTCCTTCATGGACGAGTTTTTAGGGTATAATCAAATCTAAATGTACCCTGAAGACGAAAACACATCTCGTTCAGAACTCCATTGGGAATATACTGTTACATAGTGATGCCCTTCGGACTCAAGAAAATAGGCATGACCTATCAACCCGCCATGATCACAATCTTTCGAGATCATCTATGAAAGACAGTCAAATGCTACGTGGATGACTTGGTTATGAAGAGTCACGACAAAGACGATCATCGTCAAGACTTGAGAATGATGTTAGAGCTGATGCGATCTCATCAACTAAAAATGAATCCCACAAAAACATTTTTGGGGATGTTGAGTTGCAAGTTTCTCGGATTTGTTGTCATAACGAAGGGGATTCTCATAGTCCTCGACAAGGTACGAGCTATTCAAGAGCTGCAGCCACCCAGGAATCTTAAAGAATTGAGAGAACTACAAGGATGCCTAGCATACATCCAGAGGTTCATTGCAAATCTTTTGGGTAAATGCCAACCCTTCTAAAATCGAATGAAGAAGGGTGTTTCTTTCATGTGGGACGAAGCGTGCCAGCAAGCGTTCGGTGAGATCAAAGCTTATCTCTCAAACACATCTATTTTGGCAGCTCTAGTTTTAGGGAAACCTTTCCTAATCTATGTGCGAGCGATGGAGCACTCTCTCAGTGCTCTCTTAGCATAAGATGATGATGACGGCCATGATCAAGTCATCTATTACCTGAGTAGAACCTTATAGGGAGCCAAACATTGGTATCCCATGGTTGAAAAGGAATGTTTGGCCCTAGTGTCCGCAATCCAAAAAATATGACATTACTTGCTTGGTCAAACCATACATGTCATCTCTCGGATGAACCCCATCCGAGTCTTCATGACACAACCCGAGTCCTTAAATTGGCGCCTGGCAAGATGGGCACTTTTGTTGTTCTTATATGATATACACTTTATGCCATAGAAGTCTGTCCAAGTGCAAGCAATCTATGATCTCATGGCCAGTCAACCGCTAGATTCGATGATTAACTTATTCGAAGACATGTCGTATGAAACCCGAGGTTAATGTGACTTCACAAGAGGAAGTTTTGGTAGTTATTCTTCAATGACGTGTCCCGAGTAAGCCCAACTGGGTCTATCGTTGCTAGAGTAGGGGTAGTCTTAGTTTCTCCACAAAACCATGTATTACCTCAAGCCTTCTCTTGAACAGAGCCATGTTCCAATAACGTGGCTGAGTACAATGCATTGCTCATTAGACTCGATCTTGCTAGAGAGTTAGAGATAAGAAATCTCAAAGCATACGGTGATTCTCAGCTCATTGTCAAACAGATGATAGGAGAATACGAAGTCAAAAATGACGATTTGATTCCATGTCATAAAGTGGCCATCAAATTGGTCGAGTCATTTGAAGGCTTTCACATCAACTACGTGCCGCGTTCCAAGAATACGCACGTAGATGCATTATCATTGTTGGCAACCAATCTGGCCTAACCGCTAGGAATGAGTCAACATATCACTATTGCAAGTCGGCAACATATCACAGTAGCGACGGAGAAATTATGAAAGCATAATCCAAGAAAACTCACCCCCAGAAGAGATACATATCACTATTGCAACTCTAGCTTAATAAGAAAACTCACCTCCATAAGAAAACTCGTTCCTTTGTGGGGATTGAGGTTTTAAGTGATATGTTGCCGACTTATCACAGTAGACAACTCTAGCTTAGTCGAAGAAATACACGAAATCCTCCCAAGTGAGGATCATCCGATGATCCGAAGTGAACTGAAGCCTGTACCATCATCCTGCATCACCCTTCATGCTAAAAGCTGCCAGCCTCTACTTCTGCACTGAGTCAACGTTAAGTTAATCTAGAATGTTACTCACATCCTCCTTCCACTTGTGGGCCACAAGTGAATCTGATGATCCCTGAAACTCTGGCGCCCTCATCTTTTGGTAGCGTTCCACTAAACGGAGCCAAGCCTCCTGCTCTACGGCTGTAACTGATGGTAGGGTGAGTCCTGGTGTGGTCTCTAGGGACTCCTCTATGATGGGGATTGCTGGAATAACTGGCGGTGGGACCACAGGTGGTGGTGTAGCGGGCGGCATGTGATTTGCCACTTTCTCCTCAAGCGCTGCTAGCATCGCTGCAATGGGTGCCATGAGGTCTATCAAATACTGGGGAGCCTACTGCGGCTCGGGTGGAGCCTGCTGTGGCTCGGGTGGAGCCTGCTGCTGCTCGGTTTCTAGTTCAGTCTGTCCCTCTCCCTGAGTATGGGATCCTCTCTGTCGACATCCTCGTCCGGCCATCAATACATTCAGAATGTAAGATACATTATTGAGACCTCAGGCAAAAGATATAACACATAACAATAAGAAAATCATATCACTTATCATTCATGCAAATACTTTTCAATCAAAGTATGATAGTCATAAAATTTTTTTGTAATTTTTGAGATATACGTATATATCGTCCTCACTCATTCTAAAAAATTTCTAGCGGACTCCATACATGAATCCTAAGAAACTCTATACTAGCTCCACGACTCGACACAAGATGATCCTAAGGATACTGGAACTAGAGCTTTGATACCAACTGTGACGCCCCTGTTTTCACACATGGCTGCAGTCCAAGGAGAACCCAGAGATGTCAAACCTGCCATGCACCCATACTGTGTAACAACAAGTTTCACCAATCACAGTAATATCCTCTAGTGGGATCAAATAAAAGCGTAGGTACACAACAAGTTTCACCAATCACAGTAATATCCTCTAGTGGGATCAAATAAAAGCGTAGGTACAAAACAGGTAAAGAAGTAGAATGACAATAATAGACATGATAAAGAAGATGATATCTCATAAATAAAGGTCATGTCTCAACTGAAAATAAACTGAAATACATCTGGAGTTTGAAATAACATACGATGTCTCAACATGAATCAAAACGGAAAGTCGAACTAAGACATTTGCACTCATATATTCATATATATGTATCGAATTGATCTCAACTTAATTCCTAGCATACTCAAGTATCAATAAACGTTATTTATCACAATATAACATGTTTATTATTATATCTCACAACATTCAAAATTATGGGGTTTTACACTTTTATAGAGGATTTTTTGATAGTTTACCTCGATGATATCTTGGTTGATAGCAGAACCTGGGAGGAGCATCTTGTTCATGTAGAGAAGGTTTTTGAAGTGCTGCAGAATGGACACCTGAAGCTCAACGGAAAGAAGTGTGAATTTAGAAAGGATGAGCTAGTGTATCTCGGCTTCATCGTGGGGAAGGGCCAGCGAAGGATAGATCCAAGCAAGGTGGAGGTGATCATGAAGTGGCCGATGCCTAGGACAGTAACGAAGGTGAGAAGTTTCATGGGGGCTTGCCAATATTTGTGCAAGTTCATTCAAATATTTTTCTACTTATGCAGCACCTTTACATGGCCTTACGAAGGTGAAGGTTTAGTTTTAGTGGGGGCGGACGCATGAAGAGGCTTTTTAGTTACTGAAGAGGAAGATCTCGGAGGCACCGATCTTAGCGTTGCCTAATTTACAGAGGACCTTCGAAGTAGAGACCGACACTTCTAGTTATGCTATAGATGCTATATTGACACAAGATGGGATGGTGGAGGAATACCATTTTGAGATGTTTATGGGTGCTATTCTGAACTATCCTACCTATGATAAGGAGTTTTATGCACTCTATCATGCGATCAAGCATTGGAGGGTGTATTTTTTTAGTAAGGGTTGTTCACTCAGATCACAAGCCATTGGAGTTTCTACATGCCTAGATGAAGCTGCAGCAGGCATGACACATGAAGTGGATGTCCTATTTGATGACATTCAACATCATCATTAGGTACAAGAAAGGGACGACGAATAAGTTGGCCGATATATTATCTTGACCACCAGTTAGAGCTTTATTAGTGACGACACGTATTCAGCCATTGGTTCCTTTAGAGTATGTCTAGATGTACACAACCAGCAGAGATTTTGATAGTGTGATTAAGCAGGCGAAGGCTGGTCAAAGGGGGGAGTATGAGATTTGAGCAGATGGTTTTTTGTATCGTGGGATGTTACTTTGCATTCTGTGTTAGATATAGGTGCCCTGCAGGCAATTATTGTATATTGTAACAGGACCTATATGTATATAACATCCTTGTTCGAAATGATAGTATGCTATTTTGGTCAGATTTATCTGATGTTCTAAATATACAGATAATGTCCTTAGAATAAATACTAGACTATCAGATATTTCGGATAGTGATCGTAATGAAGAGATCTGATTAGTCGGTAACGTATATTCTAAAATGTTCCTAGTTGATGAAGTGTTGAGATAGGACATCATCACTTTTGTTTAGACTAGTGTATACTTTATTTCTCCTTTTGAAGGAGATGATCAATCTCTTAGATCATTGATATGAGACATCAAGATACAGTATACAGGTGACTCATTAGTGAATGAGTTGACTGAACGACTCGCCGAGAACATCTAGTTGGTAATATACTTAACTGTCAAATAGAAGTTCTCAAGTGATATAGTACATAGTAGTCTCTTGACCTGAGGCATGAGTGCAATATCTTATATGTCAGTAAAGATGTATTTAGACTTTTACCTAACCACAGTTCTTATTGAATTGTGCATAACGGTTCTTGTTGGGTACATCCCGAGACATAAGTAGATATTGAGATGCCAAGAAGGGATTCGTCTCTCCCAGTATAGGGGTTGATGTCATAAGATTGTTTGATATAACTATAGTCTGGAAATCCTTGGCCAAGGTGAATAAGATAAACTGAGTGTCAGTTTGATCTTATAGGTTATGAGTTTAATATCAATAAACACTAATCAAGCTATTAGGGTTTGACAGTTTGCCATACCCTAGGCTCAATAGTTTGACATGGTTTGACGAAGAGACCGGACTGTACGGTATTATCATTGAGTGGTCCTGATAAAATTGGATAAGCATCTTGCAGACCTTTATCACAACTTATACCCGGGTGGTCTTCATGTGTAGCTAGCACCTCTGTTGTACTTATGGATATGATCCACTACCGAGTTTTTTAAGTTGGGCCCTAGAGTCACACCAAGCGCGTACTTGAATCCTATGAAACACAATTTATGGAGTGATGCGTATGATTGATACGCATATATGATTTCTTCCGGATACACATAAACGGTTATGTATATCGGTAAAATCGGAATGCTATGTGCTTAGGAAATGAATTCCAGTATTTTTCCCATAAAGTTAACTTTTAGTCAACTAGTTGACTTTTTGGTCAACAGTTGACTTTTGGTCAACTCTTGATTTATTTGGTCATATAGTGACTAATTAGTTAAAGATTGGAATAATACTATATACCGTATTTATGAAATACTGTATTAGTGATAATAATTTGGTATTCTCATTTATGAAATACACATACCATGTATAATGAGTCATGAGATGAGTCACTTAGTGGTATGGTTTGAGCACATGGTTTATTAGCACATGGTTTTGAAATGTAATGATTCATAAGATGATTCATTGCATGACTCACTTGATTAATCATTAATTTTTGATGATTCATTGCATGACTCATAGGATGAGTCATTCATATCATGAACACATTTCACTCTATAAATATGAGCTCTTTTTCTTATGGAAAGGTTAATGAAAAATTGGCTAAGTGTTTTTTCCATAAGAGAATAAAAGAGAGCTCTCCTCTTACTAAACTTTAGCAATCTTTGAGCAAGAGGAAGTAGTAGGATTTTAAGAACCCCGGGGTGGATATCTTGCCTTGTGTCTTAAGAAGACTCCCATTTTATCAAGCTCACTTGAAGACTTGGAGATCCACTACAAGGAGATTTTCTACTACAAGGAGCAAGAGCTAGGGGTTATTCGATCTTCCATCGAATCACGCTACGAAAGTATGACTTTCTAACTCTTGTATGCTCACTTAATAATAAGGATCATGTTAGATTTAATTAGACGATCCATATGAATATTTCATGCTCTCTACATGCTTAGTATTTTTGTACATACATGTCTTCCGCTGTGTATTATGCATGTAGACATAGCACGATTTCCTTCATGGTATCAGAGCTATGGTTCTATCTAATTGAATCTTAACATGTACATCTAACTCATGGAGGACCTTGTTCTTGCTTCTAATTTCTAGTTTACATGAAACTAGTTAATTAATTCAAGTTATTTTATAAAATAATTAATTACAACTAGTGTAGTTGTATGTTAGAAGCTTGTTAGTCTTTTTTGAGTTTGGATAATCCTTATGCTATCTAGTTTCCAATATGTTGCATAACTAGATAGATGCATATTTCTTAATGTTGATTAAGTTATATGATTTATCATCTTGTATGGATGTTATGTTTATGGATGGTAGTGGACAACTATTCTCTTGTATGTTTTGTATTGATGTAATAAAGTTAGAAATGTAATAATTATTTACGACCTCTTCCCTCCCCGAGCATGGGCTACGCCTACGGGTTTAGGCACTTGCTCACCGATCATGGGCTACGCCTACGGGTATAGGCCCTTGTTCGGGTGTGGGGGGGTATGGTTGCTTAGTTTAGTTATTTCATTTATAGCTTTTGCTTTATATTTAATGCAATATTATTACCCATCCTACGAGATGGTTTTTCCATTATAAATGGGGCTTGCACGTCCTATGTTTATATGATTGTAATAATACAGAGTTTGCAAGGGAACAAGCACCGCAAGGAGTTGCATATGGCTTGCTAAAATGTAATTAGTGTAGTTGCATTTTATTTTCTTTAGTTGTCCACTACCATTCTATATAAGTTTTACATTACATATGTTGATATGTTGGTTGTGCCCCAAATTGTAGATGTCAATACAATTGGGTGCTATTTTTTGCAAAGTTTATATCTCTATCTCACTAGAGAATAGTTTTTATTATAAAAACTTATTTTTTAAAACTTTGTGAGACATGGCAATAAGAGTTTATTGACCATAGAGTGGTGAGATCGACATTAACATAGTGTTAGTGTGAAAGATAAATAAACCTAAAGCAGTTAAAAGAGATGTATTTAGAATGAGCTTTTAACTAGTGTCAAGGAAAGTAATTATGAGATATAGCTCATGGGGTGATGCCCAACTTAAGATTAGGGGTGATGCCCAATCTTTCGCGCTATAGTCTTAAAGAGAAGTGGTTACTTAATTAAGGTCCGATAAATATTCCCGGTGAATAGCTCGGAACCCTCCCACCAATCTTGCGCTTTCCTGGCTAGTTTAATTGTTGCAAGTATAAATATAGAGCATCTTTAAACTATATCAAGTTCGATTACGGTAAAAGATTTGAGAAATCGTCCGTAGCCCTCCATCATTTTAGTTAAATACTATTAAGCTTATAAATACTATGTTTGTTGGCATACGTCAAGGCATAACTATTCTATGGCTAAATAGTATTCATCTGTATATAAGATATAAGGATAGCTTAAGTTGGTTATGCAACTTTGTTGGCATACGTCAAGAGTTTGCATAAGTTAAATTTAAGCCAGTCAAGAAATGATGGGTACAAACTTGACTAGCATTTTATGATTTGTTGGCATACGTCAAGGTCATAAAAGACTAGGGGTAAAATCATATCAAGAATTACAAGAGTGTAAAAGACAAAAGTTGTCTACCAATTATTGAATGTGTTAATTTGTTGACATACGCCAAGGTTGATGCATTCAATGATAATTGGATCTTGATCCCACTTGAAAACAATGAGTTGTTTTCCGATCACCTATTATAAGGTTTTGAGGGACTCGAAAAATAGTGGGAGGCATAACTTAGATAAAAATAAACCAAATCTATTTTATGTATTGAACATCTGCTAAAATACCTTTTCTCTCTCTTTCAGGCCATTATGTCTGGTTTAAAACTCATATTGGAACAGAACAAGTTAACCGGTCCTAATTACAAAGACTGGTTGAGGAATGTTAAAATTGCCCTAACTTATGACAAAGTAGCATATGTCCTCACTGCGCCCGAACCTGTTCTAGGCCTAGAACCCACTATAGCGGAAACTGAAATCCGCAATACATGGGATAAAGATTGTTCACTTGCTCAATGCCTCACCATTGCCTCTATGGATTTGGTCCATCAGAGACAACATGAGAATATGGATATCAGATCCATATTTCGTAATACAGAAGAACTGTATGGCGAGCAACCGCGACAAATGAAGTACGCGGCGTCTAGGAATCTGTTCCAGACGAAAATGACTGTGGGATCTTCTGTTGGGGATCATGTCCTCAAAATGATCGCCTATGTCAATGAGCTTGAACTTTTGAACGTAGGCCTAGATGCAGATAGATATACAGATATCATTCTGCAGTCCTTGACACCAGCATACTCCCGATTCATATCACAGTTTTTGATGATGGATCTGGAGCCCACTCTTCCTGCCTTGCTTAATTTGTTAAGACAGGAAGAAAGTTCTTTGAAAAAGGGACAAACACCAGTCTTGGCTATAGGGCAATCTTCTTCCTCTTCTGGCAAATTGGTTGCTAAGAAAAAAGGAATGAAGAAAACTACTAAACCAAGGAAAGGTGTTAAGAAGGCTGTCAAGAAGGATAAAGGAAAGGCAAAAATGATGACAGCAGAATGCTTCCATTGTCATAAGTCAGGACATTGGAAAAGGAACTGCCCAGAATACCTAGCCTCACTCACCAAGAATAAGCAAGTTGTTGCTTCATCTACAGGTGTGTTTGTTACTCAGAATTGTTTTTCTATAAATCATACATCCTGGGTATTAGATACCGGATCAGGATCTCACATCTGTAATTTGTTACAGGGACTTAAAAGTTATAGAAAACTTGGAGCTGGAGAGATGACTATGCAAGTTGGTAATGGTGCAATAGTTGCAGCACTTGCAGTAGGGGATTTTCATCTAGCTTTACCAAATGGAAACGTTTTGATTTTAAATAGCTGCTATTTTGTACCAACTATGATGTGTAATATAATATCCATATCTTTATTAGATAAAGATGGATATGTATTTAAGTTGGAGAACAATGTTATGAATATCATATTTAATCAAAAGTTGATTGCTTATGGAACATTGTGCAATGGCATCTATATTCTTAATCAAAATACAATTCTGAACACTTATCACACTAATAAAAGAAAGCACTCAGTTATGAATGACGCTTTCTTATGGCATTGCAGACTTGGTCACATTAATAAAGAAAGACTTGGCGAGCTTCATAAGCATGGATATTTAGATCCATTTGACTTTGAGTCTTATGAGACTTGCAAGTCTTGTCTTAAAGGTAAAATGACCAAGACTCCATTTACAGGAACTGGAGTAAGAGTTACAGAACTCTTAGGACTGATACATAGTGATGTATGTGGTCCTATGTCTACAATGGCCAGAGGTGGCTACTCCTACTTTATTACTTTTACTGATGATTTTTCAAGGTTTGGACATGTGTTTTTGATGAAACACAAATCTGAAGCACTTGAGAAATTTATCGAGTACAAAAATGAAGTAGAGAACCAAACGGGCAAGAAAGTTAAAATTCTTCGATCGGATCGAGGAGGTGAATACTTGAGCTCGGAATTCTTAGGTATTTTAAAAGAGAATGGGATTCTCTCTCAGGTTACTCCACCCTTTACACCACAGCTTAACGGCGTGTCAGAAAGAAGGAATCGTACCCTATTAGATATGGTACGTTCCATGATGAGTAACACTGAGTTACCTTTTTCATTCTGGGGGTATGCATTAGAAACAGCAACACACTTACTGAATAGGGTTCCAACTAAAGCAGTGCCTAAACCTCCATATGAGATATGGAGTGGGAAGAAACCACATCTTAATTATATTAAGATTTGGGGATGTCATGCTTATGTAAAGAAGCAAGATCCCAAAAAGTTAGAGGCACGCTCAGTATTATGCAAATTTGTAGGATATCCAAGGAATTCCATTGGATATCAATTCTACCACATCGATGAACAAAAGATAATTGTTTCTCGGCATGCCACCTTCTTAGAGAAGGAATTTCTTGAAAAAGAAATTAGTGGGAGCATGGTAGAACTGGAAGAAATTTCAGAGATACAAAATATTACTGATAAATTAGTGGAACCAGCAAATTCAGTTATACCAGAAGAACCTCAACCACTCCACAGATATCCAAGGCGATCTCATGCACCTAAGACACAATATAATTTTTTAGTTGAAGGTGGCATGTTAGATCACGTCATAGATGATGACGAACCTTTAAGTTATCAGCAAGCCTCTGAGAGTAGGGACTCTGTTGCTTGGCATGATGCAATGAAATCTGAAATAGACTCTATGTACACCAACAAAGTATGGATATTAGACAATGCTCCTAAAGGGGTGATACCCATAGGTTGCAAATGGTTGTTTAAGAAAAAGTTGGGTGTAGATGGAAAAGTAGAGACTTTTAAAGCTAGACTGGTAGCTAAAGGTTTTCGTCAAAGACCTGGTTTGGACTACGATGAAACTTTTTCTCCAGTGGCTATGCTCAAGTCTATTCGGATCCTACTTGCTATAGCTGCTCACTATGACTATGAGATCTGGCAAATGGACGTTAAAACTGCATTTCTAAATGGTGATTTAGAAGAGTGCATATATATGACGCAACCAGAGGGTTTTGTAGTTAGTGGGAGCAGTGGAAAAGCATGTAGATTGCTTAAATCTATTTATGGACTGAAGCAAGCATCACGGAGATGGAACATCTGTTTTGATGATGCTATCAAAGAGTTTGGTTTCATCAAAAATCCAGATGAACCATGTGTGTATAAAAGGATAATTGGGAGTATTATATCGTTTCTTATTTTATATGTAGACGATATACTCTTAATCGGTAATGACATACCGTCATTACAAGCGGTTAAAATTTGGCTATCAAAAAGATTTTCCATGAAAGATTTAGGTGAAGCATCCTGTATACTGGGTATTCAGATCTATAGAGATAGATCTAAAAGGATGTTAGGATTATCGCAATCTAGATACATTGGCAAAGTGCTAAAACGGTTTAGCATGGAAAATTCCAAGAAAGGTTTTGTACCTGCATCTCCTGGAATCTCCCTCTCTAAAAAGATGTCTCCCCGGACTGATGAAGAGAGGAAACGCATGAGTCTAATTCCTTATGCCTCGGCAGTAGGATCGATCATGTATGCCATGTTATGTACTAGACCAGATATCGCTTATTCACTCAGTTTGGTAAGTAGATACCAATCTGATCATGGAGAAGAGCACTGGAAAGCGGTCAAGAATATACTTAAGTACCTTAAAAGGACTAAAGAGTTATTTTTGATATACGGTAAAAGTGACCTCCGAATGGAGGCTTTTTCCGACTCAAGCTTTCAGAGCGATATCGATGATAGTAAGTCTGTATCAGGATATGTTTTCACCCTCAATAGAGGAGCTGTCAGCTGGAAAAGTTCCAAGCAGGATACAGTAGCAGACTCGACTATGGAAGCTGAATACATTGCAGCTAATGATGCAGCTAAAGAAGCTGTCTGGATGAGGAAGTTCCTTTTAGAGCTGGAAGTTGTTCCCACCATTAAAGATCCAGTACCTTTATACTGTGATAATAATGCTGCAATAGCTCTAACAAAGGAACCCCGATCTCACCATAAGTCCAGACACATTCTGAGGAAGTATCACTTGATCAGGGAGATAGTTGATCGCCGGGAGATCAAGATTGAAAGAGTAGACACAAAAGATAATATAGCAGATCCATTCACAAAGGCAATTGCTCGTTCACAATTTGAGAAACTTGTTGAGCTATTGGGTATTAGATACTATAATTGGCCTTAGTGCAAGTGGGAGTTTGTTAGATATAGGTGCCCTGCAGGCAATTATTGTATATTGTAACAGGACCTATATGTATATAACATCCTTGTTCAATGACTAATTAATTAAAGATTGGAATAATACTATATACCGTATTTATGAAATACTGTATTAGTGATAATAATTTGGTATTCTCATTTATGAAATACACATACCATGTATAATGAGTCATGAGATGAGTCACTTAGTGGTATGGTTTGAGCACATGGTTTATTAGCACATGGTTTTGAAATATAATGATTCATAAGATGATTCATTGCATGACTCACTTGATTAATCATTAATTTTTGATGATTCATTGCATGACTCATAGGATGAGTCATTCATATCATGAACACATTTCACTCTATAAATATGAGCTCTTTTTTCTTATGGATAGGTTAATGAAAAATTGGCTAAGTGTTTTTTCCATAAGAGAATAAAAGAGAGCTCTCCTCTTACTAAACTTTAGCAATCTTTGAGTAAGAGGAAGTAGTAGGATTTTAAGAACCCCGGGGTGGATATCTTGCCTTGTGTCTTAAGAAGACTCCCATTTTATCAAGCTCACTTGAAGACTTGGAGATCCACTACAAGGAGATTTTCTACTACAAGGAGCAAGAGCTAGGGGTTATTCGATCTTCCATCGAATCACGCTACGAAAGTATGACTTTCTAACTCTTGTATGCTCACTTTATAATAAGGATCATGTTAGATTTAATTAGACAATCCATATGAATATTTCATGCTCTCTACATGCTTAGTATTTTTGTACATACATGTCTTCCGTTGTGTATTATGCATGTAGACATAGCACGATTTCCTTCATTCTGGAGGATGGCAATCGATTGCAGTGGATTCGAGAGACACATACATCACGTGTGCAAGGTCATTTTGGGATTCATAAGACATTTCTCAATCTACGATGCTATGTCTTTTGGCCAAAGATGTTGGAGGACGTTACCAAGTATGTTGGAGGGTGTAAGCTATGTTGCATATCAAAGCCTTCTAACAGGAAGCGAGGATTGTATCTACCATTGCCGGTACGTTTGAGACTGTGGGAGAGTATTTCTATGGATTTCTTAGGAGGTTTGCCGACGACCAAGCACGGGCATGATTACTTGTTCGTTATGGTGGACCGGTTTAGCAAGATGATGATTTTGATTCCTTACAAGAAGACCGTGATGGGAACGGGTGTAGCGTCGTTATTCTTTGAATATATGTGGAAACACTTTGGGTTGCGAGTTTGATTATTTCGAATTGGGATAGCGGTTTCTCGAGCACTTTTGGGATTCTTTGTGGAGTTTGATAGACACTAAATTGAAGAAGAGCACAACCTTTCATCCACAAACTGATGGGAAAATAGAAGTAGTCAACCAGACTAGGATCACATGTTGCAGGTATAATAATAGGCATCCCAAGACTTGAGATAAGAGCTTACCATACCTTTAGTTTGCTTTTAACAGGGCTATTCATGGATCTTTAGGAAAGTCACCATTTGAGACATATTATGGGTTTTTACCTCCAAGTCCGTTCGACTTAGTATTCTCTAGTGAAGCTACGGTCGACAGCAAAGAAGGGAGCAAAAGACAACGGGCTCAACGATTTCTAGAGAAGATTGCACAGATTCACGCTACGGTTGAAGCTCAGTTGAAGAAGTCACAAGCAAAGTACAAGGAAAAATATGATCAACATCGAGTTTCTTATAATTTTGGCAAAGGTGACATGGTGTGGCTGAAGTTATGTAAGGAACGGCTAAAAGGAGAAGAGAAAAAGTTAAAGCCTATACGATATGCTCTGTTTCGAATTCTTGATCAGATTGATGACAACGCCTTCAAGCTAGATTTGCCATCTTACTTAGGTATGTATTCAGTGATTAATGCCGAGTACTTAAAGTTGTTTGAGCCTCCATTGTTGGACGATGAGGGTGATGACAAAGTGATCTTACTGCATGTTGAAAACTTATTGTATGATAGAGAAGAGCCGCTAAAAAGGATTGTATTTTAGAGCGGAAGGTGACTACGATAAGGCGCGGAATGAAAGAGTCGTTTCTGATCAGACGTCAAGGTCAGGTTCCTAGTAAGGCCAGGTGGTTCAAAAGGGAAGGAGAGGCTAGCGAGTTCCCTCAGCTGAAGTTCTAACTTGAACGGGACTTTAAGTTCCTAAAGGAAGGAGCTATGATACAGGTGTATCTTCTTCCTTAATTTGGGAGCTTAGCGATCCTCATGGGAGCTTAGCGATCCTCAGTGTAGCTTGAGAATAGAAGCATGGGCTGAGTCGTCGAAAGCCGCAAAAGTGGTCGAAAGTAGGAAAATAGTAAAACTTAGAAAAAAACTAGCATTTCATCTCTGGCTGATCAACCACATTATCAATGTCAGTCGACTAAAAACATGCACGCTACAGGTGAGAGTTGTGTGTTCTGGCCGGTCGACCAGGATCCATCATCAGTTGACCAATCGGTCGACCGAAATCAGCATCAGTCGACCGATATTAGAAAATCCTACAGGGTTAAAAAACCTCACTCTGACCGGTCAACCGGACCAAGTAGCTAGGTCGGTCGACCGGATTGTATTTCCTGGGTTGATCTAGACTCTATTTGACGCATATTCCAAGTTCTATTGGGCTTAGTTATTTATGAGATTGTCATCCACGTTGTTAGACATATAAATAAGGATTGTTTAGAGTTTCTAAACATAAGATTGGATTAAAAATAGAATAGAGAGATTGTTCGTTATTATAGTGAGATTGTGAGGGAGAGATTTTGTAATCTTTAAAATTCTTCATAATCTAGAGAAGGTATTTTCCTTTGCCACTTGAACTGTCTTGTGTGTTCCTACTGTTTTCTTCTCAACCCTACCTTTGATAATTCTGCGATCAAAGGTGCTCGCTTGGCGACTCAGATCAATACCCCTAAGCCCCACTGCTGTCAACATATCAAGTGTGGATCTATAAGTCTGAAGTGCACTAATCTGAAAACCTCTCTCAAAATGAATATTTGGACCTACAATTCTGGCCAAGATTGTGGGTCCATCTATATCATCATCAGATGGAACTTGAGAGGATGATGAACCAGTTTGGGATCATTTTCTAGGGGGCATCTACAGAAAAATAATATTTTAATATAATCAAAGCAACAAAAATCTCACCCTTTTTTTAAGAATTTAACTACAAATTTTTCAACTTGAGTTAATTTCAAGTTATCAAAATTTTATTTTGTCAACAATATTCCTAAAAAATAGTCTTTGGACAAAAAATGTCAAAAAATTTAATAACTTCATCTATGAATAATGCATGTTGGTATGAAAAAGAATAAGCTAAACCTTACTAATATCGAATTTGATAAAACACCTTCAATTTGCAATTATTGACAAATACTATCCATGTTAAAATTCGAATGTTTGAATTTTCGGATTTTGTACAAAACACCCAAAATTAAATTTTTGGATTTGCACAAAAGCCCTAATTCAAGCTTCAATTTGAAATTATTGGATAATTAATCACTTTCCACCCAAGTTAAATTTGAATGTTTGAATTTTTAGATTTTGTAAAAAACACCCAAAATTGAATTTTCAGATTTTGCACAAAACACCCAATTCAAACTTCAAATTGACAAATTGATCAATTTCTATCATAAATCCTTGCACAATTGTGAGAACAACCCAATATTCTCCATGATTCAACCACTAGATCACCTATATACACGTTGACGAAATAGAGAAAATTTTAAATTAAGAGGAGAATTATACATTGGGGAGATGTTTAGAGGTGGAAGAAACCCAAAAATATGGAAGCAAACACCTCCACTTGCTCTGGATCTCATGTGAATTGGTGGGTAAAATCAGGTTTGAGAGAGAAGAGGAATTGTGTTGGGGAGAAGATGGAATAAGGGAAGAAGAGAATCTGCCGTTTTAATAAGGCTAGAACTTGGATATCGACGCTCGTATCGATACGGGTATCGATACCCAAGGCGTTTGAGCCACAACCAATATGCATTTTTCATTATTTTCTTTTTCATTCTAGGTCGCTTAGTGTTATGGGATTTGGAAAATATATATGTTTTTTTATTTCAAAGCCCATGACAACTTATATTTTATTTATTTATTATATTTTTATAAGATAGAAAATATTCGAATATATATATATATATATATATATATATATATATATATATATATATATATATATATTATATATATATATATATATATATATATATATATATATATATATATATATATATATATATATATATATATATTATAATATATATATATATATATATATATATATATATATATATATATATATATATTATATATATATATATATATATATATATATATATATATATATATATATATAATATATTATTATAGGCTAAACAAAATGAAAATTTCTCTCTTTTAATTTTTTTTTTACAAATAGTGTGGTTTATGAAGAACCAACACCAACTCCTCTCCGAGCGTAGAATATTCTAAAAATGGTTTTAAACATTGACCGTTAATTTTGAAAATATGACCATTTTAGGATTTTCTATCTCGATAGCGCCATGTGAGAAAAGTTGATTAACAATAAACGGACCTGTCCATCTTACTCTTAATTTTCCGAGAAAAAGATGTAATTTTGAGTTGTACAGTAAAACGTTTTGTCTCGGTGTGAAATTCTTTTGTGAATTTGAATTATCATGAAAAAACTTGGTTTTCTCTTTGTAATTTTTTGAGTTTATATATGCTTCATTTTGAATTTCTTCCAGCTCATTTAATTGGAGCAATCTGGTTTTTCCTGCCGAGTCTAAGTCGATGTTTAATTGTCTAATAGCCGACATTGCCCGGTGCTCCAACTCCACTGGTAGATGATAAGCTTTTCCAAACACGAGCCTGTATGGTGATATCCCCAAATTGGTTTTGAAGGCTGTACGATATGCCCATAGAGCATCATACAATTTCACAGACTAATCTTTTATGTTATGATTAACTATTTTTTCTAAGATTTGTTTGATTTGCCTATTTGTGACCTCTACTTGACCACTAGTTTGGGGTGATAAGGAGTCGATAATTTGTGCATGATCGAATATTTCCTCATCAAAGGCTCAAAAGAACGGTTACAGAAATGTGTATCATTGTCTCTAATGATCACTCGGGGCACTCCAAACCGTGCAAAAATATTCTTCTTCTAAAACTTGACAACAACCTTGTTGTCATTAGCCTTGCAAGCTACCGCTTCAACCCGTTTTGACATGTATCTATGGCTACTAGAATATAGATATTTCTAAAGGAATTTGAAAATGGTCCCATAAAATCTATACCCTACAAATCAAACAGTCCAACAGCTAAGATGAGTTGTAAGGGCGTCATATTTCTTCTAGTAACGTTCCTAAGAGCTGACAACGGTTACAGATTTTGTAAAACTCATAGAAATCCTTAAAAAGAGTGGGCCAATGTATCCAAACTAGAGAATTATTTTAGCTGTTTTCTTGGGCCAAAGTGCCCCCCGCATGCTTGCTCATGACAAAGGATAGAACACTCCTAGTTTTTTCATTTAGAATACACCTCCTAAAAATCTAATCATGATAGTATTTAAATAGATATGGATCATCCCAATAAAAGTATTTTACCTAGGAGAGGAAACAGAACCTATCCTATTTAGACTAATGAGAAGGAATCTGCTTCATGACTAAGTAATACACAATATCGGTAAACCATAGAATAGATTGGATTTGTAGGAGTTGTTCATCTGGAAAATTTCATTGATTAGGACGTTTGATGTTTGTGCATTCGGGAGTCTAGAAAGATGATCTGCTACAGGGTTTTTTGTTCCTTTTCTATCAAGAATTTTGATGTCAAACTCTTGAAGTAAGAGAATCCATCTAATGAGCCATGCTTTATTATCTTTTTTGGTCAATAAATACTTAAGTGCGGTATGATCTGTGAATACTTTAGTTAAAGACCCGATAAGATAGGACCTGAATTTTTCTAAGGTAAAGACTACAGCTAAAAACTCTTTCTCAGTGACAGAGTAATTTTACTGGGCATCGTTCAGAGTCCTACTAGCGTAGTAGATCACATGCGGTTTTCCATTAATCTGTTGTCCTAAAACAGCACCACTTTTAGAATTAAATGCATCACACATTAATTTGAAGGGTAAAGTCCAATCTAGTGCATGAATGATAGGGGCTGTGGTTAGATCCTTTTTGAGATACTCAAAAGCTCTGAGACAGTCAGGGGATAAATCAAATGATATATCCTTGGCTAAGAGATTGGTCAATGGTCTAGCAATTTTGCTAAAATTCTTTGATGAAACGTCTATAAAACCAGCATGACCAAGAAATGATCTGACATCTTTGATATTTTTGGAAGGAGGAAGATTAGAAATGAGGTCTACCTTAGCTTTGTTCACTTCAATACCTCTATTGGAAACTACATGTCCTAAAACAATGCCTTGTTTGACCATAAAATAACATTTCTCCTAATTGAGAGTCAGATTTTTCTCCCTACACCATTACAACACCAGTTTAAGATAATGCAAACATTCAGTGAACGTGTCACCAAAAATGGAAAAGTCATCCATGAAAATTTCTAGAAATCTTTCTACCGTGTCAGAAAAATGTTGATCATGCAACATTAGAATATGACAGGTGTGTTACACAGCCTAAAAAGCATGTGTCGGTATGCGAATATTCCATACGAGCATGTGAAACTAGTTTTTTCTGATCTTCTGGAGTGATAGGGATATGATTGTAACCTGAATATCCATCCAAGAAATAATAAAACTCATGTCCTGCTAAACGCTCTAACATTTGGTCAATAAATAGAAGAGGGAAATGATCTTTCCGAGTGGCTAAGTTGAGTTTTCCATAGTCGATGCAAACTCACCATCCAATTTGGATTCGAGTGGGAATCAGCTCATTAGCCTCGTTTTGGATCACAGTGATCCCAGATTTTTTTGAAACTACTTGGACCGGACTCACCAATGAACTGTTTGAAATAGGATAAATGATCCCATGAGCAAGAGATTTCAGAATGCCTTTCCTAATAGCTTCTTTCATTATAGGGTTTAACCTACATTGAGGATCTCTAGTGGGTTTGGCGCCACTATCAAATGGATTCGATGTTGAACAATGGTTGGACTAATTCCCTTGATATCAGCCATGGTCCATCCGTTGGCTTCCCTATTCTCTCTTAAAATATCTAAGTGAGCTTCCTTTTGACTGGTTGTCAAATCAAAAGAAATGATAACTGGTAAAGTCTCATTCTCCCCTAAGTAGACATACTATAGATTTTCAGGTAAATGTTTGAGCTCTAACTTAGGGGGTTCCTCAACAGATGGGCAAAGTTGGACTCAGGGTTCTATTTCTAAGGGTTCACGTTGCTAGCTAATCATAGATTCATGATTGACCAGCAGATCTAACTCTAATTCGTCATCGAAAGACTCCTTAAGAATTAAGTTAGATAAAGAAGAATTTGACTAACATTCTCCCTCTTGTTGTTTACTGGATATTCTCTGAATAAAATTTACTTCCTTGGGTTGAACGGATGGATCAGTGGGCTGTTTTTCTAGGTTGAAAATATTAAGGTCAACAGTCATATTCCCAAGAGATGGTTTCATTTGACCAGTCCTACAATTGATCAAAGCATTTGAGGTTGCTAAGAATGGTCTTACTAAAATAACTGAGATTTGACTTTTGAGATTAGAAACGAACTACGTTTCTAAGATAATAAAATCAATAGGAATAATAAACTCTCCAACTTTGATCAAAACATCCTCTACCTCTCCCTTGGGAATTTTCATGGATCTATCAGCTAATTGTAGGGTGCATCTTGTTGATTTAAGTTCTCCTACACCTAGCTGTTGATAGACTAAATAAGGTAGGAGGTTTACGCTGGCTCCCAAGTCTAGAAGTGCCTTATTAATGTGAGTATTTCTTGTATCACATATAATTGTGGGACAACCAAGGACCTTATATTTCAAGGGCATGAGTTTTAAAAATAATTCACTGAGGTTGGCAGCTAAAAAGACTTTCTTGGGAACATTCGTGGTTCTTTTCTTAGTGCATAAGTCTTTTAAAAACTTTGCATAAGAGGAGATTTATTCAATTGCGTCTAAGAGAGGGATGTTGATCTCAGGCTGTTTAAATGTTTCTAGGATTTTCTTAACCTACAAAGAGTTTTTCCTAGGTTTGAGTCTGTTTGAAAAGGGGGCAACGGGTGTATACCTATCTAGATCAGGCTCAATCTCGTGTTTAGCTTCTTGGTCATCGGAAGGAGTTACTTCATCAGAAGGAGTGTGTTGGATGGGAGAATGGGTCTGATCCGGTGGCATTCTAACTTGGTTATCTATTTGTTTCCCAGATTGCAACGTGTGAACTGCATTCACATGGGCTGATTGGTTTGAACTTGATCCATTGTCTTTAGGGTTGATAACAGGTAGACTTAAAAAAATTTCTTTTTCTCTTTCACTTCGACATTGGCTAGTTGCCCAAGTTAGGTTTCTAACATGGCTATGGCTTGAGTGTTCGAGTTGAGCACTTGGCTAGTGGTTTGCATGAAGAAATTCAGAGTGTTGGATGACTAGGTTAATATATTGGTGGTTTGTGTAGAAGCGTTAACCATAGCCTCTAAAACATTTTCTAAGACACTAAGACGTTTTTTGTGGTAAGGGCCCGAAGGATTAATGACTTGATGAGGATGAGGATGTTCTTTTGGAAAAGGTTGATTAGATTGTTGAAAATTATTTGGTGAGTTGAATGGAACTGTGTTTCCTCTAGGGAATTGATGGTTTGAAGTGGGAATGAAGTTTTAATTTCCGGAGAGGTTTCCTTGATTCCATGCAAAATTAGAGTGATTTCTCCAACCAAAATTGTAGGTTGGAGAATGAATCATTTCTAGGATGCTAAAATATAGCATTCATCTACTCTAATGATTGACTATTTCCTAGGAGAGGGCATTCCTCTAAAACATGTGCGGGAGAAAGATAGTTATGATAACATGGGGCAGAAACTTGATTGATTTGAGCTGGAGCTCATTCCTTAATTTCTAAGGCTTCTAACCTTCGTAGAATTATAGTCATCTTTACTTCAGAGGCAATATTCAACTCTAAGGAAAGACCACTAGATTTAGGTCGGGGAATTTATGAAACTCTATTATCACAGTGGTCCCACTGCATGGTTTTATTGGATAGTCTCTCTAAAAGTTTTCAAGCTTCATCGGTATTTTTTTTCATGAAATCCCCTTAACACTTTATTCTAAGGAAAATTTTGAAGAATAATCCAATCCTTCGTAGATAATTTGGCATAATCGCCATTTTTCAAGACCATGGTAAGGACATTGGATAAGAAGATCTTTAAATCTGTCAAAATACTTACAAAATGGCTCTCTTGAGATAATATTAAAGTTCATGAAGCTGTTTCTTAGCTTAACTGTTTTGTGGATAGGGAAAATTTTCTTAGAAAAACAGTGACAAATTTATTCCAAGTTGAGATAAAAATCGTGGGTAAGCTATATAGTCATTTCTTGGCCTTGTCCTTAAGAGCAAATGGAATAAGTCGAAGTTTGATAGTTCTCTAATCTTAATCATAAGACACTCTTCCTCAAACTCAAAGATAAAGATATAAGCGTCTTCCGTTTTATTTCCTAAGAATTTTGGAAGCATGTTTATATAATGCGGTCTGAGCTCAAAATTAGTTCCATTTACTTCGAGTAGCTTAATGCAAGATGAGATTGCATTCCTGGTTGGATAACACGTATCTGGAAGAATAGGTGAATTAGTGTTGGCCATTTCTTCAAATGGTTCAAAATGAATTAAACGATTGGTATTATCCCTAATCTATGTTCGCATACACCAAAACAAATTCTCTTTATAATTTTTTTATACTCTAAAAAAATTAATTTTTTTAAGGAATTAAAAAAATTCTAAAGATATTGAGAAGGAGAAAAAGATAAAAGAAACCCAAACTGAAACAAATCAAAACAATCACGTGTGTTATTCACTTTAATTCTAGAGTTAAGCCTAACCAAAAACTCCTTTAGTAAAAAGACCGATGTTTACTCGGTCAGTAAGCTAGGTAAGGATAGTACTAGAGGGAGATCAAAAATTAATTAAGTCAACCAGTAAACATTGCTTTAGACACCAACTAATTCAAGTAAACTTGAATCGGTTTACATAGGGATTTCTTGTTCCTTAATGAGCTCGAATCCTTAGGGCTAACGTCTAATGAGTTTTAAAAGGCTTGGGTTTGTGTAGTATGGAATTAGTTATTTATAGGCTAAGAAAAGGGTGATGAAATCACTCACCTAATCTTGATTAGGGTTTTTTCCATTAACAATGTTTTTAAGTGTGTGTCAAATCAAGATGCTCAAATAACTTTGGTGAATTCCTACTATTATATGCAATACAACCCTAGGAATTAAAAGCGACTACAAAAGGATGATAAAAAGAATTTTTTTAATTATGGTTAACAATCAAACAAATATGAGAAAGAGAGCTCTTGTTTGCATTTATTATCTTGTTAGTAATTATTCAAGTGAAAGATGAGTTTTTATTATGGTTGATAAAAATAAAATCTCTTTTTTTAAATCCTAATTATCTCTAATTGTGAGGAACTAACTAAAAGGGTAAAATTAAAAATACTAGAAAGTTACCAAAAGCAAATCTTCAAATCCTTGATCTTCAAGCTCCAAGTGGTTCCTTCATAAGAAAACACACAAGTTAAAGAACCAAAATAATTAAAATCCTACTTAATAGCACCAATCCCCGGCAATGACGCCAAAAACTTGATAGTGTATAAATGATAACCAAAAGTTGTAAGTGCGTAACTATCAAGTTTTAGTATAAAAAGTTATCGATCACACAAGGAATGTGTTTGTAGGAGATAATTAAGATCGATTCTTATGTTGTGTGTGAGAATTAAGAGTGATAAATGCGTGTGATTGTGGAAAAATATGAGGATTGGTTGTAAATATATGTAAATAACAATAAAATGAGATTGAGAGGAGAGGAATGAATCAAAGAAAATAATAATGAAAAAATCAAGAATGAAGAGAAAATTCAAGAAAGTAAAGATGAAGGATTCAATTAGAGATATGAGGAATCTAGAATTGAATCCACTAGCTAATTTTAATTATAAATTATGAATCATTCTCTTTATATCATATTGTACTTTAGATTTATTAAACATAGACTATCAAACCACTTAAGAAAAGTATAACCTATCAAATTATTGTAGGCGTTAAAAAATGCCCATAGGTCCTCAAACACAGTGCAAGACAAGGAAAAGACGATAAACGTTATTATCCAAGTCAAAGGAATTCATCCAAAATCAGCAAGGCGACGAAGCGTACGCAAAATAAAGAAGCTGGAAGAATCACGAAACATTGCTTAGAAGCTTGAACAGTGCCGAGTCACCAAATGCTGACTCGCACAGTTCCGAGTCACCAAATGCTGACTCGCACATTTCCGAGTCACCAAATGCTGACTCACACAGTTCCGAGTCACCAAATACTGACTCGCACAGTTCCGAGTCACCAAATACTGACTCGCACAGTCCCGAGTCACCAGGACTCTTGTTGGATATAAAACCTCCCCAAACACGGATTTCAATTATTTTTAAGGATTCTTTCGTCCCAAAACCTCTCCAACTGCTCTGAGGTTATCCATAAACACGTTTAGACAGTTATAAACCGCAGATAACGTTTAAACATCAATTCCTACTAGGAGACACATCTCAAAAAGCCTATAAATAGAAGCCTAAGGTCTTCTTTCAAGGGGATCAGAGATCTGAGATTAAGAAGGCGAGGTGCTGTCAAATTGACCAGTCAACCACGAATTTCAGAGGAGAATCATCAGAACTTGGCGAAGACTTTCATAAAGAAAGCCTCTTCGAAAGGTTTGTGATTCTTTTCCCTTCTTTCCTCCGGATTAAACTTGGTTTTAATCTCGAGAAGAGCCACAATCTCGCTTGGTCGTGATTGTCGCTTCCGTAATTGTTTCCCTCGTGAAACAAGAGCGTAATTATATTGTCGATCTGCGGTGGTCCACGGATTAACCCCGACAAACGCGTCCCCGGCACAGGCAAAGATCCCACGCAAAGCAGCGGGAGATAAACTACTGCTGCGTTTTGTTTGATAAAGTTGTAATCTTTATTTTTCGTTGTAAGAAGATCTTATAAAAAGATCAACTCTCTTTTCAGTTTGAACTTGTAATCGATAAACGGTGTAACAGGTTTGAAAACAATGGAAAAGACAACTTTTGACACAAACAAACTGGCGACCACAGTGGGAGCCGACAGCTTTTCTGCAAAAGCCGTAGTGTCGCAACCAAAGATCGTCATACCGATCAACGAGGAGCCGGTTGACGGAATCCGCTACGAAGCGGATCTGAAGTCTAGAGGACGCCAACAGGCACAGCAGCGACTTAGCGATTGGTCTAAACCAACGACAAATGAATGGGTCCCCGTTAAGAGGACACGTTCCACTCTTAAAGAACGAACCGAGAAGCGCCACGCTTTACTGGCGCACGCAAGAATCCTGGTACAAGAGGCCAAGAAACTACAAACAAGTACTGCAGATTTTAAACTGACGAAACCACGACAAATCTGGACGCAAAAATCCAGAACAAAGCCCGAAAAAACCGAGGCACATGCTGCTGGCTCGGCCAAGGCCGAGTCACCAAATGCTGGCTCGGCCAAGGTCGAGTCACCAAACGCTGGCTCGGCCAAGGCCGAGTCACCAAACGCTGGCTCGGCCAAGGCCGAGTCACCAATTGCTGACCCGCGAGCTAGTTCATCTCTGTCTGTAGAAATTTCGCCTCCTGCGACCAGCTTCAAGTCTCCGACAGCTCCTGCTTTTGTTCCAATGACTTCCTCACCTCCTGTAAAACCCCACGGCGGCGTGGACTCATCCCGAGTTAAAATGAGCATTATGGATCGTCTCGGCCCTTTGCATAAAAACAAACCCCGCTTGATTGGTCAAAATGGGGGACGGGAGCGAGTCTCCAGTAACTCAAAAACTCCTCATACAGAGAAAGTACCAGTAACCGCTCGCCTTGGGCTACGGGTAGAAGTTCGAGATTCCGTTGAACCCTCACGCGTGCGAAGGCGAGTTTTCAAACGAGCGACTCTTGAAAATAATGACAGAGTGATATGCCCTCAAAGAGAGCTTTATTCGTCAGAAGAAGACGATGATAGAATAAGAGGGTTATGCCAACACGAGATAGGTGGCTCCGATGATAATATCGATGAGCTGTACTATCAGATGGGGGGTATGAGTAAATCTCGGAAGAGAAACTCCCGAGAAAGGGATTCTCGTTGTCCTTGTACTAAACTCATCAAGGCAGTATTAGCAGAATGTAACTGTTCCAAGACTGCCTCGCAAAGGATTTCAGTGTTTGAAAGACTTTCTACAGAAACGGAGAGAAACAAATCAAGACATTTCCGTAAAAGAAAGCCACCCGTTCGGGAACGTGAACTCTCGGAATTCACGATTAACATGGCAGAAAAAGGAAAGTCCACGCGGCATTACAACCCTGAGCCCTTCTCACAAATGTCCAAACGTTTAACTCGGCTGCAAACCGGGGCCATAAGGCCTAGGGATTACAATTACAACAGGATCCAGAGAAGACAATCCTCAGACGAAGAAGCGTCGGATGCTAACTCAGCGATTGCTTCAGATGCTACTGTATCCAGTACAGGACAGTCTCCAGAGTCGTTCATGATCACCACAGAACAGATGGCTCAACTTCTTCAAGAAGCTTTGGCCAAGCAAAAAGAGGATTTCAAAATTGAAATGGAGATGGCTGTACAACGTGTTAAAGATTTACACGCACAACAACTCCAACAGCTGACAAACCAGCGCGGTGAATCTAGTCGTCGTCCGACCGCTAATCAGATAGATAGCGACTCAGAGGTAGAAGAAAATCTTAACATGGAGACTCCCCGCGAGAACAGGAATACGGAAGACGTTCTTAACGCTGGGGGTGGTATCAATATCCATCCCCAAAATCGCCAGAAGAGTGAGGTAGGCGAAGATCTTAAGATGAAAGACTTGGAAAGCAAAATCAATGCTTTGATGTCTGCCCAAGAAGTAAAAAAGACTGGCATTCCGTGTCCCTACCCGAGGGAGTGGGACTCCATTCCATACCCACCGAAGTTCAATTTGATCAACTTCACACCATTCGATGGAAGGGGCTCCCCTACCCAACACTTGATTTATTTCAAGTCTCACCTGGGGATCATTTCAGGTAACGAACCTCTAATGGTACGATCGTTCGTAGGAACCCTTCGCGCTGCTGCATTTGATTGGTACCGCCGGCTTAAACCGGGAAGTATCACTACATGGGACGATATGGAAAGCATGTTTCTCGCTAATTTCTTCGACGATGACACGGAGGTGTCAATCGGGACGCTCTTTGAAGAAAAGCAGAAGGATGGAGAACTCGTGGAAAACTTTGTTAAACGCTTCCGGAACAAGGCAATGAACTGCCGAGATCCGGTCACGGAGGAGTTCATACTCCAGACGTGCCATAATAATCTTTCCATTCTAACTTCGCCTCCCGTGGTAAGGGCAAGACACCTGCAGCGGCTGTTGATGCTAATCAAACGTCGCAACAGCAATCCCGGAGACAGCAGAAGATTTCAGGTCCGAGACTCCAAAGAGAGTATTCCTTCAAGGACGAAGATGTTCCAGCCATCTTCAAATCTCTCCTTGAAAGTAACAAAATCAAGCTACCACCTATCACAAATCAGGAGGAAGCTGACAACACGACGGATCCAAAGTACTGTGCATACCACAGGAGGGTCCTTCATCCCACCAAGGATTGCTTTACTCTCAAAAATAGCATTCAGACCTTGGTTGAAGCCGGCGTCATATCGCTCAGATAAGCCAAATAAGAACGGCAAAACTCCGAAGAGTATATGAGTATAAACTGCTTCTCAATTATCGCTCAGATAAGCCAAATAAGAACGGCAAAACTCCGAAGAGTATATGAGTATAAACTGCTTCTCAAACCTCCGACCGGTATAAGAGGTTAAACTTCCCCCTGATACTCCAATAGGTATATGAGTCTAAACTATTTCCTTTCTTCCACGGGAAGTTCCTGGAGAGTGCCATGCGTGGTATTCTTGAGGATAACCCAATCATGCAACCGATACGATGATAAACCCAGCTTCACAAGAAAAGCTGGGGGTGGATGATTCATGTAACGGGAAGTTCCCAAAAGAAATCCATATAGTGTATTCTTAGGGATAACCCGGTCACCACAGCAAGGAATTGGTCAAACCTTTCTACAGTTAGGACCAAAACCAAAACCCCTCTCGATTCCTCCAATGAACGAGAGGTCCACAGATCGAGCGATCAACCCTTCCTACAGTTAGGATCGTCTCAAACCTCCCAATTGGTCAAACCTTCTTACAGTTAGGACCACAGTCAAAATCCCCTCTCGATTCCTCCAATGAACGAGAGGTCCACAGATCGAGCGATCAAACCTTCCTACAGTTAGGATCGTCTCAAACCTCCCAATTGATCAAACCTTCTTACAGTTAGGACCACAGTCAAAATCCCCTCTCGATTCCTCCAATGAACGAGAGGTCCACTTTCAAATCGAGTGATCAAACCTTCCTACAGTTAGGGTCATCTCAAACTCCTGCTTGGTCAAACCTTCCAACAGTTAGGGTTATCTGAATCTTTTCGATTCTCGGAGTGGGGATCTCACTCTTAGTTTCACCTTTCCGGATTCTGGGGGTGGAGATCCCACCTCGAGTCTCCTTTCCAGCTGAAGATAGAATATAAAATTCTTCTTCTTCAGTGTCGGGAGATAGAATATAAAATTCTTCCTCTCCCATTTCGGGTTCGTCTTTGCCCCAAGAGAAGACACCAACCTTTTCCAAAAAATTTGTCAGATTTTATCCTGAAGCCTAAGTAGGGATAAGTCAGCGTCTAAAACACGTTGCTGGGTAGCCTATTCCCATAACAATGGCGAAGTCTACATATTCGAAGTTGTAGCATCAAGTCTAAGGGAGTTCATTCCTTTAGCACAACGTCACATGCGGAACGGATTTAGATAATCCGCATGCTAGCCCGACTCAAACGGTGGTTGGTAAAGGCTCATCAAACCCGTTGATGGCTGAGGGTTTGCCAAAAATCCTATAAATACGAGAGTTACTGACGCATCAGCTTCATTAGTTGGTCTCGTGACTTGAGCATCCAACGACATTCGAAACCCTAGGGTCAACGTCGGACAACGCGTAACCCTAGGTTAACGCCAGTCAACGCGTAACCCTAGGTCAACGCCGATCAAATGCGTTGCAATCAATACTCCAAAGAGTATACGAGTATAAACTGCTTCTTAAAACTCCAATGGGTATACGAGTTTAAACTGTTTCCCACCCTCGACGGGAATTTCCTGGAGAATATCGTATACAATATTCTTAAGGATAACCCGGTGACCTCAGATAAGTATATGAGGCTAAACTAACTTTCAGAACTCCCAAGAGTATACGAGTATAAACTGGTCCTCTCTGCTTCAAATGCATGACTTTTGGTCAACGTCTGTCAAGGTGTCGCCAGATGGGAATTCCCCAACAACGAGGGTCAACTCAACGTAAATCAGCGACGTCGTTTAGTTTCAAGATTTCAACAGCAGTCAGACGATAAACGCAGAGCCGTAAAAACTTCATCTATTCGACAGAACTCTGAATAGATTGAGGGCTGAAGGAGTCAAGAAATGAAACCCATGACAGGTCCTTCTGTAAATATAGCCTATCATATCCAAAGTATTTCAGGCTCTTCTATAAAAGAAACGAGACTGAAGCACTTTGGAGGGGGTATCTGTAGGCGTTAAAAAATGCCCATAGGTCCTCAAACACAGTGCAAGACAAGGAAAAGACGATAAACGTTATTATCCAAGTCAAAGGAATTCATCCAAAATCAGCAAGGCGACGAAGCGTACGCAAAACAAAGAAGCTGGAAGAATCACGAAACATTGCTTAGAAGCTTGAACAGTGCCGAGTCACCAAATGCTGACTCGCACAGTTCCGAGTCACCAAATGCTGACTCACACATTTCCGAGTCACCAAATGCTGACTCACACAGTTCTGAGTCACCAAATACTGACTCGCACAGTTCCGAGTCACCAAATACTGACTCGCACAGTCCCGAGTCACCAGGACTCTTGTTGGATATAAAACCTCCCCAAACACGGATTTCAATGATTTTTAAGGATTCTTTCGTCCCAAAACCTCTCCAACTGCTCTGAGGTTATCCATAAACACGTTTAGACAGTTATAAACCGCAGATAACGTTTAAACATCAATTCCTACTAGGAGACACATCTCAAAAAGCCTATAAATAGAAGCCTAAGGTCTTCTTTCAAGGGGATCGGAGATCTGAGATTAAGAAGGCGAGGTGCTGTCAAATTGACCAGTCAACCACGAATTTCAGAGGAGAATCATCAGAGCTTGGCGAAGACTTTCATAAAGAAAGCCCCTTCGAAAGGTTTGTGATTCTTTTCCCTTCTTTCCTCCGGATTAAACTTGGTTTTAATCTCGAGAAGAGCCACAATCTCGCTTGGTCGTGATTGTCGCTTCCGTAATTGTTTCCCTCGTGAAACAAGAGCGTAATTATATTGTCGATCTGCGGTGGTCCACGGATTAACCCCGACACAGGCAAAGATCACACGTAAAGCAGCGGGAGATAAACTACTGCTGCATTTTGTTTGATAAAGTTGTAATCTTTATTTTTCGTTGTGAGAAGATCTTATAAAAAGATCAACTCTCTTTTCAGTTTGAACTTGTAATCGATAAACGATGTAACAGGTTTGAAAACAATGGAAAAGGCAACTTTTGACACAAACAATTATCATCTAAAAAAATTAAAATTCATGAAAAGAACAACAACTAGATAGTTATTCTAGAATTCATAAGCATAACTTACCAAACCACTCAAGATATGCATAGATTATCAAATTCTTCTTCTACCAATTAGTTCTCTAGTTGATTATCCTACACATGATCATTTTAAGTGGAAGAGAATAATTCACAAACTACAAAAGAAATTTGGCTAGTTTTATACAATTCTAGAATTCCTACAAGAATTAGTTCCACATCTTAAGAAATAAAAAGAAGAAATGAAGTCTAAACAAGAGAAGAATAAAAGACAAGAGTGAAGATTAAAACTAATTACAAAGAAGAGAAATGAGTACAATGAAATTTACACTATGAACATAGAAATAAATTTAACTAAATTGTAAAAGAAAAGAACATAAATGAAAATCTAGATTATGCAAGAAAATAAATCTACTCTATAAATTAAAAGTGTAAGACAATAATAAAAAATAAAGACAAGAATGTAATCTACTCTACAAGGTATTAATATAAATCTACTACTAAAACAAGAATAAAATAAAAGAAATAAAAATAAAAGGGAAAATTTACATTACAAGAGGGGTTAGCCTCATGAAAGCAAACCTTTAAATTGATCTTCATTTTCATCTTCATCATCATCATCAAATAAAGAGAAGAAAAATATGAAGAGGTAAAAAAATATCTTTTATTAATTGTAACAAAAGTTATAAATTTGGAAGGTCTTCTTAATTAAGAGTAACCCTCCTCTCCAAATAGAGTTACAAAATTTTTTACACCCTCAACCCCTCACTCTCTACCCCTATTTATAGTCTACAGCAATGAGTGAGAGCATTTGGATTAAACTTGATCCCTAAGCTAATCAACCTCAGCCTTAATTCTACAATAGTAATCACGTATCGATACTGGTATCAATAGGGGTATTGATACCGATATTGATATCGATAGCCAGTCATTTTTTATTTTCTCTTGGGCTTGGAATCTTGGGCTTTTATGAGAGATGAAATATTGAGTTGTTGTTTGGTTTTTATTCATTAACCTGCAATTAAGATAAAATACGTTTATTAGTGATAAGTTTATTTAAATTAAATAAATAATGAGGGTATAAAATGTAATAAAATTTTGATTATCAGATCCCAACGATGATCTAATCTGGGAGATGGATCCACTTGTAATTACCTGGGAGGACCTATATATAGACTAGTCCACCGAAGAATAGGGCGATTAGATCTTTAATATAGAAGAGTTTGCTTATGACTATTCTTTAGACTTTGAGTCTCAAAACTCAAAGGCCGAAACACTGATGTATATGCTTTGCTTAAAACCAACATTATACTTGCTAATAAGAGAGTCACACTCGGCTCATAAGCAGCTAGATCACTCAGAAAATGGCACTTTCATGGTCTAACCTAAAAGAGGCACCCTAAATCTGATTATCTTTAGAAAAATTAAGCTACAACCTCACTTATCAAGCTCGGATAAAGTAGCCAAAGGAGTACCAGAATTCTCCTGTTACAGCCAACAATCTCATAACATAATGGCAAAAATGGGATACAACCTCACTACAAAACAAGGGTTGAATTTCAATCAAGGACTAAGATTTCCTCCAATCCCTTTTATACCATAACAGGAGATTTATGACTATTATAATCAGACCAAATGAAGACTAGGCTACATTTCTCCCGAAGCTGAGTAACAAATAGGAGCAACATCTAATGATTTTCTAAGCAATTCTTCAGATACATCCAACTGGGACTCTGACATTAGCCTTGGAGCCTTGCTCGGTGAATTCTCAGCTAATATGGTCTTGTACAATCTAACTATGGATCTCGATGAATCCGAAATGCTTGAAGATTCTGAAGATGACTCATGGGCAAAACATCTTGAAAACCCGTAGGAATCACACTTTGATGTAAGTGAACCGCCCACAGAATATAAAGTGGTTCAAATCAACATAGTTGACAAAGTCAATCCTAAGCCCATCTTCACCAGCAAAAGTGTATCATCAATTGAGAAAGAAGAACTCCTAGCTCTTCTTTGAGAGCACATTGATGTTTTCCCCTAGAATTACGAAGACATGCCTAGTTTAGATCCACAACGTAGCCATACATTGTCTTGACATTGACCCTAATTTTTAACTAGTCAAGCAACAACAACAAGGCTTCCTCCTGAGTTGATGGAGTATATCGAGAAATAAATCCACAAACTCACTGGATGCAAGTTCATTTGCAAGAAACAACATCTGGATTGGCTGGCTAACATTGTTGTGGGGATGAAAAAAAGAGCAAGATGATAAAAGGTGTCTCATTCATTTGGGATGATGCTTGTTAAGAAGCTTTCAAAAAGATCAAGAGTTATCTCACAAAGCTACCTATGCTATCCCCACCAGTATCAGGTAAACCATTTCTAATCTATGTACGGGTAATGGATCACTCTTTTGGAGCACTTATTACCTAGAAGAATGATAATAGCTACGGGCAAGTCATTTACAATATCAACTGGGCTATGATTGGTGTCGAGCATCACCATAATCCAATTGAGAAGGAATGTCTAGCATTGGTCTTTGCAACTAGAAGGTACGATACTATCTCACTAGTCAATCTATCCATATCATTTCAAGAGATAATCCTTTATAGATATTTATGATGAAACCCGGATCACTAAACTTCGGGTTAGCCAAATGGTCAGTACTAATTTTCCACAGAAAGCAGTTGTACATGAGGCAATAGATAAAATTTTAGCAGATCACCCGATTCCCGTATCTTCTAATCTATGTGAAGACATTCTAGATGAAGTCTTCGAGTTAAATGCTACCTAAAATTATCACATATGGTGACTTTACTTTGACGATGCATCAAGACACAATCACAAAGGAGCAATTGTTGCGGAATTGGGAGTAGTGTTGATTGATCCCCATGGATATGTCCTTCCTCGAGCCTACTTATTAACCGAGTCATGCTCCTAATGCTGCCAAGTATAATGCCCTTGTATTTGGCTTGCAACTTGCTCCTCGGCCATGAACTGATGAGGTGCTGGCGTAGTTGGAGATGGCAATGGGTAAGTAGAGATCTCATCGATTGTGATCTTTGGATCAGCCGCATTCCTAGCCCATTGGGCTTAAAGCAATGCCTTAGGACATCTAAAAACATGATCCGCTGATAAAGATGAGATCTTTATGATCATTAGAGGTCTTCTTGACGAGCTTTCGTCGTTGGTGGTGGGGCTCTGTAGCAGCCATTAATGGTGTTTATCGAGGCAAGCTTCGCGCTTTGGGCAGGGCTCGCTCAGCCCTTTGAGATTTTGTAGTGGATTTTGTCTAGGCAGAGTTGGTTGCTTCTGTTATCAGCGATCTTCGTTAAAGTGATATTCGCCAATTTGGAGCGACCTTCACTTAAGCAATATTTGCCTGGTTAAGTTGGATGAATTTCACTAACTTAGATGTGATGTTTGCTTCCTTTGGTTGAGCTTTCCTTCTTCTTGTAGGCACTTAGTCAATATAGATGATTTTTGCTTATGAGTGAGGTTCACCTTTGCTCTAGAGTATGATGGGTGAACTTAGTCTTCGTCTGCTAACTCATTTTGTCATCTTTTTGCAATTGCCTATTCAAGAGCTCCTGTGAATCTTTGTAATCATTTTGGTCATGATGGGACTCATGATCCTGAGGTGACACATGTTTTTTATGGGAGCTTCCCGTTGTTTCTTGACGGTAGTAATCAAGAAAGGATTAAGGCCATTCACATGGGGAGCTATATGACTTTGCGGGAGATAATTACCGACACAAAGTTCTCCATGCCTCATGAAGATGTGTTGGAGAAACCGTATTTTCTCTTTGGAGATAGTGTCCTTGTCGGTAACTCTTTCTTATACTGTGCGGTGGAATATGTTAGGACTCATGTGGTGAGTCTACTTCTCTAATCTTGATTTGATGATTCAATAAACAAATTGTAACAGTATTTTTTAGTGCTTGTGTTGTTTAATATACACAGGTTGAAAGATTTCAGAGCTATATTGAAAATGAAGCCAATACAAATCTAGTCAAAGATTCAAGAACGAGATTGATATGCAATCAATATGGTATATTAGTGTAGGATGTGTATTTTGCGTATTAATACTTTTAAGCTCATTTATATACACATACACATTTCTTATTTTCATCACAATTTGAGTACTTTTAAGTAAATTTTATATTATTTACTTATGGACAAAATAATCTTCATATACATCTTTTATATAGTCCATAAATCAATTCAAAATGGTTTTATAACTTAGTTTAAGTCATATGTCAAAATCAAGTGTTCATACAAACACATATTTTTGAGTTTTTGCAAAACAATGAGTTTTCATAAATGGGAAATGTAATTTGAAAATTTTCTTTTGTAACATATTTATTGTAACGCCCCTGGTTTCAACAAGGCTGCAGTCCGAGGTGAAACCAAGAATGTCAAACCTGCCATGCACTACACCGTATAAAAACATGTTTCACCATCACAATAAGTATCTATCTAGTGGAAACAATAACGGGTGTAGACACAAACAGGCAAAAGAAAATGTATGGCAGAAATATTAAACAACAAATATTCTGAAAGAAATAACCACCACTGATATAAATCAAAAGAATCTCAGAAAAAGGAACAATGTATGAACTGAGTACAACTGTCTCGACATAGAACAAAGGACATGACAATAAGGCACCTTGCCTTTACAAAACTAGAAATAACATCTCAATGTTCATAAACCAAGTCGTCGTGGAGTCCTAAACATAATCTGCTAATAAAATATCTATAAGTAGTAACTAGAGCAAATCTATCAAGCTACAGCTCTCCGTGCACCTGGCTCATTACCTGAAAGTGGGGAAACAACGAGCGTCAAAGCGCTATAGCGAGTAACATCTCAACTAACCCCAAGGGAAGGGCTAGTTGGATAGAAAAATACTGATAATACATATAGATAGTCATAACATCAAATCTGAAATAAAAATGGTAGTTTGATATTTAGGAATTTACAACATATGCGTGGATGTCTCAACCATCCCATAAGCTCATATTGTAAATAGCTAACTATCAACTCCAACTATAACTTGGAGAAAAATCTTCATTTCAAACTATCTCAAAAATATCCTATCAAATGTCAGAATACTTGTTCAACTCTTGAACTTCCTCTACCATATGTTAGTTTAGGCAAAATTCACTGAATGTCCAACACATGGACTGCATGTAACCAATGTCCAACACATGGACTGTAATATGATAAAGCCCAACACATGAACTGCACATGGGGTAGGTCCAACACATGGACTATAAATAACGTAGGTCCAACACATGGGCCGCAAAGCTACATGTCCAACACATGGATTGAAATGAGCAAATGTCCCACACATGGACTATATGATCGAGGTCCAATACATGGGCCATAATAGATAGGCGTCCAACACATGGACTACAATGGATTTCAAATAAAAAAAACATCTATATACTATTCACTCTCATGTCACGGTGAAATAAACAAAACCTCCTGTCTGTAGTCAACTCGTGAACACAATTCTCTGTGCTTAACAATACCAAATAATCCAAACAAAACCTCCTGTCTGTAGTCAACTCGTGAACACAATTCTCTGTGCTTAACAATACCAAATAATCCAGAAATCTAGCCAGCCACGCGATGTATGCACAAAACAAAACAGGGTAGAAAACTTACTCACGGTCGACAGCACTAAGAACAGAAACTCATTGTGTTTCTATGCTCCCCAATGGTCGACCGACGCGCTATGCACGGTCGACCACGATCGATGGTCGACCGCCATGCCCAGCACGGTCGACCGCGATCAAGACAGAAACTAAAATCCGATCTGTGCACGATACGCGGTCGACCGCCGCGCCACCCGCGGTTGACCGCGAAGCAGAAAAAAAAAATCCTATTTTTAGGTTTTTGTTCTAACTGATATCGATCTCGATCTTCGTGTGGTGTTTATATGTACTAGCAACCCTATGCATGTGATTTAATATATCTGGAACATGGTATAAACAGTCTAATCACTATAGACAAAAGGAAACAATTTAAAACATGCATATATATGACGAAACATTTGAAAACAATTATTTTTCTTTCAAAATTCTTATTATACTAAACACCAATTCAAAATCTGCACTTAGGAAAACGTGGATGATCTGTATTAATTTGAAAACATGTTCTTTTGCAACATACAATATAAAGATCAACTTTTATACTCAAACTAGCATGTTAGGCTCAACAAAACCCATGAAAAACATCATTGAAAAGCATTTATAACTGGGTGCAGTGTTAGACGAGATGAAACTCGCCTGAGGGGTGATAAACAACTGTGGGTAAGGTCGTGAGGGGGTTCTCCTTCATTGAACACCGCTGGATCTCGCTCAAACTCCTCGAAATCTCCCAAGAATCGCCCAAAGAACAAGCAAGGGTTTGCAAGAGGGTAGGGGAAGGCTGCTAGGGTTTTCTATGATGAAGAGGAGGCTCTCCCAAATTATTTAATATATATATAAGCTCTCAAACCTAACCCAAAACCCAACACAAACCGGACTGGAAAAAAACAGTCTGGTCGTTGTGCGGTCGACCGTCGCACCATGCGCGGTCAACCGCACAGCAAAAATCTGCTACGCATGAACCTATTGTAGACACTAAAAAGTGCCAAGAAAAGAAGGAGGGTCGAACCTCACTACAAGCACGACGAGGGTCGTCACAACGACGAACCTCAGCCTCAGTTCATGAAGTTTGTCGAACCTCACTACAAGCACGACGAGGGTCGTCACAACGACGAACCTCAGCCTCAGTTCATGAAGTTTGTCTCAGTTCAATAGGACAAACAACACCTTACCCATCAAAAGATGAAGTTCGCCTAGAAACGAAGTTCGTCATTGAAGATGATGTTCGCCAAAGATGAACCGCAGTTAAGCTCACCAAAGATATAGCAAAGTGAACGAACCTCGTCAGGCGAACGAACCTCGTCAGACAGACAAACCTCGTCTGGCAAACAAACCTCGTCAGGCGAACAAACCTCGTCTGGTAAATAAACTTCGTCAGACACCGTTTCAAAGGGCTACATTAAATGAGGGTTAATGACCAATAACTCACCCCTTTATGGAGAGTCAATGACCATTTACTCATCCATTTAAATAGGAGTTAATGACCAATAACTCCCTCATTTAAAGGGATTTAAAGTCCATTAACTCACTTCATAATACTCCCAAGCCTATAAATAGGCATGATCAACATGAAAAGAGAGGAGGAGATGGAGAGGCTAGTCAAAAAGCCTATCTCTCCTCCACTCTCATGGATCTTCATAGATCATCGGCTAATCATTTGGCCTTGGAGCGTCGAAGCTCATAACAAGCATGACGAGGGTCATTACAATGACGGACCTCGTCTCAAACAACAAAGCTTATCGTTAGAAACAATATTGGAACTGCATCAATGAAGACAAAGCTCGTCAATGAAGAAGAGGCTCGTCAGCAAAGACGAAGCTTGTCTAACGAACCTCACCATGCAACGAGGCTCATCATCCACACGAAGTTCGGCTATAATGGCCACGAGGAACAAGTCAGCCCACGTGGGCTAAATCTAAGGAGTACGTTACACTCTAATCAACATAGGCTAAATCTCATGAGTCGGTTATGCCCACGACCCTACGAATGTAGCACGTCAATTAGGCTCAATACAATAAATGTTTGTTCTCTACTATGGATGAGAACACAGTGAAAACTCACACTCAATTGTTAAAACTCTCACTAACCCAAATATACTATGTATGAAAATATGATAAGCTCATGTGGGTGTGTGTAACAATGAGAGAAAATAAAATCAAATCTAAACTCAATATAAAAACTAGCTTTAAAGAAAGATAATCAAATAACTATGCAAATATAAGGCTAGATAAGAGTTTAGAAATCTTCTTAATAGATCAAGAGGTGGAGGGAGAATAGTTAGAAGCTCAAACTTCAATAGATGATCTCCTCAAGCTCTTGTGGAATTAATTCACAAAACCAAAATACTCAAATGCTTAAAAGCTTATAAACATACTTTAAACAAACTTAAACCCTTGTTAAACTCTTGTTTAAAAACTTCTTGGATGGCTTTGAGAACTGAGATCAATGGGGTATTTATATCCTCCCAAAACCTCAGCCAAAACCCCCAAACAAAAGACCAAAAACCCCAACGAATCAGAAATCTGATTCTGTATGAAATATGACCGTTGGGCGATCGGCGGTCGACCGTGGGAAAATCGCGGTCTAAAAATTATGAAACTTTGGAAAATGATTGTAGACATGATAATACACATACTACAAAAACTGGTTTTCTAAAAGGACTTTCCAAATGAGAAATATCATTATTTTGTAAAATAGTCCAAAACATGAAAACGTAAACATATGAATTTTGATATTTTGGCTAAACCATGTTTTGAAACTTTACAAAATGATTTTATAGACTTGTAGAAAGATGTAAACTATTGTTATGAAGTCTATAAACAATGAATGTAGTATTTTATCAAAATACACATATAATGCACTAAAACATGATTTCATTTAACTAACTAAAATTGATATTGATGAAATCATATATATGCATATAAGTATGAAACAAAAATATGTTTTCTAATTATATTAAATTGTTTCATATTAAAACTTGAAAACTATCAAACCAAAACATATATGTATATATATAACTATATATATACAAAACCAAAATGTGTATATGTGTATATGATTGAGCTTAAAGTACTAACGCACATAATATAAACTCTTAAACTAAATGTTACCCAAGATTGATCTTGATCTTCATTGTAGCTCAACTTGGTAAACTAGGATGAAGCTTGTAATTGGATCTTTAACTTGAATTGTATAGGCTTTAGCCACTATTCCACCAACCTCCATTGGATATGTTCGTTGAAGTGCAATTTCATCCTTCCTCCAACTCATTGTTTGCGTAGAATAAATACGAAAACACAAACACTAGACAAACAACATTAGAAGTAAATTATTTATTAAATATCATCAAAACAAGAAGGCCAACAAGATGGTGGTGGCGCAATCAGACAAGATTGCAGTGGGAATGGACGTCGAGACTTTGGTTATCGAATTTGACCAGTCCAAATATGAGGATTTTCTTTCCTTGGGTAAGTCTAGTCCCACGAAGGCACGTAAGTATCGTCGAGTCTCGTATGAGACTTCAGCCCAAGTGGCTCCTGATGATTCAACTTGAGTTAATCTCAAGGAAAAGTCCAAGCCCCTCAAAGAGGAGGCTCCAGAAACTAGCTGTCAGCTAAGAAATGGGTTGTCAAACAACCTAGCCGAACTTCGGCTTCTACTGGCCAAACTATGGCTTTTGATGACGAACCTCGCTCAGCTTCGGCTGAGGCAAAGGTTCCTACTGGTTCACTGTCGAGACGTACTCGACAATGTCAGCGTCGGAACCAAGCTCACCGTAGGGCTCGAGCTTTGGTCTCGCTAGACGGTTTTCATTATCGAACGAGGGTTAATCAACCTAAGGTCAACAAGTCTAACGAGGGTTAGGTGAATAAGGAACGTCCGAATGACGGACATCACCCTTGTACCCGAGTAGGCTCCGGCAACAAACCTCATCCTCAAAAAGAGGTTCAGCAAGCTCAACAAGTGGTTCGTACCGAGGTTCATCATGAAAATGAACCTCAAGTTAAGAATCAACCGAGAGAGCGAATGCGCCAAGCTCGTCACATGAATGACGGAGTCTGTCAAGCTACCCAAGTTCATCTGATTGACGAATCTCGCATGAAATATGAGGTTCGTTCCCCGAAACATGTTCAACCGAATATCAAAGCTCGCATGAAATACGAGGCTCGCCTAACCGACAAACCTCGTATCACACATGAGCCTTACCCAAGTGTCCGAGTGCGCTTAGACGACGAACCCTGTCTTCAGCATGAGGTTAGTCCAGCCAACCAGGCTCGCCAATCTCTAACACTTGGAGATTCTTGCACATGCATAAGCAAGCTACCTGAGTTAACAGGGGGTGTTCCTGTTACTGATCTCCATGATTACCTGGTTCGTAAGCGCAATATGAGCCAGATGAAATCCAATTGCAGTTGTGAGAAACTTATCTCCATAGTACTCTCCCAATGCCCATGTGGGGTATCAGCACACATGTCTACAGTCTTTGAATGACTGTCAGAGCCTTCGACTATTCCTTCATCCAGAAGAAGACGCTTTCGTCCTAAAAAGCAAGCGTCCAAAATCACCATGTCTAAGTGACCATCAATATGGTTGGTAAAGGCAAGGGTAAAACCCAAGCTGATTCTTCTGATTCCTCCGATCTTGAGTTTTTCCCAGGATTACGAGAAGCCCTCATTGAAAGACAGGGTGTTTACCAACACACTCGTACCCATACCAGAGCAAGGATCTCGTTGGATTATCAAAAATTAGCAGGTATATCCTATGATGTTGATGAAGAACCTGAAAACTCTGTCATTGCAACATCTCAACCTTCCAGCACTGATCAAAGTGAGCGAGCAAGTGTTCACATGGCTGGTAATGATGAAGATATGGTAAGAAGGCTGGAAGAACAACAAGCTGCTCTCCTCTAGCAATAAGAAACCATCAGATGCTTGGAGGATATGGTGGACAAACTCCTCAAGGAGAAGAAGGAGAAAAAAGCTACCGCCGAATCCTCAGGATCAAGGCATCGGCGACTTTCACCAAGTGCTCAAGAATCTAGCCATCGAAACCAAGATGGCATTAATGAAGAAGATGAGGAGGAAAAGAATTTTAATATTCACTCTGAATCATCTGAAGCTGGGTCCAACTCGCATAAGAATGACCGAGATCATAAGTTGGACGATTTCCAGAAGCAGCTTGAGGCTTTAAAGCTTCAGAGAAACTTCAGAGAACTGGGGGTCGTTAGGCCATACCCTGCCAAATGGGACTTTGTCCCTTATCCTCCTAAGTTCAAGCCACTCAGCCTCCTATAGTTCGATGGTAAGGGTTCTCCAACCCAGCACATCTATTATTTCCAAGCGCAAACTGAACATATAGTGGGGAATGATCCCATCATGACTCGACTTTTTATTAGTATCCTCAAGGGGGTCGCTTTTGAATGGTTTCACAGACTAGAGCCTGAATCCATCACTTGCTGGAAGGACGTGGAAAGGCTCTTTCTGGCCAGATTCTTTGACGATGACAAAGAAGTATCTATGGCCACCCTCCTAACTGAAAAGCTAAAGAAGACAGAGTCTGTCAGTAACTTCGTCAAAAGATTTAGAAATCAGTCGCTGCATTACCGTGATCAAGTCTCTGAAAGTACGTTGATCGAGATATGTCGCAATAACCTATCAATCCATATTTTATCCAAGATTAGAGTAGTGAAGACCCGAACTTGGAAAGAGCTTGTTCGCCAAGGAGAACAGGTCGAAAGCATGCTCAATAGGCTAAATGCTGAAGAGCCATGTGATTTTCAAGGAGGTGATGGCCAAGACAACCTCACCCCTGAATCTTCGTCAAAACAAAAGGGCAAATCTTCGGATAGCCACTTTCAGCAGAAGTACAACTTCTAAGATGAGCAAGTCGTCCCAATCTTCGAATCCTTGATCAATGCGAGAAAGATCAAGCCCTAAGAATCGATGCGACCTGAGGAGATGTCGAGAACGGATGATCCTAATTATTGTACGTACCACAGGATGGTTCATCATCCCACCTCTAAATGCTACACCCTACAGGATAAGATCCAAGCCTTATTGGATGCAGGAGTATTTATCCTTTAATCCTGATTTACAGCTATCGCTGGAGTGGGGGTAGTCATGATTTCTCTACAAAACCATGTACTAGCTTGAGCTTTCTCTCTGGCGGAGCCATGATGAGTTTAATCTCGTCATAAATCAACTCCAAGGTGAGTCTGAAGTCAGACGTGAGCATCTGCCCCCTTACCACAAAACTATCATGTTAATGATTACCTCTGATAGTCACTTTCTCCAAATTTCCTCGCTAATCCTCTTCAATAGGATGGCGGAACCACAAAACTATCATGTTAATGATTACCTCTGATAGTCATTTTCTCTAAATTCCCCCACCAATCATCTTCAATAGGATGGTGGGTCCACAAAACTATTACGTTAATAATTACCTCTGATAGTCAATTCTTAATCCCCGTTGAAAATACTTCATCAAGTAGTGTTCTATTACGTGATGAACACATACTTATCTCTCAATCAAGATAGTGATCTACCATGTGATGATTCACTATCTGGTCTTTTCCGAACGTTCTATCTCTTTAGAATGATCGAAAATAGTGACCTACCACGCGATGTGTCACTATTCCAATCACAGTCGTTATACTCCCATGTTACTGAATGACTTGATTTCCCTCACCAAGTAGTGTTCTACCATGCGATGAGCACCTACTTGTCTCTCGATCAAGATAGTGATCTACCATGTGATGATTCACTATCTGATCTTTTCTGAACGTTCTATCTCTTTAGAATGATCGTAAATAGTGGCCTACCATGTGATGTGCCGCTATTTTAATCACAATCGTTATATGTTCATGTCACTGAATGACTTGATTACCTCCACAATGTCATGACGTTGTTCGTTGATAGTGGCCTACCAAGTGATGAGCCCCTATCTTCCCCCTTGTTTCCAAATAGTGAACTACCATGCGATGAGTCACTATTCATCAACGGTACCACATAATCCCAGCAGGGCTACCATGTGATGAGCCTCACTTTCAGAATACCAGGTTGAGTTGTTATATTGAACGACACAACCAAACTCTAACGCTTAATCTAATGTCTTGAACGGCTAAGGATAGAGAAGAAATCTTAGCATTAACTCTAAGAGAAACTCCTCGACAACTTACCATGCTAAGGGCAAAAACATGGCTAGTCTAACTCAAACGGTAGTTGATAAAGACAAATCAAGTCCGTTGATAGCTGAGGATTTGCTAAAAATCCTAGGTCTTGATTGTCAGTCCCACATGAGTTTGATGAAGTTCACCCCGGAGCATTGAAGCTTACCAAGAGGCCAAACTCACCAAGAGTCCAAGCTCGCCAGGAGGCCAAGCTCGTCGTATAAGCCAAGCTCGCCACAACCAAGAAAGTTTAAAGTATTCCAGACCTATACAATCCAATTTGGGTTTGAAAACTTTGAAGGGGGTTTTGTAGACACTAAAAAGTGCTAAGAAACGAAGGAGAGTCGAACCTCACTACAAGCACGACGAGGGTCGTCACAACGACGAACCTCAGCCTCAGTTCATGAAGTTTGTCTCAGTTCAATAGGACAAACAACACCTTACCCATCAAAAGACGAAGTTCGCCTAGAAACAAAGTTCATCATTGAAGATGAAGTTCGCCAAAGATGAACCGCAGTTAAGCTCACCAAAGATATAGCAAAGTGAACGAACCTCGTCAGGCAGACAAACCTCGTCAGACGGACAAACCTTATCTGCCAAACGAACCTCGTCAGGCGAACAAACATCGTCTGGTAAACAAACTTCGTCAGGCACCATTTCAAAGGGCTACATTAAATGAGGTTTAATGACCAATAACTCACCCCTTTATGGAGAGTTAATGACCATTAACTCATCCATTTAAATAGGAGTTAATGACCATTAACTCCCTCATTTAAAGAGAGTTAAAGTCCATTAACTCACTTCATAATACTCCCAAGCTTATAAATAGTCATGATCAACATGAAAAGAGAAGAGGAGATGGAGAGGCTAGTCAAAAAGTCTATCTCTCCTCCACTCTCATGGATCTTCATAGATCATCGGCTAATCATTTGGCCTTGGAGCGTCGAAGCTCATAACACGCATGAAGAGGGTCATTACAATGATAGACCTCGTCTCAAACAACAAAGCTTATCGTTGGAAACAAAATTTGAACTGCATCAATGAAGACAAAGCTCGTCAATGAAGAAGAGGCTCGTCAGCAAAGACGAAGCTTGTCTAACGAACCTCACCATGCAACGAGGCTCATCATCCACACGAAGTTCGGCTATAATGGCCACGAGGAACAAGTCAGCCCATGTGGGCTAAATCTAAGGAGTACGTTACACTCTAATCAACATAGGCTAAATCTCATGAGTCGGTTATGCCCACGACCCTACGAATGTAGCACGTCAATTACGTGCTAAAGCTCTATAAATAGCCGCAAGCAGCTATAGGGTTGGTTAATTGAGACTTTTAATCATCAGAAATCAGAGCTTCTGCGTGTAAATCCGGAGTTCGAATTTCGGTTCCAGTCGGCTAACTAACGTGAGAAGCTTTAGCAATCTTGTTCTGATCATCAACGGGAGGCAATCTCGACTCAAGCATCGGGGGAAGCATCCTTTCGCCACCAAGAACCCACGTTAAACAAGGAGGAGCTGAATTAATCTTCTCTTCATCTATAATCGAGAGAGAGAGTGAGTGATTGTAAGGGTTTTGTACCAAGTGATCGAACCCAGTTTTCTTAAAACAAGAGAATCAATCCCAGTCAATTTTTTGACCCTACACCTATCGTGTGCTGGTCTTTTCCACTTGATTTCTCTCACATAATCATACTTATTTGATCCCAAAACACTTGTTATCATACTCCTCTATGATTTAAACATATTTTCACAATAAAAACTCATTTATTTAATTATACGGGGTTTTACATTCTCCTCCCTTAAGAGAATTTAGTCCTCAAAATTCCGAAATTGACTCGCAAGCATTAATAATACGAGAGAATCATAACATCTCATAGCATAACTTTTCAGATATGAACATAGCGGTATTTAAGGTTAACAGTCTAGAATGTAAATACTTGCGCCTTAATCCCTAACTAAAATTTAAGGTTAACAGTCTAGAATGTAAATACTTGCGCCTTAATCCCTAACTAAATGGGAATAGTACGTCAGGCGAAAAATCCAAACAAGGAACCCCACATATATATACCATGTATCCTAAATGATTACGGATTAAGTGTCAATACCCCCATTCTAGCATTAAAGATAAATACAACTATTCCATAACCATCATAAATTATAAGAAAACAAAATTCAAACAATCTTAACTGCTCAAATAGGTGTGGGTAGTCGCGACGCATATCCTCCTCACGCTACCGAGAAATCTCCTCAGATCCTCTCTGGTTCCATTGGACTTTCACCAAAGGAATCACTTTATTTCTAAGCTTCTTGTCCTCTCTAGAAAGTATATAAACTAGGATCTCAATCATAGTCAAATCATCCCAAAGTTCGATCTCCGGAGCATCTAATACTCGCTGTCTTTCCTCATCACGAAGGTGCTTCCTGAGCATAGAGATGTGAAATACGTCATGCACGCTAGACATCAATACTGGTAGACCTAGTCTATAAGAAACAGCCCTAATTCGCTCAACAATCCGAAAAGGTCCAACATATCTCGGGGCAAGCTTCCCCCGTCTACCAAATCGCTACATACCCTTCATCGGCGATACCTTCAGCATGACAAAATCTCCCTCCTAAAACTCTAACGGTCGCCGTCTATGATCCGCATAGCTCTTCTGTCGACTCTGAGCGGCTAAAATGTGCTCCCTAATCACTACTACCTTTTCGGTAGTCTGCCTCACCAGCTCTGGTCTAAGCAACAAGCTATCCTCCGGCTCTGCCCAATATATAGGGGATCTACAAGGCCTTCCGTACAATGCTTCATACGGAGCCATACCAATCGTCGCTTGATAACTATTATTATAGGCGAACTCTATCAATGGAATATGATCTTCCCAACTGCCCTGGAAATTAATAACACAAGCCCTTAGCATGTCCTCCAACACCTGGTTCACCCTCTCAGTCTAGCCATCCGTCTGAGGGTGAAATACACTGCTGTGCAATAACTTGCTGCGGAATGAATCCTGAAAACTCCTCCAAAAGTGCGAGGTAAACACTGATCCTCGATCTGATACAATCGTATCTAGAACTCCGTGAAGTCGAACTATCTCCCGAATAAATATCCTCGCATATGTCTCGGTGGTATAAGTGGTTCTCACTGGAATAAAATGTGCCGACTTCGTTAACCAATCCACTATTACCCAAACTGAATCATTCCCCTTCTTTGACTTTGGCAACCCTACAATAAAATCCATAGAAATGTCCACCCACTTCCACTCTGGAATGGATAAAGGCTGAAGTATCCCTGCTGGTCTCTGGTGCTCTGCCTTCACTTGCTGACAGGTGAAACACTTAGCCACATAATCTGAAATGTCTCTACGCATGCCACTCCACCAGAAGTGTCTCCTCAAGTCCTTATACATCTTGGTGGATCCTGGATGCACTATATACTGAGTACGATATGCTTCATCAAACAACTCCAGCTCCACACTGGCCGGCATAACTAGTCGACCTTTCATCCGAAGTCCTCCATCTGCTCCAATGGTCCAATCATCTTTGGGCTCTTTGGCAATCTCCTCCTTCTGGATTTCAATCCAAGAGTCCTCTAACTGAGCTCTGACCACTCTATCACTCCAAGATGGCTGTACTAAAATAGCTCCTAAGTATGCGCTGGTCCCGCCAATCTCTGGCCTAAACTCGAACTGACTAAGGGTGAGAAGATCTTTATACAAAGAGCACCTCAAAGCCGCAATCTGATGTCGACGCTTCCTACTCAAAGCATCTGTCACGGCATTCGTCTTCCCCAGATGATACTGAATCGCGAACTCGTAGTCCTTGATAAACTCAATCCATTGTCGCTACCTCTGATTAAGTTCCTTCGATGAGAACAAGTACTTTAAGTTCTGATGGTCTGTGAAAAGCTCGAACTGAACTCCATATAAGTAGTGTCTCCACACCTTCAGCGCGAATACTACCGCTGCTAACTCCAAATCATGAGTAGGGTAGTTCTGCTCATGTACCCTCAACTGTCGTGAAATGTATGCTACTACTCTCTAAGTTTGCATCAGAACACCTCCCAAACCTGCTAATGACACATCCATGTACACAACAAATGTTCTATCACTGCTCGGAATGGTAAGAACCGGCACCGTAGCCAACTTAACCTTCAAGGTATCAAAGGCCTTCTGGTACTCCATGCTCCAAGTAAACTGTACACCCTTCTTCGTAAGGCGTGTGAGTGAAGTCCTGAATGAACTTCTTATAATATCCGGCCAAGCCCAAAAAGCTACGAATCTCTGTAACCGTCTTTGGCGGTTCCCAATTAGGCACTGCTAAAACCTTAGCTGGGTCTACCGCTATGCCCTCTCTGCTGACAATATGGCCAAGAAACTTGACTTTAGAAATCCAAAACTTACACTTGCTAAACTTAGCATATAGCTGATGTTCACGTAAGGTCTGCAAAGCCAAACGTAGATGCTGCTCATGCTCGGTCTCCGATCCGAGTAGATAAGAATATCATCGATAAATACAATTACGAACTGGTCCAAAAATGGATGGAAGACCTAGTTCATTAAATCTATGAATACCACGGGTGCATTGGTCAACCCAAATGGCATTACCAAAAACTCGAAGGACCCATATCGAGTCAGAAAGGTGGTCTTGGGAATATCCATCTCCCGGACCCATAACTGATGATAACCAGAACGAAGATCAATCTTCAAGAAATACTATGCTTCATGCAGCTGATCGAACAAGTCATCAATCCGAGGCATAGAATATCTATTCCGGATAGTGACCTTGTTCAACTCACGGTAGTCGATACACATTCGCATACTACCATCCTTCTTCTTCACGAAGAGGACCGACGCTCCCCACGGAGAATGACTCCTACGAATAAAGCCCTAAGCTAACAACTCGTCTAACTGGGTCTGTAGCTCTCTCATCTCAACAGGTGCCATGCGATAGGGTGCTCGGTATATCGGGGCTGTGCGCGGCTGTAACTCAATACAGAACTCAACCTTTCTCACATGAGGTAACCCAGGTATGTCCTGAAAGACATCCTGATAATCTGAGATGACTCTAGTCTCACATATATCAACACTCTGCTACCGAAGCAGCACCTCCTCGATGTACGCCAGTAATAACTTCGCAAACTGGTTCCCCTGAGAGGTTGCCACAACTAACTCGGAGCCATCGGATGCCCACAACTTGACTGTTTTTGCAAAACAGTCAATACTGATATGGTAGGAAGATAGCCAATCCATACCTAGAATAATATCAAACTCTGACATGCTCAACACTATCAGATCGACAACAAACTCAGACTCGTCTAAGCTGATAATACAACTCCTACAAATGCTCTCCAAGAGCGACATCTCAAAGAGTGTGAAGCTCCCGAATAAAAAAGAATACGAGCTGGAAGAGAGTTCACCGAGAACGTACCCTCCACTACGGCCCCGCTCGCTTCATGATCACGAGGGACTACTGCATAGACCCTACCGGTGGCCTGAACCTGTTCTGCTGTTGGAGGTGGAGCATATGGAACTACCTGTCCCTGAGGGACCTCCTGCACTACATGAATTTGCCCCTCAATCTTTGGTACCACTGGTGGTGCCTCTAGTCTCGCCTGTTGACCCTGACCTTGGCCCTGGACTCTGTTCTGCTGCTGATTCTGCCCTCTCTCTTGCTGGGCTCCTGCTGGTGCACTGCAACATTCTGATGCTTTATGCCCATTCTTACGGCAGTTATAACATGCACCCTGAAACTTGCACTGCTGGGGTGCTCTCTGATCATGCTGAGGTCCTCTCCTATGAGGGCCTTGCTGCTGCTGCTGGGGTCCTAGAAATGATCTCTTGTTCTTGCCCTTGTCCTTGCTGTTTCCCTCCTTGTCCTTCTGGAACAAGGTTGACTCTTTCTCCTGAGAGATGGCAGCATCTGCTACCTCCCGAACTGAATAAAACCTCCTAGAAACGAAGTATCGATGAAGGCTAGGGCGAAGTCCTGCTAGGAACATCTGAGCCTAGCGCTCTCCGGTTTTCCACATGCCCGTGAAATGAAGCAGGCTCATAAACTTGCTCTCAAAGTCTGCTACCGACAAGTCCCCCTGAGACAATCTGGATAACTCGAGCTCTTTCCCGGCCCGTGCTATGGACGAGATAAACTGCTCATCAAAAAAATAGGTGAAGTCCTCCTAGGTGAGTGTCATCCTCTAATCTGGAGTAAACTACAACTGATACATCTCCCCGCATCCCCTTTGAGACTGTAAGATGCTAGCCTCTGCTTCTGAACTGAAGTCACATTCAATATCTCAAGAATGTTACTCACATCCTCTTTCCACTTATGTGCTTCCAGTGAATATGACGATCCTTAGAACTCTGATGCTCTCATCTTCTGGTATCTCTCCACCAGACGAAGCCAAGTCTCCTACTCTGCTGCTCCATCTGCAACTACCTATGGTGTAGTTGCCGGTGCATTCCCCTGAAAACTTCCCGTAACTGGAAAAGCTGGTATAACCGGTGGTGGAACTACTGGTGGTGGTGGTGGGGTGATGTGGCTCGTCACAAGCTCCTCAAGAGCTACCATCCTAGCGGCTATGGGAGCCATCAGGTCTATCAAGTATTGGGGAGCCTGCTGCGGCTCCGCGGCTCTGGTGGAGTCTGCTGTGGCTCTGCCTGACCAGTTCTCCGGGTACTAGGTCTATCGCGTCCTGCCATTTGAGCACATGAGAGAAGGTTTATGAGTCTTCAAACAAAACATATATAGATCTCGTATTATATATCATTCACGCAAATACTTTTAATAGCATAAAAAAATTTCATAATTTTTTTTGAATACGTGTATATAACGCCCTTACTCATTCTAGAAATTTCTAGCGAACTGTATACATGAAACTTAAGAAACTCTATTCTAACTCCACGACTCAACACAAGATGATCCTAAGGATATTGGAACTAGCGCTCTGATACCAACTGTAATGCCCCTGGTTTTAACAAGGCTGCAGTCCAAAGTAAAACCAAGAATGTCAAACCTGCCATACCTTACACCTTGCAAAAACATGTTTCACCATCACAATAAGTATCTATCTAGTGGAAACAATAATGGGTGAAGACACAAACAGGCAAAAGAAAATGTATGGCAGAAATATTAAACAACAGATATTCTGAAAGAAATAACCACCACTGATATAAATCAAAAGAATATCAGAAAAGGAAATAATATCTGAACTGAGTACGACTGTCTCGACATAGAACAAAGGAAATGACAATAAGGCACCTTGCCTTTACAAAACTAGATATAACATCTCAATGTTCATAAACCAAGTAATCGTGGAGCCCTAAACATAATCTGCTAATAAAATATCTATAAGTAGTAACTAGAGCAAATCTATCAATCTACGGCTCTCTGTGCACCTGGCTCGTTACCTGAAAGTGGGGAAACAACGAGCGTCAAAGCGCTATAGCGAGTAACATCTCAACCAACCCCAAGGAAAGAGCTAGTTGGATAGAAAAATACTGATAATACATATAGATAGTCATAACATCAAATCTGAAATAAAAATGGTAGTTTGATATTTAGGAATTTACAACATATGCGTGGATGTCTCAACCATCCCATAAGCTCATATTGTAAATAGCTAACTATCAACTCCAACTATAACTTGGAGCAAAATCTTCATTTCGAACTATCTCAAAAATATCCTATCAAATGTTAGAATACTTGTTCAACTCTTGAACTTCCTCTACCATATGTTAGTTTAGGAAAAATTCACTGAATGTCGAACACATGGACTGCATGTAACTAATGTCCAACACATGGACTGTAATATGATAAAGCCTAACACATGAACTGCACATGGGGTAGGTCCAACACATGGACTATAAATAACGTAGGTCCAACACATGGGCCGCAAAGCTACATGTCCAACACATGGATTGAAATGATCAAATGTCCCACACATGGACTATATGATCGAGGTCTAACACATGGGCCATAATAGATAGGCGTCCAACACATGGACTACAATGGATTTCAAATAAAAAAAACATCTATATACTATTCACTCTCATGTCACGGTGAAATAAACAAAACCTCCTGTCTGTAGTCAACTCGTGAACACAATTCTCTGTGCTTAACAATACCAAATAATCCAAAAATCTAGCCAGCCACACGACATATGCACAAAACAAAACAGGGCAGAAATCCGACTCGCGGTCAACCGCCGCGCCCAGCACGATCGACCGCACTAAGAACATAAACTCACTGTGTTTCTGTGCTCCCCAGCAGTCGACCGTCGTGCCATGCACGGTCGACCACGATCGATGGTCGACCGCCGCGCCCAGCGTGGTCGACCGCGATCAAGACAGAAACTAAAATCTTATTTGTGCATGATACGCGGTCGATCGTCGCGCCACCCGCGGTCGATCGAGAAGCAGAAAAAAAAAATCCTATTTTTAGGTTTTTGTTCTAACTGATATCGATCTCGATCTTCGTATGGTGTTTATATGTACTAGCAACCCTATGCATGTGATTTAATATATCTGGAACATGGTATAAACAGTCTAATTACTATAGATAAAAAGAAACAATTTAAAACATGCATATATATGACGAAACCTTCAAAAACAATTGTTTTTCTTTCAAAATTCTTGTTATACTAAACACTAGTTCAAAATCTGCACTTAGGAAAATGTGGGTGATCTGTATTAATTTGAAATCATGTTCTTTTGCAACATACAATATAAAGATAAACTTTTATACTCAAACTAGCATGTTAGGCTCAACAAAACCCGTGAAAAACATCATTTAAAAGCATTTAAAACTGGGTGTAGGGTTGGGTGAGATGAAACTCACCTGAGGGGTGATGAACAACTATGGGTAAGGTAGTGAGGGGGTTCTCCTTCGCTGAACACCGCTGGATCTCACTCGAACTCCTCGAAATCCCGCAAGAATCACCCAAAGAACAAGCAAGGGTTCGCAAGAGGGTAGGGGGAGGCTGCTAGGGTTTTCTGTGATGAAGAGGAGGCCCTCCCAAATTATAAGCTCTCAAACCCGACCCAAAACCCAACACAAACCAGACTGGGAAAAAATAGTTTGGCCGCTATGCGATCGACCGCCGCGCCACGCGCGGTCGACCGCACAGCAGAAATATGCTGCACATGAACCTATCGTGTGCTGGTCTTTTTCACTTGATTTCTCTCCCATAATCATATTTATTTGATCCCAAAACACTTGTTATCATACTCCTCTATGATCTAAACATATTTTTCATAATAAAAACTCATTTATTTAATTATACGGGGTTTTATATTTATTTTCATGTTTATAAACATTTTTCCAAGTTGTATAATTTTTGAAATTTATTTGATATTTTATAAAGATGTTTTAAATTTAATTTTTTAGCAGTTTTGTTATGTGTCAGTTTTAGATCGACCGCACAAGGCCTGCCGGTCGATTGACAAGAACAAGATCTTTAAGTGTTGTTTCTTAGGGTATTTCGGTTGACCAAACTTGACCTTCCGGTTGACTGATCAGAACATAATTTTTCAGCTTTGTTTCTCAAGGTTCCTCGGCCGACTGACAACTTTGTTTCGGTCGACCTATGGACACCCTTTGGTCGACCGACCACTGTCATCCGGTCGACCGAATTAATACCGTTGGAATAACGACTAGCTTTCCAGATTTTATTGTTTTGTGATATTTTCTTAGTTTTGGGCCTTTGTTTCTTGATCCTATATATACCCCATACCCTTTAACTTCTGAACAAAGGAAGAAAATTTTAAAACAAGTTTACAAAGGGGTTTAAGTTTGTTTAAGAGTTTTTAAGTGATTTCAAGTTTGTTTTTGTGAAGAAAGTTTTACAAGATGAGAAGATTGATTCTTTCGTATTTAAGCTTCAATTCCATCTCTCTCTCACTCTTGTTATTTCAGAGAAGTTTTCTCTAAACTCAATTCTAGCTTTACATATTTATTTATTGATTATCAATTTTATCTAAGCTAAATTTTATATTAAGTTTAGTTTTCATTATTGTTCATATTGTTTCACACACACCCATATTTGAGCTTGAGTATTTTTACATATAATACACTTGGGTTGTGAGTGTGATTGATTTCTTTCTCAAATTGTATATGAAGAACAAATCATTTTATTTGTACTTGATTATTAAGAGTTCACTTTGTAATACATAAGTACACCGAGAGGAGTGTGTGGTGAGAGACAGGGTAGATTCCAAAAGGAGTGGTGTCGGTAGTAAAGCCTAGAGAGAGATTGTAAATCCGAGCACATGAGGAAGGCCACACGGGATAGGCCAACACTTAGTGGGTGTATTGTATTATTGCATTGTGAATGTTGTAAACATTTGTCGGTGAGCAGTGAAAATTGATTGTGGAGTATCTTTTGAGATAGTAGAGTTCTCCTTGTGAGTGGGGGGTGGAGACGTAGGTCAAGAGTGACCGAACTCCGTGATCACATCGTGTGTTTATATTGTCTATTTGCACACTATATCATTTGCATATTTGTTCTTGTTTATATCGCCCTTTGTTTGTATTGCATATCATTGCTCATATAACTTGTTGTATTTTATATTCGCTAGGATATATGTTAATAAGTTTTAAATTAACATTAATATAAGATTAGATTAGTATATACCCTATTCACACCCCACTCTAGGGTAATTTTATTTGGTATCAGAGCTTGGTGCTCTTGATTTGTGGCTTTATCGCCTAGAGTCAAAGATCCAAATTTTTATATATTTTTAATCTTGTTTTGAGATTAATTCATATTGCTTGCATAATATTCCATGGATATGAACGGTGCATCTAGTTTTGGTTATGTCATTAATATTGCTCCTAGGATTGATAATTTCTCCTATACACAATGGTGCATTAGATTTAAACTCTTTGTTAGATCTAGATTTTTTGGAAATAATTAATTGTGCTTATATTGTACCCACTTCAGAGAAATCCAAGTAGAGTAAAAATGATCAAAAATTATTTACCATGAATAAGCTTTTGTTAGAATTTTTACATGATGCGTTTGATTCATCTTTTTCTAACAAACTTGATTCTTTTAATAGTGCTTATACATTATGAAAACTTATAGAAGCGCATCAAGGAAACTTGGAGGTGATCTGACGGGCTTTGATGGCTTCCTCTTTAAGTTCAAATGGAGCATCTTCATGTACACGGCCACTAGGTGATAGCCCTAGTGAGGTATGCGAGTCTGATACCGATGATGAACTTTCTATCAATGAACTCGTTCGTGGATATAAAAAAATTAATGCATGAGTATAAGAAGTTGAAACGTAATTTTATAGATTTGAAAAGCAAGCATGTTGAATTAAAATCCTATCATGAGTTGTTAGCTTCTAAGTTTGATGATATTGCTAAAGAAAATATGATCCTAAAAGAAAACAATAATAAACATAAATTGGATCATGATTCTTTAATCTCAAATGTTGTAAATTTATCTCATGAGAAAAATAATGCCATATTAGAAGTAGAGAACATGAAAAATAAAGTTAATTCTTTTGCAAATAATTATATGTTCTACTTCTAATAACAATGTATTTATGAAAGTAAATGACTTGAATCATGTTAATGATCGCATATCATCTTTAGATTCAACCTTTAAAACATGCATTGTAAATAATAACAAGCTTATAAACTTGTGTGCAAAGTCCCGTGTAAATACTTCCAAGATTCCTACACACTATGCACACATGTATAACAAAGTTTATAAGTGTACTATTTGCGGCCGTAAATGTCATCTTTCCAAATTTTGTTATAACGCACAAAATCCCTCAAAATCCAATAATATTAACACTTGTGCATTCTATCAAGGCTCATCACATCATACACATACACATGCACATAAAGTTCATCATAAGCATGCTCATGTGTATAAATGTGACTATTATGGGTGTTTTGGTCATTTGACCAAATTTTGTTTTGGTTTCACATTTACAAAACGATTTTAAAAGACCATATATGTTTGTAAATGTTCATTATGCTCAACCAATAAGTCAACACAAATCATTTTACCCCTTTTATTGCACATATTGCAATCGAAAATGTCATTTGCATAATTTTTGTTTTAACCATGTTCTTGCACAAAATACACCCAAATAGGATCATAACCCAAGGGCATTAAGCTTAAATGATAGAAGTCATGTCCCTAAGCCTTTCAGCACCAAAAATATTTGGGTGTCAAAACAAAATTAATTTTGTTTATTTCGTGAATTTTTGTTTGATTTTTTATTTCATGCATTTTAAATGATGATTTGAGTTTAAATTAATTTTTAATTTATGAATATACTTTATATATAATATAAATAAAATATTTGGTGATGTTTTAGAAGGTTTTGATTGAATTATTACTTATTAAATATCATAACAAAGAAAAATTAGTGTTTTATCAAGTTTTCTTAAGCAAATGACCTCCAGGTCAACGTCAGTCGACCGACCCACCAGTTGACCGACCCTTGCAATTCAGTCGACCGACCAGTTGACCCACCAGTTGACCGACCCACCAGTCGACCGACCACTTTTGTTTGGTCGACCAGCCAGCAAGCGATCCTGACTTTTCAAGTTCTTAAATTTTGGATATTTTTTCTATCATATCCAACCCGTTTAGACCCATTTGCTATTGTCCATTGATTGTTATGACAAATCAATCTTAGCCCTTTATTCTTCCTCATATATATCTTCTAAAAACCCAAAACCCATTTCCTTCATCTCTTATTCCCGTTCTAAAACCCTAGTTCTATGTTTTCCTCCTGTTCAGGCGACCGCAAGAGATCCCCAGTCGAGTCCATGTAGCAATAGAGGAAAGGTCCCACTGTCAAGCTTCTCCTCGAGTTAATTGATCAGTATAGCACTCTCTTCATCACTCTCATTGTTCTCTTGTTTCAATTCTAGGGTTTCATATCTTTTGATTCAATTTCTAGGGTTGTTTTTAGATTTTCTCTACCTTTATTCTCATGAATCTATCGAAACGAGCAAGACCCAGTAAGGGTAGTTTTCCTGAACCCGTTCCTTAAGAAAAATACCTTCGTAATGTCACCCTACTTGACAAACATAGAAATATATGCAAATTGAAAATCGTTCCTGGTAGATTGGTTAACTTTGAGGATTTATCTTGTTTTTAAATTCACTCTCTTTTCAATGATGTGGGGTTACACGATATTTTGTCTCATCATAGCATAGTTCCACACTATCTTGAGCTTGTTTACCTTTTCTACATAAATTTATTACTTTTAGAAGCTGTTGATGGTACCATACTCATTCGTACTATGTTAAAAATCAGGAAATTATTTTCTTAGCTGAAGAATTAGCCGGGATTCTTAAATTTTCCATTTGAGACGTTCTTCTTCATGAGATTCAACTTAATGATCCATCAGCTAATTCCCTGATTTTCCTACCTGGCAAAGATTATTCTATGTCTCATAATTCCATCAACACTAATGCCAAATTGGTTGCTTGAATCATAGCCTATAACTTAATTCCTAAAACTGTTAGCTATGATCACTTTTCTCCAAATAAAGTGGCGGTTGTTTATTCCATCTTTGCCAAGTTCAAAGTCAATTAGGCAAAAGTTTTCTTTGATATAATGTTGAGCTGTCACTCAAAATTCCTTCCCTTTGGCTCCATTATTACCAAAATCATTACTCATTTTGGAGTCGATCTTTCTGGTGAGCCTAGTATTCCTCCGAGTTGTGAGTTCTATGATCATACCGCTCTTATTAGGATGAGACTCTTAGAATCCCACCTTGCCCATCCTTAGGTCACCTCAGCTCCTTCAGGTGCTACATCCTCTTCTCGTCCTTCCAATTTCAAGGCTTGTCCCCGTTCTTCTCGTGCTCTTCTGACTGATCATACTGACTTTGGTGTGCAGTTGGATAGCATGGAGGATAGGATAGCGAGGCTCGAGTTTAATGTTGAATAGATTATAAGGCTTCAACATCAAATATTGGACATGCTTCCTTCTTCCTCGGGTTCTGATGGTGATTCTAAAGTCTTTTGAGAACTTTATTTGGCTTTGCTTTTTTATTGCCTTGGACTTATGTAATTTGATGTCTTAAAACTATGTATTTAAACTTCATGTTTCATTGCTTTGGATGAACTATGCACCTTGGTTTTATGTTATTTGGCTTTAGATTATTTTAGTATGATGAGAACAATGTATGAGATCATTGTAAACTCTTTTGGTATTTATGCACTTCAGCTTGTTGTTCATCCCATGTATGTCTTATGATTATGTGGTGTGTGCTT
>NC_033797.1:113311960-113337089 GCF_001876935.1 Asparagus officinalis
TTTCTTATACGCACTAATGCGTACGCACAAAGCCCGTTTTAGCGAATGAAGGGGTTTTTGTGAAAAAATCCTCCAACAAATGAGTACGAGCTCGTGACCGTACTTGGGGATTGAAAGTGAGGGTTTTTTGGAAAAAAGTCACCGAAAGCACTGTAAAATCATTCTCGTGACCACTCTCTCTCTTCCCTTTCCCCCAAATCAAATCCCCATCACCGACTTCTTCCCCCAAATCCATCCTCGTCACCGGCCCCGACTTCGGACAACCCCATCACCGTCGGCTGCGACATCTCCATCACTGAATCTCCACGTGCCCATTTCTCCTCCTCCATCAAGCCACCGACCTCCCCTAACTCCGGTGACCGCGAGATCACCCAACTCAGGTACGGATCTCTCTCTCTCGAGATCCCCCATCACCGACCTGCTTGGTTGCCAATTTTTTAGGGCTGCTTTAATACTTTTTTGGTTGTTGGGTTGTAATTTTTCCCTATGCAATGGTAATCATTTAGTAAACAATGTGGAATAAAGTCAGTTTAGAAAATCTTGTAAGCAACTAGAACAAAAAATATGGGGTAAAATGGCAAATAGTCAGATTTTAAATTTAATTCCGTAAGTAACAGATTTGGGAGGTTAGGATGAAAGCTGCGAACCCCCTCATCAAAGATTTTGCCACAAATATAAGAATTAATCAGTATTCAGTAATTTGTAAAAATTTACTTTGCAACTCCCAGTAAATAAAGCTAGAGGCCTGCTTGGTTGCCAAATTTTTAGGGCTGCTGTAATACTTGTTTGGTTGCTGGGTTGTAGCTACTGCACGTTTTTAAACAACACTTCCATGGATTTTGATCCATCACAGGAAAATATAAACAACACTAGACAGACAAAGTTTGCATCAAGACCACCACTTTGTACCTTGTTATTGTTTAGCATGTAGATTCATGATATTACAGGGTATTGGAATGTAAATAATCCAAATTTATAAAGTCAAATTACTGATTGCACTGAAGCTTTTTTCCTCCGATGAGATTATGCCTAATTTATGAAATTTGATATTATATGCATTTTATATAGATCAATTACAATTTTTGTGAGAAATGGATAACTTGGGCACTGAAGCTAATGAAGTAAACTTGGACGATGATGATTTGATATATACTCCTTCAGATGAGTTGAGGCCAAAAAAGGGGCAGGAATTTGACACAATAGATGATGTTGTGATATTCTACAATGCTTATGCTAAAGCAGCTGGGTTTAGTGTAAGGTCTTGGACTACTCAAAAAGAGCCGGGAAGTTGTGAAATAAGAAGGAAAGAGTATGTTTGTTTTAAACAAGGAAAATCTCTAAAAATCACGGATGTTGGAAAGAAAAGACGTCGAGGAAGCTTAGCTGAGGATTGTACTGCCAAAATTGTAGTTTTAAAATCAAACTCCGGAAAATACATTGTTACTGTTTTTAATGAGGAGCACAGCCACCCACTATCAACACCATCAAAGATTCATCTTTTAAGGTCCCATCGTAACGTTTCAGCCGCAACAAAGTCTCTAACTAAACAGTTATCCATGGTGAATATACCTCAGCATCAACAATTCAGTTTTCTTGGAGTACAATCTGGAGGTATAGAAAATATTGGGTGCACTCAAAGAGATTTGTATAATCATGCAAGGGATATCCGTGCTGATTTGAAGGGGCATGATGGTGAAATGTTTTATGAATATTTAAAATTGGAACAAGGAATGAATTCCTCATTTACTTTTCAAATTGAGGCCGATGAGGAACAAAAGATTACTCGTTGTTTTTGGTCCGATGCAAGATCAAGGCGGGCTTACAAATTTTTCGGTGATGTTGTAATCTTTGATACTACTTATAACACTAATCGCTATGGCCTTATATTTGCACCAATAATGGGGGTTAACAATCATGGTCAAACAATTGTTTTTGCTTGTGGATTTTTGAATCATGAGAGCGTTGATGATTTTGTATGGTTATTTAATCAATTTTTGGAAAGTATGCCTGGTGGTGTCCCGAAGATGATTATTACCGATCAAGACCCAGTGATGACTAAGGCATTCCCTCTTGTTCTTCCAAATACTTTCACAGGTATTATAGTTTGTATATATTATTGAAAATATTTATATACATAGCCTTTCTTTTTAACACTTTTTTTAATTCTTTTGACAGGTATTGTAGTTGGCATATATTAATGAAGTTTTCTGAGAAAATTGATGCAGTGAAGTATAGTATTTATAAAAGTGAGTTCTCGGCTTGCATTTGGAAATCAGAGACTCCTGAAGAATTTGATTTACAATGGGAAAGTCTGATTAAGAAAAGTGGGTTAGAAGGAAACAAGTGGTTGCAAGACTAATAATTCATTGGTTGATTTTATGATATAGTTTGGCAGGGGATTAGTGTGCCAACGACATGAGGAGTTGATGGCCGATCACAAAGATGTAATTGAGAAACCTAAACTTAGAATAAATCATAACTTTTTGGAGAAAATGGTTGATATTTACACGAATGAGATCTATTACAAGTTTGAGGCTGAAGTGTGTGACAGCTTTAACTACAAGTTACAGTTTGTTAGGGCAACTGACAATCAGAGTGTGTATCAAATTCAAAGAAAGAAGCTCGCAACAAGTAAAGTCTGCGAAATTGTTTACGACAAGGACTTGGATTTGGTTTCTTGTAGTTGTAAAAAGTTCGAAAGCGTCGGAATTCCATGTACGCACATTATATCATATTTGATGAAAATTGATGCTGAAATATTGCCTGATAAATACATCTTAAAGAGGTGGACTAAGTCTGCAAAATCGAGGACAGTGGATGATGATAAAGGTATGCAGATAAGCCTTGATAATTCTTATCTTTTAACGCGGAGTCAATTTATCCAATCATCTTTGGAATTAGTTGACAAGTCCCTTGTATGTGAAGAAACGAGGAAGATGTTTACCGATGGAGTGCGTATCATTAATGAGCAAATCGACCAATTTTTTAGTAGCCACATGGTTAGTGGTCGCACGGTTGCAAAGAGCTTCACCGAGAAAAGTAATCAAATGAGTAGTAATTTAATGGATGATGGTACTAGTGTGTAGGATTCTTGTACTTTTCAAAATAGTTTCAATGAACCCGATCAAGTACGAGCAAAAGGGTGCAGCAAAAGATTGAAGGGAGGAAAAGAGAAAGCAATGGCTAGAGAAAAAATAAAAAAGATAGACGTTGTCACGGGTGTGGTAAAGTAGGCCAATCACATGATAAGCGAAATTGTCCGGCACTCACAAATCCGTAAGTAATAATTCTTTTATTATTTATGTTGTCTTATTCTTCACCTTCTATTATCCCCCTTGATGTATATATATATATATATTCGTTATAATGTAGGTCTTCTACATGCGGTGATACAATTTGGCAAGAGGGTAATGGGTCATCAAGTGAAGATGGGGATGATGTGCTCCTATGAAGACGTATATGGCTTTACATGCGAAAGTATAGATATCACAGTTTCAAGGTAAGAGAGTTGATAATGATTTTAAGGCATCCGTTGTTTAATAAATATCCGTTTATAGATAAGAATTTACATTTGCTTGATATTTATTATTACCGTTTCTTGCCCGTATTTGCTAGACTAATATAACCATGATGACGACCATAAAAAAAAATAGCCACATATGAATTGTTCCTGTATGTGTACTATAGCAAAGGCTGCAGGTTGATAATTAAGATGATGATCTATAATTTCCTTTGCTAGCATATAACTCCTTCATTGATACTTACCCTACTGATGCAGCGACATCCTCGTGTTAGATTTGGCAGAGTTCACCTTTACAACAACTACACCAGTAATTGGGGCATATACGCAGTTTGTGCGAGTGTTGAATCACAACGTGGATTTTCTGGCAAATGTATATGTTTGATGTTTATGAGACGTATATGGCTTTACAACTTTGGGTCTTTCGTGTTTGGAAAGCGACGTATTTGCACTTTTAACTTAGTAGTTGTTATGTATTGTAATGGGTACTGAGCACATTTAACTTATGTGTTGGACTTGTGTAGCTGGGAGAGATGTATATTGTAACTTAGTATGTTGGGTAATGAGTGGGACTTGTACGTGGATTTACTGATTGTTGGATGATTGCCTATTATGTTCTCCCCCTGGTATATTTGATGCTGGCAATGTGTGGGACTTTTACGTGGATTTATTGAGCACATTTAACTTAGTATGTTCACCTATTATGTGCACGCTCTAGGTTGTTGGATGATTTTACTAGTTTATTGCAAGTGGGTGAGGGTGAAAGCTACAGCTGCGTCGTCGGAGATTGTAAGATTTTGTATAATTAAGCACCAAAGAGACCTGGCCCTCTCCCTTCGATGCGCAGATGGCAGTTACCTTCACCTGAGAGCTCAACGGCTTTGACTGCTCCCCCTGAATTGTACATTTTTACGAGTCCAATGGGTGCAAACTGAATTGTTTGGTTGTAACTCTGCATCAAACAATGAATGAGAGCCTTCAGGAAATAATGCCGAAATTTAGACGGTTTTGTGAAATTTGTCCTTGTGTAAAACAACAAAAAATATATTTGTTCAGCATTCAACAAGAAATATATATGTGAAATTTGTCCTTGATTGGAGAAATGGTAAAAACTTCAGACTCTAGAACTTTAAGAGCAACATCAAATGACCCATCCTTTGGCCATCTACGTAGAGAACCTACAAGTTGCAAAATAAACCGAAATCGAACTACCACTCCAAACTTTACGAACTCAAAGATTCTTTTTTTAATAAAATAAAAATCTGCATATACCAGCATTATAAGAATAAACAGCACAATCACCGGTCCAATCCTCTCCAGAATGTTGTAGTCAATAAAAGATTAACAACGAATTACAATCTTGAACATTGAGCAATTAGCTTGTTTAGTACGCAATGAATTACAATCTCGTGCAACCACAAGGCATGATCATAGATATTGAGCAATTAGCTTGTTTAGTACGCAATGAATTATCCAACCAATGCAAGCTCAGCCACAAATTACATCACATGTTTTTTGCAATGGAGAAACCAACAAATACCGCAACGATACATGCTAGAAACACTAATACTGTAAACAATGAACCTAATACAAAAGCATAGATAGAGAAAATAGAAGTTTCCCTAAGTTTTTTCTTGTCCTCATCCAGATTATGCCTCACTGGATATCTTTCTTCTTGAGCATAATCAGATGTTTGGACATGCCTCGAGCTGGATACAGGATCAAGAGTGAGTGTGTGCTTCTCCCATTCAATCAAAGCCTCTTCATACGTTGCATACCCTTTGTAGGAGGCATTTGGGAACTTATCTACCTGAGATTTGCATTCTTCCCAATTATAAAAAATACCACATCGTCGACCTCTCTTCACAACATAAAACTTTTTCTAGCCATGGATAACCTGAAAATACCCCAAATTGGAGGGTAAACAAAATTTTTACATATGATCAGTTAGCAATCAAAGTTAAAAAAAATTATTTTGTCTACTACGACATATCTAGAAAGCTAAAGTTCAACAATTGATACGAAATTTGTATAAATAAACCAAAGTTTCTCAAATAAGAGTTCATCAATGTGTTTGACATATCTAGAAATTTCAACAAGTTGTATAATCAACTGATGTAGTATCCAGCAAGGTTCATATGATACCAAATTTGTATAAATAAACCAAAGTCGTGAACATTGTGTTCATCAATGTGTTTGACATATCTAGAAAGCTAAAGTTAAAGCATCGGATCGTCAAAATTTATCTTATATTCACTATTCTAACGTCAAAATAATTTCAACAAGTTGACCAATTCATATATTCAAGTATCCAAATGCAGATAGGATAGGCTAGTTACATTCATATTTCTTAAGGGGTTTTTGGATACTAGTCCCTCCGTCTTCGATACTTGCATATGAGCCCCTGATAACATAGAGACAATTCAAGGATTAAAGATGAAAACTTTTGGTTCAGGATTTAGGCCGCAATCCACAGCAACGTGATTCAAACCCAAGACAAAATTAACATCAACGATCAAGTTTATACAACAAGTTCAGTTACCAATCACCAGCAACGAAGGACTAATCCAGCTTCCTTGCTCCTACTTTCACCCAAAAAATTAAAAAGCACCGAGATAACAGAGAATGGACCCAAGATTTACTTGGTTTCTTGATTTTGACGTAAATATGCTGTTCCAATACAAATTGAATTTTTCTGGACAGGCAATGCGTTTCTTAAATTAAAAAAAAAGAATTTATACCAAATGCAATTTAACAAATCAGTGTTGTTTAAAAAACGTGCACTAGCTACAACCCAGCAACCAAAAAAGTATTACAGCAGCCCTAAAAAATTGGCAACCAAGCAGGTCAGTGATGGGGGATCTCGGGAGAGAGAGAGAGATTCGTACCTGAGTTGGGTGATCTCACGGTCGCCGGAGTTGGGGGAGGTCGGTGGCTTGATAGAGGAGGAGAAATGGGCACGTGGAGATCCGGTGATGGAGATGTCGCAGCCGACAGTGATGGGGTTGTCCGAAGTCGGGGCCGGTGATGAGGATGGATTTGGTGGAAGAAGTCGGTGATGGGGATTTGATTTTGGGGGAAAGGGAAGAGAGAGATGTTGGAATCATGACATACAACGCAGCGGAAAAAGCATATCATGACTATTAATCAAAATTAATTAAATATTAGAAGAATACCTGAAACGCTTTCCGAATTTCTACAATGATCTGTCCCGAGATCAATCCAAAATAGCTTCCTCAAGAGAAAAAGCCTCCAATTGAAATCCACCCGTCACCGTAGAGGAGCAATACTGAGAGATAGGTTCTCAAAAATCTATTTCTTCATATTATCTTCATAAGATTTTGAATCTCTTCTCTTAACCTCTCATAAGGCTACATATGAACCCTATTTATAGGATTACACTAGTCTTAGAGATTTTAACTTTAAACAATTCATAATTATCTAGAACTCTATCCATAACAATTAAGGATAGAATAGATTTGTTCAAAAACTTTATCCATAACAATTAAGGATAGAAATAGATTTATTCAAAAACTTTATCCATAACAATTAAGGATAGAAATAGATTTATTCAAAAACTTTATCCATAACAATTAAGGATAGAAATAGAATTGCATTGCATGTATACCTCTTCTAATGACATTAGTGAGACCAATTGGGTCCCATATCGAGAACCAATTATTAATCAAATTAATAATTTTAATTTAACAATCAAATCCCTATCCGACCAATTGTTCATAAAAGCTCTTCCATAATATGGGATTAATTATTAATAAATAATATCTTACATTCAATCCCTTCCAGTATCATTTATTCTAGGCAACTCTTTTAAGTAGGACAACTCACCTATTTGCTCATGTCTAAATTTGCAATTCCCATGAACATAAATAAAAATTATTTTGAAACATCAAAATATTTTATTTTTTATAAGAAAATAAATTTTGTAAAAATATTTTCAAAGCTACCTGCCGGCAGGAATTTAATAGCTTCATGGGAATGCATAATAAATTAACTCATCATAATGAGCATACTGGATCCTATCTAGACATCCATCATTTTCCTAAATGAAATTTAGCAACCCAATGTTTCAGGTTGTGTAGCGCTTGCTAAACAAGCTTAACCATCACATCAAAGCATACTAAATTATCAAATCGAAAATGATAATATCATCAAGTCAAAGGGACCATGTAACAATTTGAACTCTCTATCTCTTAGGTGACTCATCCTAGAGAATTCAAATACGATCTAGTGCTACACACATCATAATGCGTGCTTATGACATACACCCGGAGAATCTCCATTCTCGATGGTTGAGACCCACCACCATATCTCATATATCGGTGTCATGCATAATAACCTGTTATAACAAAGTTATCCTTTACTAGTTATAGGTTAAGCACAAATTTAAGAAATTTCTAAGTTAGATCATATCTCCAAGCAAGTGACCATCACAATGCATGATCTAACAAAAATAACTTCTAAGGATATATATAAAAATTATATAAATAATAACCAAATTATGTGCAACAATTAAATTTATTAACATCACAATATTATTACATAATTTGTATTGGATGTTCAAGGGCAAATTATTATTACTATTCCAGCAAGAGAGAGGTCACGAGAATGATTTTACAGTGCTTTCGTTGACTTTTTTCAAAAAAACCCTCGCTTTCAATCCCCAAGCACGGTCATGAGCTCGTACTCATTTGTCGGAGGATTTTTTTTTAAAAAAAACCTTCATTCGCTAAAACGGGCTGTGTGCGTACGCATTAGTGCGTATAAGAAATGATCTATATATATATATACATGTACATCTATATACATGTATATACATGTATATATATATATAATATATATATATATATAATATATTAATTAATGGGTTATCCTTGCATAGGATACCCATTAATAAATAATAAAATAAAATATAATATAAATATATATATATATTAATATATATATATATATATTATATATATATATATATATATATAATACACACACATACACACACACACCACCACATTAAATATATATATATATAGAAGACAGAGAGAGAAGAGAAGAGAGAGAAGAGAAAACTGTATGTGACTGGAACTCACATACATTGTCCCGCTGCAGGGAGTTAAATGAAAAAAATACACCCGCCCGCACAAATAGATTCTCGTGACCAAAAATCATTATTTCCCCAAATCCCATCGTGAGCTCCTCTCTCTTCCAAATCTCCTCAAAATCCCAGATCTCAAATCTCTCTCACGTGAGTTCCCTCTCTCGTCCCCAATTCCCTCTCCGACTCGAGCAACCGCCGCCGCTCCTTGTGGCAGCCCTCATCTCTCCCCATGCTGCAGCTGACGCATCACCGCTGCCTCTCTCGCAGCCGACGCGATTATCGCCGCCTAGTCTCGCCCCCCTGTAACCGACAGCGACCACCGCACCCTCTCTGCACTAACACGCCACCAACCGCCCTATCTTCGCCCCCTGCACCGACGGCATACCGCCGCCCTCTTGTAAGTTTTTATTTTATTTTATTTAAATTTCAGTCTTATAAAAGTTTGGATTTTCTGATATGGGGTTTACATTTGTTTCTGAACCTTGTGAATTCAAGTGTAGGTTTTGGTTACTAGACGATAGCAATTAGGTGTGATGCACTTAAATATGATTCTAATCTTCGTTCAATTGCAGTCTATTTGTCCCTTTTGCTTCTCGAGTTTATATATTTATATCAGGAAACGGTCGAATTTTGTGTTCTGGGTTTACTTTGATTGTTTAAACCCTATTGGTCATGTAGAAAGTGTAGTTAGCTTGAGATTTCAGTATTTAATAAAAAGATCATAGGTTTCTATTTGTTCAATTTGTTTGCTTGCTTCTTGGTCTTTAACTATGATAACATAATAGAACGAAGAGGTTGGGCTTACCAGTATTGGGCTACTTTTGCAAATTTTAGGAAGTCATGGAAGCTTCAGTTTTGGGCTTACCAGTATTGTGCTTTAATTTTACCAGGTTTAATTTTGCATATTCATAAAGTATATGCTACTGCATGTTTAATATACATAGAACAAAAAACACAATTACATCTTGTGATTGTAGCTATTTCCAGAGTCATGCAAAATCAAATGGATGTGATTTTATTCTTCCCTCAGTGGTAGCAATTACTTCTCGAATTTGGACTTATAATTTCTCTTAATTCCACAAAGAAATTAAGAGAGTTTTTACTGTGATTTTGCTTCAAACCATAATTTTTTAGGTGTTCCATGGCAAGAAAGAGTTTTTACATTGTGAAGAGAGGTCGACGATGTGGAATTTTTAATAATTGGGAGGACTGTAAAATGCAAGTTGATAAATTCCCAAATGCCGCATATAAAGGGTATGCAACGTACGAAGAGGCTTTGGTTGAATGGGATAAGCACAACATCGCTTGTGATTCAGCATCCAACTCAAGGGCATGTCCAAACACCTTTTTATGTCCCGACACCTGATTCTGCATCGAGCTCAAGAACTACTATTTCCCCCATCTATGCTTTTGCATTAGGTTCAGTGTTTACAATATTAGTGTTTGTAATATGTATCGTTGTCGTATTTATTTTTTTCTCTCTTGTAAAAAATATGTGATTGTGAGAACTTATGTATCGAGTAACTTATGTGATTGTGAGATTGTGAGAACTTATGTATCTTGTGAGAACTTATGTGATTGTGAGAACTTATGTCATATTGTTTGTATAAGATAAATTTTTGAGATTTTAAATTAGATAAGAAATGCTCATAAGACCCCTACTTCTGTAAGGTCCAAGCCTTTCCTGCAGTCCCGAAGCCATTCAGTAAGATGGCTGTTACTGAGTTGTGGATAAAGCCTTTGAACTACAAATCATGTTTTCTCCAGCTTGTATTCAGTAAGATGGCTGTTACTGAGTTATGGGCTGCTATGAGCTTTGTGCAATTATTTGTTACATTCATGTTTTCTTCCCTGTTACTGAGCTTTATACGTGTTTCTCTATCAATCAACACTTTGGTCAACAACTCTCAAATAAATGCCTCAGCTCAAACAGCCTTTGAACTACAAATCATGTTTTCTGGAAAGTGAATCTAACTCGAATTTATAACAAAAGTTGTGCTTGTTAAATATGCAAAAGGTCGGTTAGATTATAAGCTCAACACGGATGGTGCTGCGCTGCAGAATACTAGCTCCTGTGATGCAGGGATATATAGTGATCCGAGGTAGAGAAGGTGATGTGGTGGCAGCAAGAGATCAGATAGTTTTGGTAATGGTTCAAATTGGTATTGAAGTTGATTCCGTTGTTTTTGTTAGTCTGATTATGGGTTCCTCTCCCTCTCAATGGCAATATCATTCCTTGCGGAAGGAGGCCATTAATTTATCATCTGACTTGTATTTTTTTTCATTCATCACATTTATATTGAGGCAATGCGCCGTAGCGGATAGGTTGTTGGCAAATAGAGCTAGAAATTGCAACCCTGTTATTTTTAATCAGACTTGGATCTTCCTTGAAATGTTAGGCTTGCCCTCACATTATAAAAAAATGTTGTTTCTCAATGCAATATTTAGCAGCTACAAGACAGAGTTGTGGACTACAAGACAACAATCCATATCAATTAACCAATAACACACACACATACATCGGTCTTAATACATTAGTCTTAACACATCAGCAGCTACAAGACACAATCAGTCTTAACACAATCAGTCTTAATACATAAAATGTAGTAATACATCAGCAGCTACAAGACAATCAGCAACAGTTGTGGATGAACCTGAGCTGCTTGTGCTTGTTCCTGTGTTAGTGGTAGCGCTGTAAGAGAAACACATGCACAAGCAAATAAATCGTTTGTTAAAAGTTAAAAACAGAGTAAATAAAGTGCTGTTAAAGATTGATACACAAAAATGCAAGCAATCATACGTACATTAATCATGAGATATGACTTTTTGAACAAACCAATACATCCACCACCCGAGCATATGTTTAGCTGCAAATTATATGACAAATTAATCATGAGATATGACTTTGTGCTATCAAGTTTCATAAACTTATATAGGGCTAAAACTGAATAGAAATACAACTAGTTCTATAATGCCCGAGTTCACCACATCTGCTACATATGCGTTTCTTCCTTTCTTTCTTTTCTTGTGCCTGTTCTAAACCTGAATGGATTCTAGTAGAATTGCGTGGACGACCTTTAGTCCTTGCAGGTCTATCAGGATCACGAACTGTTATCTGAGGAATGTTCTCTATTGTATGTGAAATGGGTGTGGAAGGTTGAGGAATATCCATAATTTGATCTTGAGTTTCTCCAACTTCTTCTTCAAGTGATTCCATGAAATATCCATAATTTGATCTTGAGTTTCTCCAACTTCTTCTTCAAGTGATTCCATGAAATTTGTTAGCACGTCATCAAGTTGTTGCAGCTTCTCTTCTGAATCAAATGCAAGCTCGAGCACATTATTGAATTTTGCTCTTAAAGCCCAAGATTTCAATAAATTAATCTTCTCTTCACAGCTGGTGATGTTTCTTCTAAATACAATGTTGCCAACCCTGTAGGCGTATAAAACTGCTTATAGGTCCCTTAACACAGCTCGGCACGGTGATTCGACAAACCAACGAACCATCAGGCGATATATCCAAGCAGGATCGTTAGACCACAACACTGAAGCGGACTTACTACCAAATCAGGATCCGGACTGCCAAATCAGAGTCCAGATCAACAATCAGAGTTTGGATAAATCGCGAAACTGAAAAAACGACAAAACGGCAAACACCTGGAGGGCTCGGCCAAAACCGAGCCACCTAGGGGTGGCTCGGCCATGGCCAAGCCACCTAGGTGGCCGGCCGAGCCACCTCCTGGTGGCTCGGGGGCCGAGCTCGGTGGCCGAGCCACCTAGGTGGCCGATCCACCTGGGCCAAGCCCAGATCTGGGCCCAGATCTGAGCCCAGATCTGGTTCTAAATGCTTATAAATAGGCTTAGTGGCTCATTGTTTGAAGGTTGAAACTTTTTGAGGCGAAACTCTGCTGGATTGAGAACTGAACTTCGGAGTTTTGGAGCTTTGAAGACTTGGCTTTTCAGATCTGGTTCTTGGTGATCATCCACGTCAGATAAGGCAGGAGTTCGAGAGAGAGATCAGATCTGAGATCTACATGGTTATCCTCCGGATCAAAACTTGGTTTTTGATCCCGAGAAGAGTATCGATTTCGCTTGGTCGATTTCGATTACTAAAGGCTATTATTTCCTTGGTGAAATAGTACCCCCGGCTGTTATTTCCTTCGTGGAATAACACCAGTCATACCGTGTAGATCCGACCGGATCAAGATCGCGCGGTGGTCCACGGATTAACCCCGGCGCAGGCTAAGAACCCACACAAGCAAGAGACCACAAAACAGGATCTTGCGATTTGTTCGAGAAAAGGAGAGTTGTAATTTTTCTTTTTTCTTTGATTTTGTTGTAACCGGATCTTATAAAAAGACCGGATCTTTTGTAACTGAAAAACTGTTGCTGAAGAGAACAATGAAATCAATGAAAGCAATTTTCCCCGCGAACAATCTGGCAACCACAGTGGGAGCCACCGATCTCGCTGCCGAGATCGTTGCGTCGTAGCCGCGGATCTCAATCCCGGTCGAGGAGGAGGTCGAGTATGAATTCGACCAACAAAAGTTCGAGGAGTATCTGTCATCCTCGTCCGGATCCACCTCCCCCCGCAAGTCCAAGAAGTTCTCCTCCAGGAGAAAAGTTCGTTGGTATGAAGAAGTACAGAATGCCAACGAAGATCTCACCCCAATTGATGCCGAAGTTGCTTCGGGTGAAGCTCCACCGACCTCTAAGCAGGTCAAATCTGTTCTCGCCAATGTCTCCGCCGTTGAAGGTGTAGTGACTCTCTCAAAGAGAGCCCGCCAGAGGTGACGTCAACGCTTGGCGCGGCAACTCGCAAAGGCGATAGAGTCCACTGACGGAGTCCGCTATAACGCGGATCTAAAGAACAGGAGAGGCAAACAGCCTCAACAAACAATGAATGACAGCTCCTCCAAGCCGCCAACGAATGAATGGATCCGTGTCAAACGGAATTGTTCAACACTTGATGAGCGTATTCGCAAGCTCCGCGCACTGTCAGCGCAAGCACGGGCTCAAGTCCAAGAAGCCCGCAGAAGACTGCAGAAGGAAGTGGCCAAAAAGCCGCCACCAACCCGCCAAGTCTGGAGGCCGAAATCTAAAGCGGCGATTCAGACTAAAGAGCAACCTTTGCAGCCTTCAGCAAAAGTTCAAGCTCCGGCGAACCAACCTAAATCACCGATAATTCCCATAGCTACTCCGGGAGATCACGCAGAATCATCCCGAAGAAAGAAGTCAGTTTTGGAGCGCCTTGGTCCACTTCCTGATGGACGATGCAAAGCTCCAGTTCAAGAACGTTTGGGCCCGATAAAGAAGCCCCGAACGACTCAACATGCTGGGGGTCGCCGCCACCCTCAACATGACAAAGAGATCAGGGCAGCTAAGCGCACCAATTTGCGCATTGAAGTCCAGGAGCCCGCTGAGAACTCACGCCCACAAAGGCATGTTTCGAGGCGCGTGACTCTTGAAAGCCCAAGGAAGACAGTTCACACTCAGAAGGAAACATTATCGTCTAATGACGATAGCGTTATACCTGAGAAGTCGTGCCAACACACGATAGGTTACTCCGACCTTCAAACCGATGAGTTGTACTATCGTGTTGAGGGTATGAGTAAAACCAGGAAAAGGAGTCCTCGAGAACTAAAGACTCAATGCCCCTGTTCCAAACTCATTCGGGCAGTATTGTCGGAGTGCAACTGCACCAATACAGTCCCCGAGAGAATTTTGGTTTTCGAAAGACTCAGTACCGAAACGCCAAAACCAAGGCATAGACGTTTCCGACGAAGGAGAGCGGTGGTTGAAGACGGAGAATTTCCGAGGGTCACCACTAATATGACCAGCAAAGGGACATCGACACGGGATAATCCCAAGTCGATTCCAGAAGCATCCCGGCGTATAACACGTCTGCAGTCTGGAGCCATCATACGAGCAACCTATGGTAGGATTCGGACAAGGTTACCTTCAGAAGATGAAGAATCGGATGCCGGCTCTGCGGTCGCATCAGATAATACGGTATCCAACGAGGGACAACCCCGCGAGGCACTTATGATAAGTGCGTAACAAGTGGCCAAGATGCTCGAAGAAGCCATGGCTAAACAACAGGAGAGCTTCAGGTTCGAAATACAGATGGCCATGCAGAACATGAGAGAAATGCATGACCAACAAATCCAAGCATTAGGTTTGAAATGCAGATGGCCATGCAGAATATAAGAGAAATGCATGACCAACAAATCCAAGCACTGACAAACCAGCAAGGCAAACCAAGTCGTCGTAACCAGGTTAATCAGGAAGATGAGGACACAAATGCGAATGAAGCTCATAATGCCAATCATCCTCCTGTCAACACAGGGGGTGGTAACGAGAATTCTAGCGAAAACACAGGTGAAAGTTTGAAGATCAAAAACCTCGAGAGCAAAATCAATACGTTGATTTCCGCTCAAGAGATGAAGAAGACGGGCATTCCTTGTCCATACCCAAGAGAATGGGAATCAATCCCGTATCCGGCGAAGTTCAATCTAATTAACTTCACGCCGTTTAATGGGATGGGTTCACCCACTCAGCATTTGATTTACTTCAAATCACACCTAGGGGTTATCTCTGGCAATGAGCCTCTGATGGTACGGTCCTTCGTTCAAGCCAGGAAGTGTGAATAGCTGGGACGACATGGAGACTAAATTCCTCACCAATTTCTTCGACGACGACATCGAGATATCCATCGGGTCGTTGCTTGACGAGAAACAAAAAGACGGGGAATTGTTTGATACATTCGTCAAAAGGTTCCGGAACAAGGCGATGAATTGTCAGGACCCGATCACTGAGGAGTTCATTCTCCAGACTTGCCATAACAACCAAGCATTGGACGTGTTGGAAGCAATGGGGACAGCTCCATCCAAAACATGGAAGGATTTGAAGGTCCGAGGAGAGCAAGCCGAGTGATTCCTCAGAAGGAAGAAGGCGGAAAGAGGCCAACAGGCGACGAATGCTCCGCAACAGAATTTTGTCCCACGAGGGAAAGGTAAGGCACATGCTAATGCAGTTGATGCTAATCAAACTTTCCAATTGCAACCTCAGCAACAGCCACAGCAAAAAGCACCACAACCATCTCGTTCGCAATGGCAACAACGGCCTCAGAAGCAGAAATCTTCGGAGCCAAGGTTTCCTAAAGTGTACTCCTTCGAAATCTTCGGAGCCAAGGTTTCCTAAAGTGTACTCCTTCAAAGATGACGAAGTTCCCGACATCTTTAAGTACCTGCTAGAAAATAACAAAATCCAGCTGCCGCCGATTGTGGATCAAGAAGGGGCTAGCAAAGTGACGGATCCGAAGTATTGCGCATACCATAGAGCGGTCCATCACCCTACAAAGTCATGCTACCATCTCAAGGACAAAATCCAGGTGTTAATTGATCTAGGCGTCATAACCCCGAAGCCGTCCAAGAATGTTGGAGCAAATGCAGTATCAATCAGCTTTGGATCAGTGCCCACAACATGGTTTGAACCAGAACGCATCACCAAAGTTGGAATGAAAATGGTGAATGATGACCCTCGTCTCCAGAACGCTTATGCGGATGCACCGGCAGCACTAGCGGTATCACTTGCGCAGTCTCCCGAAACTGAGCTGTTAGTCACAGTAAGGACGCATCAACTCTGCATACCCATATATGATATGGATATTGAAGAAGAAGATGATAGAAACATAAACGCCAAGGTCCCGAGATTGGCGTTTTCCTATCATTGACTACGTCCAATATGGTATTTTGCCAGAGGATGTAAAAGAAAGGGAATCAATCCGCCGAAGAGCACCAAGATTCTTCTATAATACTGAGACCCATACATTATATCGTAGAGGGTACGATGGTTTGTTACTCTGATGCCTTTAGAACAAAGAAGCAGAAGAAGTTTACACACGTCAACCACGTCTTGGCCGTTCGAGACATGTGGTGCACATCAGCCCGGTCCCAAACTGTATGATCGCATCAGGAGAATGGGATATTTTTGGCCAACAATGGTTCGTGACGCAATCGAATACGCCCGAGAGTGTCATGCTTGTCAAATACATGCAAATTATATGCACCAACCACCAGAGCGTTTACACACGTCAACCACGTCTTGGCCGTTCGAGACATGGGGTATGGACATTGTCGGTCCTATTTTTTCCCCTTCAGTCAAAGGTGATCGATTCATTCTCGTAATCACGGATTACTTTTCAAAGTGGGCTGAAGCAATTCCGCTTAGAGAAGTGAAGACGAACAACGTCATCAATTTTATCAAACATTATGTTATATACCGACATGGCGTGCCAAGACGGATCATTCATGACAACGGTCCACAGTTCATAAGCGACGCCTTCGTCAGGTTTTGTGACAAGTTCAAAATTCAAGATGTTTCGTCAACAGCTTATTATCCCGCTGCGAATGGATTAGCTGAGGCGTTTAACAAGACGATCATTAAGATCCTGTCAAAGCTCGTGAAGACCAATAAACGAGACTGGGATGATAAACTCGGTGAAGTACTCTGGGCTTATCACACCACCATACGCACACCTACAGGGGCCACCCCATATTCGTTGGTATACAGATGTGAAGCTATGCTACCATTGGAAATCCAAATCCCATCCCTTCTGATCGCTCTCGCAACCGAGATGACGACAGAAGAACAACATCAGAAACGTCTCGAAGAACTCGAAATGTTGGATGAAAAGCGCTTGGAAGCTCAACAACACATTGAGTTTTATCAAGCCAGAATATCTAGGGCTTTTAACAAAAGAGTCCGACAGAGAAGCTTCAAGGAAGGAGATCTGGTCCTCGCTGCTCGCCGACCGATAATCCTCAACTCCAAGAAGAAAGGTAAATTTGAATCCAAATGGGAAGGACCGTTTGTGATAGACACAGTCTACTCAAACGGTGCATATCACCTGATTACTCAAGAGGGCGCCAGGCAATTAATGCCAATAAATGGAAAGTTCCTAAAAAAGTACTATCCCTAATACATTCAGGATAACCCATTTACCAGGAAGTTCCTTGAAGAATATTACACTTAATATTCTAGAGGATAACTCAAAATCATTTTCACTACCAAAATCCCTCACTGATCAATTTCAATTGACAATGAGTTCACCAAAAATGTCTTTCTGGCCCAAACCACCAGCAAATTCCCATCTTGAATCTTTTCATGAACAAGAGGTCCGCTTTCAGTTCAGAGTCCCCTTTCGATAAACGAAAGAACTCCTTTCCTTCTTTCTCTTTGGTTAAGCCTTCTCATGGTTATGACCGAAGTTGAAATTCCACTTCGATAAACGAAGAACTCATCTTCAGATTAGATAACCAGTCCTATAAAAGGTAAGTTTATCTAGATCTTCCAGATTCTCGGAGTGGAGATCCCACTTCTAGTTTCTTTTGTGCTGGAAATAGAATATAAAATTCTCCCTTTCCAGAATCAATGAATAGAATATAAAATTCTTCCTTCCTTGTATTCGGGTTCGCCTTCACCCTGAAAGAAGACCGAGAAATAGAATATAAAATTCTTCCTTTCTCGCACCAACCTTTTCCAAGAATTTGTCAATCTAGGATTCATCCTAGGAAGTTTATCCCGAATCCTAAGCAGGGATAAGTCTGCGCCTAACACGCGCTGCCAGTTTAGTCTTTCTCCGTAGAAAAAGACACCAGAGTTCGATTCTGGGGTATTTTATCCCGAAACCTAAGTAGGGATAAGTCTGCGCTTAACCCGCGCTGTCGATTAGTTCTTAACCGTTAAAAAAACACTCGCCCACATATTCAACATTGTGGCAGGTTGTTATTAATAACACCAAAATCCATGCCTTACACGCATGGAGAATTTCATCCTGAATCCTAAGAAAGGATATGCCGACGCCTAACACGCGTCGCCGGGTTAGTCTTTTACCGATTGAAAAAGACACCAGAATACCAGTCTGGGGTATTTTATCCCAAAGCCTAAGTAGGGATAAGTCAGCGTCTAATACACGTTGCCGGGTAGCCTATTCCCATAATATTGGCGAAGTCTACGTATTCGAAGTCGTAGCGGTGAGTCTTAGAGAATTCACTCTCTTAGCACAACGTTACATGCGGAACGGATTTAGACAATCCGCATGCTAGCCCGACTCAAACGGTAGTCGGTAAAGGCTAACCAAATCCGTTGAAGGCTGGGGGTTAGCCAAAAACCCCAAAGTCAACGCCTAACACGCATCGCCGGGTAGTCTATTCCCGTGAGAAAGACGAAGTCTACGTATTCAATATCGTAGCACTAAGAGCGAGCTCTGATGGACTCTTCAGTGGAGGCTAAAGTCTTCACAGCAATCTCCTCCGTCTCAACCAGCTTCTGCTTCAGAGATTTCAACTCATCAGATAAAGCAGTGTGGGCTTGCTGATCCTGTACCTTCGTCATCTGAAGAATACTCAAAGTCTCCTCTTCTTCACGGAGTTCTCTTCCGAGCTGGTCTATCTTGGTATCACAAGAGGTAATGGAAAAATCAAGCTTGTCAAGTGAAGATGATCTAATAGCAAGGTTAGCCTCAACTCGGTCTACCCGGTCCCACTGCACCTGAATCTCGAGCTCAGCAAAAATCCAAGTATCGCGCCATGTCTGTAAGCGAGCATCCAAATTAGCAGATTTGAATGAAGAGGCACCTGCATCCCGGAGCTCACGAAACATCTGAAGCTCATGCTCTAAGCAATCAAGGTCATCAACTATAGCCTTCGCCAGATCCGGGTATCCTGCATCCCTCATTGAATTTATTCTAGAGTCAAGGAAAGGCTTAAACTGGTGAAGGAAAAGTCCGCCGTGGAAGAGCTTGCCAATCATAGCATTCACGAAGGAGAAGAAGAAGCGGACTTCTATATAGATGATGATCTTCTCAGGGTCGTTGTCTGATAACAATTCCTTCACATGGACATGAAGCCGAGAAGAAAGCCCTATACAAAAAGGAGAAATTCGTCAAAAGCCTTAATGAGGAAATAAATGACATTTCTCAGTTGCTTAATTTATACCTTCTTCCTCTTGAGTCACTGGGGGTGGTGGAGGTGTAACCGTTGTGGATGTATCATCTGATGTAGTTGGTCTCACAGCCGGCTCAACAGGATCAGCCTCGACGAAAGCTTCTGTCAAACACGAAACGGAATTCTCAGATGCATCACATTATAGCTGCATTAGTTAAAAATTGGCTAGTCCTATAATTAACTTGAGAAGAGGCACGTACCTTCAAAAGACCCATCCTCGGGATTCTTGGGGAGTGTAGACTCAGGAAACATATCTCCAGGCAATTGGTCATCAATCTGAGGGGAGCCATACATGAAGTGGAGCATAGGAGTGTCCACAAGCAAACCTTCCTCGTCGAAATCATCAGTCAAAAAATCTGACACAAGAAAATATAAATGCGAGAGAAGAATAAAGAGACTACGACCAATGAAAATGAGTTACCTCTTATGGGTGTGTTAGCCTCTCCATTCCCAAGATCCACGTTTGCCTCCTGCAATTTGTTTAAAAGAGCAAGAAGCATAGAGACAATTAGGGGAGTCACGAATTCTGAATCGTTCAACTCCTTTGTGTGCCATCTAAAGGGTACATTGTCAATAGTAGATGTACCTAGATTCGCTGAATCGGGTCCTACATTGATGGTCTCCCCAACGTCGGCAGCTTATGCAGGCTTTTCTACCTGGTGTGGTGAGTCAGGCTCACCAGAAAGTACAAAATCATAAGGAGCAGGATCGGGACTCATCTCGCTTTCCCCACGCTCTCCTACATAGAGATGGAAAAGCATGAGTCGAAGTTCTGAATGATCAAGAGGATGATCTATAGGGTAGATGTTACCTCCGTCGCTAGCGGGATCATCACCAGACAAATCCATCTCAGATGCTCACGAATCTGCATGCGGCTTGTGGGCTAATCTCTTCCGCCTAGCAGCGGGGACAACAATCGAAGGTCTCGCTTGGGAAAAAGGACGGAATTCTTTATCCTTGTCAACTGCGGTCCCTGAAACATCAAACAACTGTCAAGACTAATAATTCTGGAAGACAGAAGGAAAGAATAGGTAGCTAACCTCGCTCGGAACAGTCCTCGTAATCTTCAAGATCTCCGCCTGAAGCCTCATCAGCAGAATGGAAGATCTTCTTTCCCTCTTCGTCAATCCGACGAGTCTTGCTCCGTGTCCTCTGTGACCGAGCATTTTCCCAAAATCACACGAGAATCAGCCTGAGAAGCTTCCTCGGCCACTAGCTCTGCAATCGGCTTCACGGGGATACTTTTATTAGCTGCTAACAACCACCTGCAGCTTAAGAAGGTGAGATTCAACTACCGCTCAGCACTCGGGAGACTGAACTTAGCACCAGTACAGTCCGTCACGGTCCACAGCCATGCCCGGAGACTGTCCACCAAGCCGCCATGAGTCCGAAGCTGCTGACGTGGATTCCCGACATAAAGCTGATCATAACCAAACTGGTGGGCGAATCGGCATAGTAGATATGGCTCTATAAAACACTGATTCCTCACCCGGAAGGTCAGATAACCCGGCCTAATGTTCACTAGCCAATTAAAGCAGCCGATATCTAAATGAGTTCGATACTCCCTCGGCTTCTCCTCATCAATCAAACATTCTCCATATCGGCTGAAGAACTGCGGGAAGCAAGTGGAAAATGCCCAACATTTATGGACCTGTAGCTGCTTTACTGCGGGAAGCAAGTGGAAAATGCCCAACATTTATGGACCTGTAGCTGCTTTCTGATGTCAAGGAATCATCGCCCCTCCCACCTGCCATTCTCAAACAACTATAGTAGGGGAACAGAGCGGTCTACGTTGCTAGGTACCGACATCATATCAGGACGATGAAGGACGAACCAAGCCATCAAATAAGTATATGGGAACTCCACCTTAGTAGAAGGAATACGAGCCGACGGTATATCTTCTTTCTGTGTGAAAGCACTAGAAATCTGTCGAAGCCCTCGATGAATGTTAGCTACCATCACCGGAAGAAGCAAAAGTTCCTTTTTGTAGGCAAGCTGAACCACTAGGTAGAGCACTTCCAATGGCATAATGTCACCGGACTGATACGGGACCACGCATTTCTTTAACTAGATAGCGAGGTAACCAGCAAGGATGCGGTCGCATGCCATAAGAACGATTTAAACTTGGTCCCTGCAGGAAAGCCACTCTCGGGACTGCTAATGGTATAAGAGTGAGCGTCGATCTTCTTCAACAGACCATTAACTTCTGAAGGAGTAAGCGTCGCCAGTTCACAAATAGCCTCGCCAGAATTGCTCTCTAAATTCCTGAACAAATAACACACAAACTGCTTCAGACTCACATGTAACTTAGTCCTCTTCGCTAAAGGCTCAGACTGCGCCAAAGCAATATGATAGTGACATGTGAGATCCCATAAAGTCTCATAGCGGTCGGGCATGCGATCCTTCAGCTGACTCAATTCATGGTTGGAGGGAAAGTATTCCTGATATAGCATCTGACCCATAGGCAAACCAGAAATCTTGGGCATCTCATGGAGAGCCAAGCCCAACTCTCCGTGCTTAGTCAAAAAAGTGTTCGAATCCGGGTTATAGAGCTCGCACAAAGCGAAGAAATGCTTCGTGCTGACAGGTAAACCATACATAGTGGAATGAATGGCTGCATATAGACCACAAGCGTGCAACTCCTCGCTCCATCGGCTTAAGACATACTTCGTCATACGAGCCCACCAAAGCTTGTCTAAAGAATGGACCCATCCATAGAATCCGTGGCGCGTCCCAGGCATCTCCCGTCCTAAGTCAGCGAGGCGATTCTTCAAAGTAGAAGCAGAAGCAAGAAATTCGTTACAGCGAGGCGATTCTTCAAAGTAGAAGCAGAAGCAAGAAATTCGTTACGCGGCGGTGCATCCAGCCCCAACACTCCAGGACGCAATCCAATGATATGACTCCTGCTCGAACCTGGAGCTGCCTTATGAGTGATATAGCCACAATGAATGCTCTCATGCTCCTCCGTCAAGCGCCACGACATCTCCCGTGTCACAGCTTGACGCCTGAGCTTAGTCAACAAGCGGTGTCGAGGAATCTTCGGCAAATATAGGAAACCACCGCCATTTTTATGAAGCCACTGCTCGGCATCAATAAACACTGCATCAGGATCTCTGACAGAGTCGCCAAATAAAAAGTCAGTCTTCCTGAGAGGCTAAACAGAGCTGGCATCCTTCACGAAAGGCGCATCTGTAATCAACTGTCGAAGATCTCGATGTCCACCTTCCTTCACCACTTGGGCAACCTCTGTCGACGTGCCCGGAGCAAACTGAAGAGTAAGCGGAATAGGTGAAAAATCATCGGAGGTCGAATAATACTCGTCACGACGTCCGTCCACTGCATGAGATGAGAACGCTCTAGAGGGATATTCCACTGAAAACAAGCAATTAAGTGTTTGTTAGTCTCAGTTATAAAAGGAAGTTGAACTCATCCTACAAACGGATAAGATAGAGTCACTGTCTTATAAAGGGTAAGACGATTTGGCCATATTATGCACGTATAAGGTAGGATATATCAAAAACATATCCATGCCTTATAAGGCACAATGCAGCGTCAAAACGTCCCCTTTATTTATTTTGAGATAGGGTTTTGACCAAGCAAAACCTATCCTTAAAGCGTCAATCCTCACCAAGGAGAATCAAGGCTCTTCCTAATTGTCTCACCAAGGAGAACAAAATGGGGATAAAGGACTAATCTACAAATCTACAAATACGCCAAAAAAGAGCTCACCAGCATACGAGGGAAGCACGCCATCAGCCGACACAGTAGGGGAGCGACCTCTCGGGATGTGCGATATGATGATCTGCAAAGTAAATCAGGGGATCAGATACAGAAATAAAATTTTAGTTAGGGCGACAAACTCTAACCCTAAAATTTTATCCCCTCTTTATTATAATTAAATCCTTCAGACCTCCAAATTTTACCCCCTGAAGGATGAGCTCGAGGCATCAAATCACAAACCCTAACCCTCATATGCAATCCCACAAATTCATATATCAGATTAAACATGAAATATGCCAAAATTATAGAGGATTTACCTGAGGAAAAGCTCGAGGATCCAACAAAAGTCGGATCTTGAAAGAAGCTCGAACCACGTGCTCGAGGGGCCTAAGAGAAATTCTATATATGGAAATTTTGAGGGATTTTTCAGTCTAAGATCAAGAGGAAGGGTAGATCTAAGACAAATATGAAGGTTTGAAGGAGAAAAGATGCACGAGGGAAAAGAAAATTTCAAAAAAAGGGAGAAGGGGGGGCCGGCCCTAGATAAAGGAAAAGAGGCTCTTTTATAGCCTTGAACCAGTCTTGAACCGGACCAGACCTAGCTGAACCAGACCAAACCAGGCTGAACCAGGCTGAACCAGGCTGAACCAGTCCTGAACCAGTCTTGAACCAGGTTGAACCAGTTTGAACCAGATTTGAATCAAAATTCAAATTGGAGCTGAACCAAGTGTCGAAACGACTTCAAATCGACCGACGGTTCAGTCGCTTATTTATTCACTCCTCTCCCATATATTCGGAAATGTTGGAAGATTTTTTGAGCCTAATTACTACCTTTTTGGGTCATTATCAGGCCGGTTCAGATCATTCTTAGTACTGAAGATTTTTTGAGCCTAATTACTACCTTTTTGGGTCATTATCAGGCCGGTTCAGATCATTCTTAGTACTCCAATAAGGTATACGAGTATAAACTATTCGGTTCAGATCATTCTTAGTACTCCAATAAGGTATACGAGTATAAACTATTCCCTATTTTTGTTGAGAAAGTTTCTAGAAAGTATTTTTCTAAAAATGTTCTTAAGGATAACTCAACAACACTCCGAAAAGTATAAGAGTATAAACTGTATAAACTGCTTCTCAAGACTCCAACAGACGCACGATTATAAATTGTGTCAAACGCCGGACAACGCGTTACCAACAATCGATGGTTAGTTCTATGTTGAAACAACAAACACGAGCTAAGGATCAGAAAATCAGGAATTGACTTCAAGTTCAAAATTCCGACAACGGTCAGACAATAAATGCAGCACCGGAACCCTTGCAGACATTCAACAAAGCACCGAATAGCTTGAACGAATCAAGAATAGAAGCCACTCCAAAGTCCCGTCATACCGATTGAAGGTTGGGACAATCATATCCAAAGTATTCTAGACTCTTCTATAAAAGAATGAGACAGAAATACTTTGGAGGGGGTATCTGTAGGTGTATAAAACTGCTTATAGGTCCCTTAACACAGCTCGGCACGGTGATTCGACAAACTAACGAACCATCAGGCGATATATCCAAGCAGGATCGTTAGACCACAACATTGAATCAGATTTACTGCCAAATCAGGATCCGGACTGCCAAATCAGAGTCCAGATCAATAATCAGAGTTTGGATAAACCGCAAAACCGAAAAAATGACAAAACGACAAACACCTGGAGGGCTCGGCCAAAACCGAGCCACTCAGGTGGCTCGGCCATGGCCGAGCCACCTAGGTGGCTTACC
>NC_033797.1:113338089-113359708 GCF_001876935.1 Asparagus officinalis
ATATATGTGTAGGCAATAAAAATTGCCTTTAAATCCTTATCAGAGATGTTCAGAACAAAACTGCTAAAACCTTGCCCGAAATAGCAAAAAGGGAAAAAAAACACTGATAAAAAGGGGGAAACATAGATATCTCCCAAACCGTAAGGAATTTGGCGAAATGAAGGAAGCGAACCGAAGCCTTCGGCTCAGTTCGTATGGCTCCGTCTCATCGAGATAGGCGATTTTCATATATAATTCGTCCAATTCCGACTTACGGTTTGAAAGTTACGGCCTATTCTTCGATCCATGCTCAGGAGCTCGCCTGCAGCTCGAATTTCGCCTGCACGATCAAGACCCAAGTCTGCCTGCACACCTGAGCTCGCCTGCAGACCCAGTTCGCCTGCAAGCTCGCCTGCAGACCCAAGTTTGCCTGCAGTCACAAGCTCGCCTGCACACTCGAGCTCGCCTGCAGACCCCTCGCTTATAGACCCTAGCTGCAGACTCGCCAGCTCACTGTCAACTGCCCACTTGGAGTATGGGAACAGTTACATCAGTGGTCAATTCCCACAAATCAAGGAAGAAAGCATGGCGCTCCTCACCTAGCAAGAATAGGGCAGCTGACAGGACCCCCTAAGTGGTCACATCCCACAGCTAGGGCAGCTGGCTCCCTCGCCTCTATTAGTGGTCAAATCCCACGAATCAAGGGATGGCCCATGCTATCCCTTGCCTATTAAAACCCATCTTCAGCCAGCATGAAGGGGGGATTGGCTGTTGCATATTCTGCTGGCTAATCTCCTAAAGGTTGAACCTGGACTTTTGCCAAAGGCTCCCTCATTTGAGAACTGAATCTCCGGCAGCAACTTCGATCAGATTGTCCAAGGGAAGAAGACTCGGCACGAGCACCGAGCGAGGCGTCCTATCGCCACCGAGGAACCCACGTTAAACAAGGATGGCATTCCTTCCGCTTCTGTTGTAAACATTTGATTATTAGTTTGTAATAAGCCGTTCTTATCAATACAAACGAAGTTCCCTGTTTTCAGGAGATCAAAATTTACACCTACAGAAGATAAACCCCCTCCAAAGTTTTTAGACCTGAATCAGGCTGCATGGGGTCTGGAACACTTTGGATATGAAGACCTGTAAAGTGATCCCTGCTCAGATGGAGTGAGGAGCCCTCCAACGAGCTCGGTGAAGTTGATCTCTTCACTCGCAGCTGATGATCGCCTTCTAGGATTTTGAGCACACCCTCAGCTATCAACGGACTTGATTCGTCTTTACCAACTACTGTTTGAGTTGGACTAGCCATGCTCTTGCCCTTAGCATGGTAAGTTGTCGAGGAGTTTCTCTTAGGCTCAATGCTAAAATTTCTCCTCTATCCATAGCCTTTCGAGGCGTTTGGATTAAGAGAGTAGGGAGCAGTTTAACCTCATATACCAGTCGGAGGGTAGGAGCAGTTTAGACTCATGCACCAGTTGGAGTGAAGGAGCAGTTTAGCCTCGTGCACCGGTTGGAGGAAAGGAGCAGTTTATACTCTTGCACTAGTGGGAGTATAAGGGGGCACTTTAGACTCATGCACCAGTCGGAGTAAAGGGAACAGTTTATACTCGTATACCCGTTAGAGTAAAGGGAATAGTTTATACTCGTATACCTGTTGGAGTCTAGGGGGGAAGCTTATCTTCTCTTAGGGCAAAGATGAAGACGAACCCTGATTTGTCTTCTCTTGGGGCAAAGACGAACCCTGAAATAGCAGCACATCGCATAGTAGGCCACTATCAAACAACAACGCCTTTTATGGGAAAGACGATGCTGGGAGAATCAAATCGTTCAGGGACGTATGAGTATGACGACTGATCGGACAACGTCATTTGCGGGAATGACGGTGTCGGCTATCACAGGTAATCGTTAACATGATAGGAATTGCCGCGATCGGAGCGACTTTGTGGACCTACCGCTCCATTAAAGAGTGTCGGTAAGTAGATCTGGTCAGAGTGATGTTAACATGACAGGGATTGTCGCGATCGGAACGACTTTGAGGACCTACCATCCTTTTAAAGAGGATTGGTAAGTTGATTTTGTCAGAGGTGTAGTGTTAACATGACAGTGGGAGTTTATTGCGATTTGAGCAACTCTGTGGACTTACCATCCTATTGAAGAGGAATGGTAAGTTGATTTGTCAGAGGTGACCGTTAACATGACAGTGGTGGTCCCGCCATCCTATTAAAGAGGATTGGCAGGGGATTGTGGCTTTGGTCCTAACTATCTGAAGGTTTGACCAAGTGGGAGTTTGATGCAGCCCACCTGAACTGCTAGTCTCGCCTGTTTTGAGCGGTTCGCCATAAACGGGAACCTGGCTTAAGAAGTGGAGCTCGCCTAAACTATTAGGCTCGCTTGATTTGAGCGGTTCTCCCGTACTGGGAACCTCGCTCAAGAAGCGGAGCTCGCCTAAACTGTTAGGCTCGCCTAATTTGAGCGATTCGCCCGTACTAGGAACCTGGCTCAAGAAGCGGAGCTCGCCTAAACTATTAGGCTCGCCTGATTTGAGCGGTTCGCCCGTACTGGGAACCTGGCTGAAGAAGTGGAGCTCGCCTAAACTGTTAGGCTCGCCTGATTTGAGCGGTTCGCCCGTACTGGGAACCTGGCTCAAGAAGTGGAATTGTATGGAATAGTTTAACCTCTTATACTAGTTGGAGGATCAGAAGAAGCAGTTTATACTCGTGTACTTGTCGGAGTGTAAAGGGACTATCAGAGATGATTGTTAACGTGATAGCTTTGTGGGCCCGCCATCCTATTGAAGAGGATTAACGGGGGAAATTTGGAGGAGACTATCAGATGTAATAGTTAACTTGATAGTTTTAAAAGATCCATCGTCAAGTTAAATGAGACTGATGGAGAAATAACTATCAGAGGTAACAATTAACTTGATAGTTTTAAAAGATCCATCGTCAAGTTAAATGAGACTGATGGAGAAATAACTATCAGAGGTAACAGTTAACTTGATAGTTTTGTGGGCCCGCCGTCCTATTGAAGAGGACCCATATGCTTGAGCATGCTCTCGACTTGTTCTCCTTGGCGGAGTAAGTCTTTCCATGAGCGAGCTTCAACAGCGCCCATATTGGACAGAACGCTGATGGAGAGATTGTTCTGGCACATCTCGATGAGCGTGGCCTCGGAAACTCGATCGCGGGAATGCAACGATCGGTTTCTGAATCTCTTGACAAAGCTGCTTACAGACTCTGTCTTCCTCTGCTTCACAGTTAGCAGGGTGGCCATAGATACTTCTGTGTCATCGTCGAAGAATCTGGCCACGAAGAGCCTTTCCATGTCCTTCCAGCAGGTGATGGACCCAGGCTCCAATCTGCAAAACCATTCAAAAGCGACCCCCTTGAGGGTACCAATGAACAGTCGAGTCATAATGGGATCGTTTCCCACTATGTGTCCAGTTTGTGCCTGGAAGTAGTAGATGTGCTGGGTAGGAGAACCCTTGCCATTGAACTACAGGAGGTCCAGCGGCTCGAACTTTGCCGGGTAGGAGACCACATCCTATTCAATTAGATACGGTCTAACAACCCCCAGCTTGCTCACATGCTTTTGGAGCTTCAAGGCGTCGAGTTGACTTTGGAGATCATCAAACCTCTTGTCTCTTAGGTTATGGCCCGAAGATGACGCTCCTCTAGATGACTCAGATGAGGAGTGAGAAGGAGTAGGCACCCGCTCTTTGTGCTTCCAGGGTTTATGCGAAGCCCGCGAAGTCCTCTCTCTCTTCCTCTTCTTCTCGCTCAGGAGCTGCTCCAACATCTCCTTTAGGGAGTCGATAGTTGCTTGTTGCTCATCGTGTCTCCTGGATATCTCATCAGGGATATCGGTCATGTGTACATTTGCGTGCTCGCCCTGAACTGAGCTTGAAGTCTGCGATATTGCCACTGCTGAGCAATCGTCGTCGTTGTTGTCAGAGACGGACATCAGACCCGTGCAGCCAAACAGGGTGGCCACCCCCATTTGGGCGTGAGCGTGTTGGCGAGGTTCAGGCTGGCGAGGTTCGCCCGTCAGGCGAGATTGGTACAGTGTGCCTGCGCCTGTCTGGCGAGCTGTTAGTTCACCATTCTGGCGAACTTGGGCCGTCAGGCGAGCTTGGTGAAATCCACTTGTTTGACGCTTGAATTGCAGAGTTCGCCAGGTGCCTTTGGTTCGCCAAAATTGAGCACCTTGCTCACAGAGTGGGGCTCTCGCCTCAAATGCTAGTGCCCGATTTGAGCGATTCGGCCTGTACTGGGAATTTGATCAAGAGGTTGATTCCTCTCAAGCGGCGAATTAAAAGTCAGGGCTGTCGCTGGGGGAGAGGGATTTGTGCTAGAGACGAGCGAGCTTTTCGTCGCCCGTCGTTTGGATCTTTTGTTCGAACGAGGAGCGTTCATGTCGGACGGGAGGCGTAGTCTGCGTCGACACGGAATGGTTGTTATTATTTGCAGGCAGGGTCTGCGAGGATGTTTCATCGACCACTTCAGGCAGCCCTGCATTCTCGAGTCTCGGCTCAGCCTCAACTGGTTTGGGGGGAAAAGAACCCCCTGCCTCGGCTTGGGTAGATCCCTCAGGCTTGGTTGCCTCGGCCTCTTGGGGCTGGGCCACCCGTACGACTCTGCAGTCATCGCGAGATGTATTGCCGCCAGAAGAGGACGATCGTAAGTACCCCTCGAATTTGATCACAAGGGACTCAACCGTAGTCCCTGCAACAACTTCGTCAAACTGCGCCACCACCAATTCATCTGAATGAGCGGATTCTCCTACTGTGGTCGCCATCTTCTGTAGGTGTAAATTTTGATCTCCCGAAAACAGGGAACTTTGTTTGTATTGATAAGAACGACTTATTACAAACTAATAATCAAATGTTTACAACAGAAGCGGAGGGAATGCCCTCCTTGTTTAACGTGGGTTCCTCGGTGGCGATAGGACGCCTCGCTCGGTGCTCGTGCCGAGTCTGCTTCCCTTGGATGATCCGATCGAAGTTGTTGCCAGAGCTTCAGTTCTCAAATGAGGGAGCCTTTGGCAAAAGTCCAGGTTTAACCTTTGGGAGATTAGCCAGCAGAATATGCAACAGCCAAATCCCCCCTTCATGCTGGCTGAAGATGGATTTTAATAGGCAAGGGATGGCATGGGCCATCCCTTGATTCGTGGGATTTGACCACTAATAGAGGTGAGGGAGCCAGCCGCCCTAGCTATGGGATGTGACCACTTAGGGGGTCCTGTCAGCCGCCCAATCTGTGGGATGTGACCACTTAGGGGGTCCTGTCAGCCGCCCTATTCTTGCTAGGTAAGGAGCGCCATGCTTTCTCCCTTGATTTGTGGGATTTGACCACTAATGTAACTGTTCCCATACTCCAAGTGGGCAGTTGACAGTGAGCTGGGGAGTCTGCAGCTTGGGTCTGCAGGCGAGCTTGGGACTACAGGCAGACTGCAGGCAGACTTGGGTCTGCAGGCGAGCTGGGTCTGCAGGCGAGCTCGAGTGTGCAGGCGAGCTTGTGACTGCAGGCAAACTTGGGTCTGCAGGCGAGCTTGCAGGTGAACTGGGTCTGCAGGCGAGCTCAGGTGTGCAGGCAGACTTGGGTCTTGATCGTGCAGGCGAAATTCGAGCTGTAGGCGAGCTCCTGAGCATGGATCGAAGAATAGGCCGTAACTTTCAAACCGTAAGTCGGAATTGGACAATTATATATGAAAATAGCCTATCTCCGACGATTCAAACCGTAAGTCGGAATTGGACGAATTATATATGAAAATCGCCTATCTCGACGAGATGGAGCCATCCGAACCCAGCCGAAGGCTTCGGTTTGCTTCCTCTGTTTCGCCAAATTCCTTACGGTTTGGGAGATATCTTTGTTTTCCCCTTTTTATCAGTGTTTTTCCCCTTTTTGCTATTTCGGGCGAGGTTTTAGCAGTTTTGTTCTGAACTTCTCTGATAAGGATTTAAATGCAATTTTTATTGCCTACAATATGTACATATATATATATATATATGTGTTTGTGTGTGTGTGTATATATTATATATTATATATATATATATTATATATTATAGAATATATATATCTATATACACACACACACCATAAGCTGGCATATATTAGGTGTATATATATGTAAATATATACATATACATATATATATATTATATATGATATACAGCACACCTATTATCCACTTATGCGTGTGTGTGTGTGTATGATATATTATATATATATGTGTGTTGCTGTGTGTGTGGTGTACTATATAGTAATATTATAAATGGTAAAAGTCCTATTGTTAACATAAGTGGATAGGAATAAGTCATCCACTAACTTTTTTAACGTTGATATTTGCAATTGGATCCGTGATAGATATGAAGAATCTTTTAAAAATTTGTGATCTTTTGACTGGCCACAAATCTTATGAGAGAAGATGAGTGGATAAAATGTGTTGGTGGCAAGCGACTCTATCACTTATATATATATATATATATACTATATATATATATATATTATAGATAGTATATATATAACACACACACACGACAATTATGTATGCTATATATATATAACATATATTTTATGTATATATATATATACATATATGTATGTATATATAATACACATATATGTATGTATATATCTAACACATATAGGTATGTATATTATATACACATATATGTGATGTATATATATAATATACAATATACGTATTGTAATATATATATAACATATACGTATGTATCATATATATATACCCATATATGTATGTATGTATATATACACATATATGTATGTATGTATATATACACATATTATGTATTGTATGTATATATACACATATATGGTATGTATGTATATACACATATATGTATTATACTACTATTATATCATATGATGTATATACATCTAATATTATGTATATACCATATAATATATATATATATATATTATAATATATATATATATATTATACTATTATATATATAATATATATATATTATAATATATATATATATATATATATATATATATATATATAATATATATTATCTTGTGGCATATATAATATAATATATATATATTTTCTTTGCTTGGCAAATATATAATCAAATGTTTGAGTTTCTTTTTGGCTTTTAAATAGTGGGAACAATCCCTATTTCTCCTTATACTCACCCATGCTTATAGATAGAGGGAGCTTTTAGCTATCTTTCTATTATGTTCTCTATTTTGATATTGCCAAAGGGGGAGAAAAATGTGAGTATATTGTGATTTAATGTTGTTTATTGGTGTGACGCCCCTAGTTTCAACAAGGCTGTAATCCGAGGTGAAACCAAGAATGTCAAACCTGCCATGCACTATACCATGCAATAACATGTTTTACCATCATAATAAATATCTATCTATAGGAATCAACAACAGGTGTAGGTACAAAATAGGCAAAAGGGAAAATACAGAAAAAATATTATACAATAGATACTCTGAAGGAAATAACCACCATTGATATGAATAAATAAATCTCTGAAAAAGGAACAACCTCTGAGCTGTATACAAATATCTCAACATAGAAAATCAAATGAAATAACATTTAGGCACCTCGCCTTTACAAAGCTAGAATTAACATCTCAGTGTTCATAAACAAAATCATCGTGGAGTCCTAACAATAAACTACTAATAATATCTATAAATAGTTGTTAGAACAACTCCATCAAGCTACGGCTCTACGTGCACCTGGCTCGTTACCTGAAAGTGGGGAAACAACGAGCGTCAAGCGCTAGCGAGTAACATTTCAACCAACCCTAGGGGAAGGGCTAGAAGGATATGAAAATAGCTGATAATACATGTAGATAGTCAAACATCAACTCTGAAATAAAATGGAAGTTTGATATTTAGGAATTTACAACATGTGTATGGGTAACTCTAATGCCATAAGCTCATATTGTAGATAGCTAAATGTCAAATCCAAACTACAACATGGAGTAATAACTCCATCTCCAATCATACCATCAATGATCTATCATATGCCAAAATATGCCAACCTGAAATACCTAAAGTCCAAGATGAGGACCGTAGTAAATTATAGTCCAACACAAGGACTTCAGTAACTTATAGTTCAACACAAGGACTTTCATAGTTTATAGTCTGACACAAGGACTTCAGTAGCTTATAGTCCAACACGAAGACTTTCATAGTTTATAATACGACACAAGGACTTCAATATCTTATAGTCCAACACGAGGACTTTAATATGTGAATGATGTCAAAACCAACATAAATACTGTTCACCCTCATATCCCGGTAAATAAATCTAAGACCCATGTCTGTAGTCAACTCATGTACACTAATCTCAGTGTTTAACAAACCCATATAATCTAGGTGTCTCGCCAGCCATACAATCCGCACGCGAACGATGCACACATGCACAAACAGGTCTCATGGTCAACTGCTAGATATCTACGGTCGACCACGCAGTGAGCAGAAAGTTTATGCTCATCTGCGTGCCTAGCGGTCGACCGCCACATATATGCGGTCGACCGCCACTTATATGTGGTCGACCGTGTAAGAGACAAAAGCTTCCTGCTTTTGCTGTGCGCCCGGTCGTCGACCGTCACGGTCGACCGCACAGGTATAGAAAACCTTCTGCAAGTTTTCTGCTCTGAGGATTTTGATTCAAAAGTCTATAAACGACGATTTTAAGTACCATCAATACTATATACATGATTTAGCATTACTAGAACATGCAAAAATACAATCTAATCACCATAGACAACAAAGAAAACTTTTTAAACACATGTATACATGTTGACACTTTCGAAAATAACTATTTTCCTTTCAAAACTCTTATTAGAAATATTTTCAGATCTGGATATACATTAAGGAATTCGTGGGTGATCTTTATTAACTGAAAACTTGTTCTTCTTACAATATACAACATATAGATCTATTTTTTATACATAAACTAGCATGTTAGGCTCACAAATCATAAGAAAATATTGTTAAAAACGTTTAGAAAACTAGGTGTAGGATTGGGCTAGATGAAACTTGCCTGAGGGGTGAAGAACTACTAAAAAGAACGTCGTAAGAAGGTTCTCCTCCGCTGAACGCTGCTGGATCTCGCTTAAACTCCCAAAACCCGCCAAAAAATCACCCGAAAGAAGAGCTAGGGTTTGTAAGAGGAGGGGAGGAGGATACTAGGGTTTACTGTGATGAAGAGGAGGCTCTCATGAATATTTTAATATATATATAAGCCCACAAACTCGAACCAAAATCCAAACAAAACCAAACTGGAAAAACCCAAAATCCACTTGGGTTTGTGCATGTTTGATTGTGTGCGGGTCTTCCACTTGATTTCTCTCACATATATACACTTGTTTGATCCCCAAACACTTGTTATCATATTTATCTATGATATAAATATATATTTCATAATAAAAACCCATTCACTTTATTTTACGGGGTTTTACATTCTTCCCCCCTTAAAAGAATTTCTTCCTCGAAATTCCGAATTCGCATCTCAAAAATTAATAATATGAGAAAAGCACGTCAGGAGAAATTAATTTCCCTAATACACATTTCATAGCATTAAGTTCCAGATATAAACATAGTGCTATCTAAAGTTAACAATCTAGAATGTAAATATTCACACCTTAAATGCCTAACTAAATGAAATTAGTACGTCGGGGGAAAAATTCAAACAAGGAACCCCCCATATATATACCATGTATCCCAAATGATTAAGGATTAAGTGACAATATCCCCATTCTAGTGTTAAAAATAAATATGACTATCCAAAATTATTATAAACCATAGGAAAACATAATCCAAAATATTTACCTACTCAAACAGGTGTGGGTAGTCACGACGCATATCCTCCTCGCGCTCCCAAGAAATCTCCTCAGCTCCTCTCCGGTTCCACTGGACTTTTACCAAAAGGATCACCTTATTTCTAAGCTTCTTGTCCTCCTTAGAAGTATACAAACTGGGATCTCAATCATAGTCAAGTCATCCTGAAGCTAGATCTCCGAAGCATCCAATACTCGCTATCTCTCCTCATCATGTAAGTGCTTCTTGAGCATAGAAATGTGAAATACATCGTGCACACTAAACATCGATGCTGGAAGATCTAGTCTATAAGAAACAGCCCCAATACGCTCAACAATCTAAAAAGGGCCAATATATCTTGGGGCAAGCTTTCCCCGTCTACCAAATCGCTGCACACCCTTCATCGACGATACCTTCAGCATGACAAAATCTCCCACCTGAAACTCCAAAGGTCGCCGTCTGTGATCAGCATAGCTCTTCTGCCGACTCTGAGCGGCTAGAATACACTCCCTAATTAATGCTACCTTTTTGATAGTCTGCCTCGTATGTTCTGGTCCAAGTAACAAGCTATCCTCTGGCTCTACCCAACATATAGTGGATCTATAGGGCCTCCCGTATAATGCCTCATACAGAACCATACCAATCATCGCTTGATAACTATTGTTATAAGCAAACTCTATCAATAGAATATGATCCTCTTAGCTGCCATGAAAGTTAATGATACAAGCTCGTAACATGTCCTCCAACACCTGGTTCACTCTCTCTGTCTGACCGTCTATCTGAGGGTGAAATACACTGTTGTGCAATAACCTGCTGTCGAATGAATCCTGGAAACTCCTCCAAAAGTGTGAGGTGAAAACTGAACCCCGATCTGATACAATAGTGTCTGGAACTCCGTGAAGTCGAACTATCTCCCAGATAAATATCCTCACATAGGTCTCAGCGGTATAAGTAGTCCTCACTGGAATAAAATGTGTCGACTTAGTCAACCGATTCACTATCACCCAAACTGAATCGTTCCCCTTCTTTGACTTCGGCAACCCCATAATGAAGTCCATAGAAATATCCGCCCACTTCCACTCTGGAATGGGTAAAGACTGAAGTGTCCCTATTGGTCTTTGGTGCTCTGCCTTCACCTGCTGATAGGTAAAACACTTAGCTACATATTCTGTAATATCTCTACGCATGCCACTCCACCAAAAGTGTCTCCTCAGGTCCTTGTACATCTTAGTGGTTCCTGGATGCACTGTATATCGGGTACGATGTGCTTCATCAAATAACTCCTTCATCTCCACACTAGCTGGCATGACTAATCGACCCTTCATCCAAAGGCCTCCATCTACTCCAATGGTCCAATCATCATTGGGCTCTTTGGAAATTTTCTCCTTCTGGATTTGAATCTAAGAATCCTCTAACTGAGCTCAAACTACTATGTCCCTCCAATATGGCTGCACTGATAAAGCTCCTAAGTATGCGTTGTTTCTGCCCATCTCTAGCCTAAAATTAAACTGACTAGGAGTGATAAGATCTCGATATAATGAGCACCTCAAAGCCACAATCGAATGTCGACGCTTCCTACTCAAAGCATCTTCTACGACATTCGCCTTCCCCGGGTGATACTGAATCGCAAACTCGTAGTCCTTGATAAACTCAATCCATCCCCGCTGCCTCTGATTAAGTTCCTTCTAGGAGAAAATGTACTTCAAACTCTGATGGTCTGTGAAAAGCTCGAACTGAAGCCCATATAAGTAGTGTCTCCACGCCTTCAGCGTGAATACTACCGCTGCTAACTCCAAATCATAAGTGGGGTAATTCTGCTCATGCACCCTCAACTGTCATGAGATGTATGATACTACTCTCTGTGTCTACATCAGAACACCTCCCAAACCTGCTCACAATGCATCCGTGTATACAACAAATATCCTGTCACTGCTCGGATAGTAAGAACTGGTGTCGTAGTCAACTTAGCCTTCAAGGTATCAAAAGCCTTCTGGCACTCCATGCTCCAAGTAAACTGTACACCTTTCTTCGTAAGGTGTGTAAGTGGTATCACAATCTTCGAGAAGTCCTGAATGAACTTCCTGTAATAGCCGACTAACCCCCAAAAGCTACAAATTTTGGTAACCGTCTTCAGTGGTTTCCAATCAAGCACTGCTGAAACCTTAGCTGGGTCCACTGCTATGCCCTCTCTGCTGACAATATGGCCAAGAAACCTGATCTCAGAAATCCAAAACTCACACTTGATAAACGTAGCATATGGCTGATGTTCACGCAAGGTCTGCAAAGCCAAACAAAGATGCTGCTCGTTCTTCGACTCCGATCTCGAATAGATAAGAATATCATCGATAAATACAATCACGAACTAGTCCAAGTAGGGACGAAAGACCCGGTTCATCAAAACTATGAATACCGTGGGTGCATTGGTCAACCCAAATGGCATGACCAAAAACTCGAAGGACCCATATCGAGTCAGAAAAACGGTTTTGGGAATATCCATCTCCCGAACCCGCAACTGATAATAACCAGAACGAAGATCAATCTTTGAGAAATACTATGCTCCCTATAGCTGATCGAACAAGTCATCAATCCGAGGTAAAGGATATCTATTCCGAATAGTGACTTTGTTTAACTCACGGTAGTCGATACATAATCGCATACTACCATCCTTCTTCTTTATGAAGAGGATCGGTGCTCCCTATGAAGAATGACTCTGATGAATAAAGCTCTAAGCTAACAACTCATCCAACTGGGTCTGTAGCTCCCTAATCTTAGCAGGTGCCAAGCGATAGGATGCTCGGGATATCGGGGCTATGCCCGGCTACAACTCAATACTGAACTCAACCTCTCTCATAGGAGGCAACCCAGATATATCCTGAAAGACATCCTGATAATATGAGACAACTATAGTCTCTCATATATCAACACTCTTCTCCCGAAGCATCACCTCCTCGATGTACGCTAGTAATGACTCCTCAAACTGGTTCCCCTGAGAGGTGGCTATAACTAACTCAGACCCATCGGAAACTCGCAACTTGACTGTTTTCGTAAAACAGTCAATACTGATGTGGTAGGAAGATAGCCAATCTATACCAAGAATCACATCAAACTCTGACATGCTCAACACTATTAGATCGACAACAAACTCAGACTCATCTAAACTGACAATACACCTCCTACAAATGCTCTCCAAGAGCGACATCTCGCATAGAGGGGTGGAATTTGACAGAGGAATGTCTAGAGGCTGAGCTACGAGCTAAAGTCTAATCATAAAAGCACAAGATATGAAAGAATGTGAAGCTCCTGAATCAAAAAAAATATAGGCTGGAAAGGAGTTAACGAGGAACGTACCCTCCACTACGGCCTCGCTCGCATCATGATCTCGAGGAACAACTGTATAAACTCTACCAGTGGCTGGAAGCTGCTCTGCTTTTGAAGGTGGAGCATATGGGACTACCTGCCCCTGAGGGACCTCCTGAACTGCACGAACATGCCCCTCAATCATAGGAACTGCTGGCGGTGCCTCAAGTCTTGCCTGATGGCCCTGACCTCGGCCCTAAAATCTTTTCTGCTGCTGATTCTTCCCTCTCTCTTACTGGGCTCCTGCTAGTGCACTGCGACACTCTGATGCTTTGTGGCCAAGCTTGTAACACTTAAAACAAGTGCCCTGGAACCTACACTGCTGAGGCGCTCTCTAATCCTGCTAGGGTCCTCTCCTATGAGGGCCTTGCTGCTGCTACTGGGGTCCTGAAAAAAGCCTCTTATTCTTGCCCTTTTCCTTAGTGTTCCCTTCCTTGTCTTTCTAGAACATAGCTGACTCATTCTCCTAAGAAGTGGTAGCATCTGCTACCTCTCAAACCAAATGAAACCTCTAAGAAATGAGGTATCGATGAAGGCTAGGGCAAAGTCCTACTAAAAACATCTGAGCCTGACACTCTCCGGTCTGCCACATGTTCGTGAAATGAAGTAAGCTCATAAACTTGCTCTCAAAGTCAGCTATTGACATGTCTCCCTGAGACAATCTAGACAACTCAAGCTCTTTCCCGGCCCGTGCCGCGGAAGAGATATTCTGCTCATCAAAGAAGTAGGTGAAATCCTCCCAGGTGAGTGTCATCTTCTGATCTGAAGTGAACTGTAGTCGATGCCATCTCCCTACATCTACTTTGGGACCGTAAGATGACAGCCTCTGTTTTTGAACTGATGTCACATTAAGTATATTGAGAATATTGCCTACATCCTCCTTCCACTTATGTGCTGCAAGAGAATCTAATGATCCCTAAAACTCTGGTGCCCTCATCTTCTGGTATCTCTCCACTAGGCGTAGCCAAGACTCCTGCTCTGCTGCTCTATCCGCAATTGTCTGCGGGGTAGGTGCTAGTGTGTCCTCTGGAAAATCTTTCGCAATGGGAATAGCTGGTACTACTGGTGGTGGAACTACTGGTAGTGTGATATGATTCGTCACAAGCTCCTCAAGTGCTACCATCCTAGCGGCTATAGGAGCCATCAAGTCTATCAAGTACTGGGGAGCCTGCTGCGGCTCAGGTGGAATATGCTACGTTGCTGGTGGAGTCAGCTACAGCTCTGTCTGACTAGCTCTCCAAGTGCGAGGTCTATCACGTCCGGCCATCTGAGCATATAGAAAATGGTTTATAAGTCCTCGGACAAAACCTAAATAGAATAATAAATTTATATCATGTATCATTCACGCAAATACTTTTAATATCACAAAAAAAAATTCAAAATTTTGAATACGTGTATATAACGTCCTTACTCATTTTAGAAATTTCTAGCAGACTCTATACACGAATCTTAAGAAACTCTACTCTAACTCCACGACTCGACACAGGATGATCCTAAGGATACTTGAACAAGAGCTCTGATACCAACTGTGATGCCCTGGTTTCAACAAGGCTGCAGTCCGAGGTGAAACCAAGAATATCAAACCTGCCATGCACAACATCGTGCAATAACATGTTTCACCATCACAATAAATATCTATCTAGTGGAAACAATAACAGGTATAGGTACAAAACAAGCAAAAGATAAAATACAGAAGAAATATTAAACAATAGATACTCTGAAGGAAATATCCACCACTTATATGAATAAATAAATCTCTAAAAAAGGAATAACCTCTGAGATGAATACAAATGTCTCGACATAGAAAATCAAATGAAATGACATTTAGGCACCTCGCCTTTACAAAGCTAGAAATAACATCTCAGTGTTCATAAACAAAATCATCGTGGAGTCCTAACAATAAACTACTAATAATATCTATAAATAGTTGTTAGAACAACTCCATCAAGCTACGACTCTCCTTGCACCTTGGCTCGTTACCTGAAAGTGAGGAAACAACGAACGTCAAGCGCTAGCGAGTAACATCTAAACTAACCCTAGGGGAAGGGCTAGAAGGATATAAAAATAGCTGATAATACATGTAGATAGTCAAACATCAACTCTGAAATAAAATGAAAGTTTGATATTTAGGAATTTACAACATGTGCATGGGTAACTCAAATCCCATAAGACTCTATACACGAATCTTAAGAAACTCTACTCTAACTCCACGACTCGACACAGGATGATCCTAAGGATACTTGAACAAGAGCTCTGATACCAACTGTGATGCCCTGGTTTCAACAAGGCTGCAGTCCGAGGTGAAACCAAGAATATCAAACCTGCCATGCACAACATCGTGCAATAACATGTTTCACCATCACAATAAATATCTATCTAGTGGAAACAATAACAGGTATAGGTACAAAACAAGCAAAAGATAAAATACAGAAGAAATATTAAACAATAGATACTCTGAAGGAAATATCCACCACTTATATGAATAAATAAATCTCTAAAAAAGGAATAACCTCTGAGATGAATACAAATGTCTCGACATAGAAAATCAAATGAAATGACATTTAGGCACCTCGCCTTTACAAAGCTAGAAATAACATCTCAGTGTTCATAAACAAAATCATCGTGGAGTCCTAACAATAAACTACTAATAATATCTATAAATAGTTGTTAGAACAACTCCATCAAGCTACGACTCTCCTTGCACCTTGGCTCGTTACCTGAAAGTGAGGAAACAACGAACGTCAAGCGCTAGCGAGTAACATCTAAACTAACCCTAGGGGAAGGGCTAGAAGGATATAAAAATAGCTGATAATACATGTAGATAGTCAAACATCAACTCTGAAATAAAATGAAAGTTTGATATTTAGGAATTTACAACATGTGCATGGGTAACTCAAATCCCATAAGCTCATATTGTAGATAGCTAAATGTCAAATCCAAAGTACAACGTGAAGTAATAACTCCATCTCCAACCATACCATCAATGATCTGTCATATGCCAAAATTTGCCAACCTGAAATACCTAAAGTCCAACACGAGGACTGTAGTAAATTATAGTCCAACACGAGGACTTCAGTAGCTTATAGTCCAACACGAGGACTTTCATTGTTTATAGTTCGACACAAGGACTTCAGTAGCTTATAGTCCAACACGAGGACTCTCATAGTTTATAGTCCGACACAAGGACTTCGGTAGCTTATAGTCCAACACGAGGACTTTAACATATGAATGATGTCAAAAGTAACATAAATACTGTTCACCCTCATATCTCGGTGAATAAATCTAAGACCCATATCTGTAGTCAACTCATGTACACCAATCTCAGTGTATAACAAACCCATATAACCTAGGTGTCTCGCCAGCCACACAATCCACACGCGAAAGATGCACACATGCACAAACAGGTCTCACGGTCGACTGCCAAATATCTGCGGTCGACCGCGCAGTGAGCAGAAAGTTTCTGCTCATCTACGTGCCCAGCGGTCGTCCGCCACATATATGCGGTCAACCACATAAGAGACTGTAGGATGTCTAAAAATCACAACAGATGTCTTATCCCCATCAAACACCAATGACGGAAGTTACAATTTGACGACTTCCAGAAGGCTACAATTTGAAGACTTTCACGTAGAAGGTTACAATCTGACGACCTTCACAACAACTAATGAAAGCTCTAATTCAACAGCCTTCACAATCAACGTCAGGAGTTACAATCTGACGACTCTCATATTTTCAAGGAGCCAAGATGAAGGTTATAAGGTGACGATCTTTGTAATGCTCTAGCAAAAGAGACTACAAATTAACGGTCTCTTCATATGAAAACGTAGATATCTCTCAAACCGTAAGGAATTTGGTAAAACTAACGGAGCTAACCGAATCCTATGGGGTAGGTTTGGTCGGCTCCGTCTCGTCGAGATAGCCGATTTTCATATATAATTCGTCCAATTCCGACTAACGGTTTGAAAGTTATGACCTGTTCTTCGTAGCAAGTTATGTTCTGAAGTCCGTCTATAAGATTGGACTTCGTCTGAACATTGGACTTAGCCTGAAGTTCACCGAGCCCACCTAAGGCTCACCTCTGCATCCAAGATTCAAAACGCAGAGGTCATGCCCACGTTCTAAACTGAAAACGCAGAGGTCATGCCCGCGTTCTAAACTCAAAACGCAGAGGTCGTGACCGCATTTGAGATTCAAAACGCAGAGGTCGTGGTTGCGTTCCAGATTCAAAACGCGGAGGTCGTGGCTGCATTCCAAACTCAAAACGTAGAGGTTATGGCTGCGTTCCAAACTCAAAACACAGAGGCCGTGGCTACATTCCAGAGTCAAAACGCAGAGTTCGTGGACTCAATGCGCAGAGTCCATGCAGAACCCAACTCTGCGTCTCAGGTCTAAAACACAGAGTTCATCTCTGTGTTCCAACTCTGCGTCTCAGGTCCAAGACGCAGAGTTCATCTCTGTGTTCCAACTATGCGTCTCAGGTCCAAAACGCAGAGTTCATCTCTGTGTCCCAACTCTGCATTTCAGATTTACAACGCATCGCGGCCTGTGCGTTCAGCCACCCAACATAGGCCCAACTCTGCGTTTTTAGTCTAAAACGCAGAGTTAGGGCCCAGAACGCCATTTTCGGCATTTGACTCGTTCAAACACGAACCGAACAGTTCCAGGAACCATTTTCCCCCATGATTTGAGGGATTTCCGCCCCACTTAGGAGCAGATTAATGAGGTAGTTACCACCCTTAATCCCCTATAAATACCAGAAACTCAATTGAGTTAGGGGATCGGCTTTTGGCATCAAAAACAGATCGCAAAAGGAGAGATCGGCAACCTCTTGAGCAGATCATCTTCGGATCTTGGGGATTTCTCGGATCTGAAGATCAGAAAAGGGGGGTCTTCGCTCAATCTCTGGAGCATTCCTTGGAGCTTTCATCCTTGGCTTATTAACAGATTTTCGATTCAAATCAACTCTGTTATAGAGTTTAAACTAGTTCTGAGTTTCTAAACTCGATCTGAGTTATCAACTCGTCCAGAGTTTCAAACTTACTTTGTAAGTTCTCCACAGCGTCAAATTGTGAGGAGGAGATATCGTTCCAGTGAATCAAGACGTACGGATCGTCAACGGAGAGCAAACTCGACGCGAGCATTCGAGGGAGGCACTCCATCGCCACCATGAAGAACCCAGTTTTAAACAAAGGGGAGAGTCAAATTCATTCTCCTCTCTTTTGTAATCGGAATCTAAATTGTAATCGATTTTGAGAGAATACAAATCAATTTTTCTTTCATTTCTTTTACATCTAATTTTCCACAAACAGAGATAGAAGCTTCCTGCTTCATCTGCGCGCCCGGCGGTCGACCGCCACGGTCGACCGTGTAGGTACAGAAAACCTTCTGCAGGTTTTCTGCTCTGAGGGTTTTGATTCAAAAGTCTATAAACGACAATTTTAAGTACCATCAATACTATATACATGATTTAGCATTACTAGAACATGCAAAAACACAATCTAATCATCATAGACAATAAAGAATACTTTTTAAACACATGTATATATGTCGACACTTTCGAAAACAATTATTTTTCTTTCAAAACTCTTGTTAGAAATATTTTCAGATCTAGATCTGCATTAAGGAATTCGTGGGTGATCTTTATTAACTGAAAACTTGTTCTTCTTGCAATATACAATATATAGATCTATTTTTTATACATAAACTAGCATGTTAGGCTCACAAATCATAAGAAAACATTGTTAAAAATGTTTAGAAAATTAGGTGTAGGATTGGGCGAGATGAAACTCGCTTGAGGGGTGAAGAACTACTTAAAAGAACGCCATAAGAAGGATCTCCTCTACTAAACGCCGCTGGATCTCGCTTAAACTCCCAAAACCCGCCAAAAAATCTCCTGAAAGAAGAGCTAGGGTTTACAAGAGGAGGGAAGGAGGCTGCTAGGGTTTACCGTGATGAAGAGCAAGCTCTCACAAATATTTTAATATATATATATGGGCCCACAAACCTGACCCAAAACCTAAACAAAACCGAACTGGAAATTCCCAAAATCCACTCAGCTGTTGACCGCCACTATGTCGCAGTCGACCGCGCAGGAGACAGAAGCCTTTCTGCTCGCCTGCATGCGCACGGTCGACTGGACAGGAAAATTCCTATTTGTGCATGTTTGATTGTGTGCTGGTCTTTCACTTGATTTCTCACACACATATACACTTGTTTGATCCCCAAACACTTGTTATCACATTTATCTATGATATAAATATATATTTCACAATAAAAACTCATTTACTTTATTTTACGGGGTTTTACAATTAGTTTTATGGATATATTAAGAAATTGTTTATCATCATCAAAATGGGGGAGATTGTTAGGATTCATGTGATGAGCCTACTTCTCCAATCTTGTTTTGATGATTCAACAAATAATTTGTAACAATATTTTCTAGTGCTTGTGTTGTTTAATATACCTAGGTTGAAAGATTTCTGAGCTATATTGAAAATACAGCCAATACAATTCTTATCAAAGATTCAAGAACGAGCATTATATGCAATCAATATGGTATATTAGTGCAGTATGTGAATTTTGTGTATCAATAGTTTTAAGCTCAAATATACACATGCACATTTTTTATTTTCATCACAATTTGTGTACTTTTAAGTAAATTTTGTATAGTTGACTTATAGACAAAATAATCTTTGTATACATATTATATATAGTTAAGAAATCAATTCAAAATGGTTTTATAACTTAGTTTAAGTCATATGTCAAAATCAAGTGTTCAAACAAACATAGATTTTTAAGTTTTTTTACAAAATGATGAGTTTTCACAAATAAGAAATGTAATTTAAAAATTTTCTTTTGTAACATGTTCATTTTTATGTTTATAAATATTTTCCCAAGTTTTAAAATTTTTAGAATTTGTTTGATATTTTATAAAGACGTTTTAAATTTAGATTTTTAGTAGTTTTGCCATGTGTCGGTTTTCACTTGACCGCACAAGGCCTGTCGGTTGACCGACCAGAACGAGATCTTTAAGTATTACTTCTTAGGGTATTTCAGTCAACCGAACAACCAGAGTATGATTTTTCAGCTTTGTTTCTCAAGATTCCTCAGTCGATTGACAATTTTATTTTGGTCGACCTATGGACACCCTTCGGTCGACCGACCAGTGTCATCCAGTCGACCGAACTGATGACCGTTGGAATAACGGCTAGTTTTCCTGATTTTATTGTTTTGTGATATTTTCTTTGTTTTTAGGCATTTGTTTCTTTATCCTATATATACCATATACCCTTTAACTTTTGAACAAAAGAAAAAATTTTAAACAAGTTTTCAAAGGGGTTTAAGTTTGTTTAAGAGTTTTTAAGCGATTTCAAGTTTGTTTTTGTGAAGAAACTTTCACAATAGGAGAAGATTGATTCTTTCATGTTTAAGCTTTAATTCCATCTCTCTCTCTCTCACTCTTGTTATTTCAGAGAAGTTTTCTCTAAACTCAATTCTAGCTTTATATATTTATTTGTTGATTATCAATTTTATTTAAGCTAGATTTTATATTGAGTTTAGTTTTCATTATTGTTCATATTATTTCACCCACACCCATATTTGAGCTTAAGTATTTTACATATAATACATTTGGGTTGTGAGTGTGATTGAGTGAGCTTAATTTCTTTCTCAAATTTTATATGAAGAACAAATCATTTTATTTGTACTTGATTGTTGAGAGTTCACTTTGTAATACATAAGTACACCGAGAGGAGTGTGTGGTGAGAGACGGGGTCGATTCCAAACGGAGTGGCGTCGGTAGTAAAGGCTAGAGAGAGGTTGTAAATCCGAGCACTTGAGGAAGACGACACGAGCTAGGCCAACACTTAGATAGTGTGTTTTATGATTGCATTAATTGTGAGTGTTGTAAACGTTTATCGGTGAGCGTTAAAATCCGATTGTGGAGTATCTTTTGAGATATGGAGTTCTCCTCGTGAGTGGGGAGCAGAGACGTAAGTCGAGAGTGACCGAACTCCGTGATCATATCCTGTGTTTGTATTATCTATTTGCGCACTATCTCATTTGCATATTTGTTCTTGTTTATATTGCCCTTTCTTTATATTGCATATCATAGCTCATATAACTTGTTATATTTCATATTTGCTAGGATAAAAGTTAATAAGTTTTAAATTAACATTAATATCGGATTAGATTAGTATATACCCTGTTCACCCTCCCTATAGGATGATTTCAAAATATTAGTATTACGCTTAGGGAGACCGTAAATTTTCTTTGCCAGTGATTAGGGTTGGTAAATGACAGAATCGAAACGACCAACCACTTATTCAAATTCAGATTTGGTCCATTTCTCCATATTCGAATTCATGATCATATTCGAGTCGAATACTAAATGACCATTCAAATTCGATTCGACAATATTTATTCGTGTTCAATAATTATTTGCGAATATTCGTTTAACAACAAACTTCGAT